>NC_081431.1:20405703-20736765 GCF_949786415.1 Peromyscus eremicus | reverse complement strand
TTATAGCTAGACCAGATCTCCAAGCCAGCACTCCTCACATCAACTAATTAGCACTTGACATTTGTTCTATGTTCCTGGAGCTAGGACGATGCAAGGACTCTTGATTCCCAATGCCCAGAACAAGGTAGGAGCCTTGTCAAGAGGACTGGGTCTTGCATGTGACTGAGTCCCAGGAAGAGGAGAAAACTGTCTCGGTGGCATTATATTGTGCACACTCCAGGGCCCACTTCTTCTCAGACCACACTTCTGCTCAGTGCTGTGGACTGTGCTTCCCAGATCTCTTCTTTTGTTTTAGCTCCTGCTCTTTGTCAACCATAGTATTTATGTAGCCTATGTCCTGGGGCTTCCTTTTCCTCCCTATGTTCTGCTTTCTAAACACTTTAGAGGGATGTATATATGATGCAGTTTTATGTACATGTTTTATTTTTCATTCTAAACTTTTTTCTCTCTCTTCACAAGTGGAACTATAGAGAGTTATCAGTCTCCCCCTCTTCTTCCCCCTCTGCCCTGTCACCTCAGTGATTCTGCATGCTTATGTATTCTCTTCCTATAGTTCCTTCTCCTAAATTCTGTTTTTTTTTTCAGTTAATAAATACATTTACTTATTTATTTGAGACAGGGTCTCACTATGTAGCTCTGGCTGATCTGGCCTCAAATTCACAGAGATCTACTTTGCTAGGTTTCACAACTGTTTTTATTTTGTTGTTTCTCAGAGTCTGTTAGTCTACTGCTGAAAGGTCATTGTCTTCCTGCTGTTACCCATGTCTTGTGCTCTTCAGATGCTCCAGACTCATCCTCCTGAGATGCTAGTGATGGTGAGGAGCCATGAGTCAGCCATCTTCTTCTTTGTCTGTGGGGAGTTTTACTAAAGCTACTTGCTGTTGTTCAGGTTAATGTGGGCACAGCTATACACCTAGCACCCTTTGCACATAACATGTGATCTTGTACAACTAGGTCTCGCCCATTATCAAGTTCCTGCTCTGAGAAACTGCTACGATGCATTTGGTTTCTTACTCTTTATTTGCAGTACCTTTCCCTTTTTAGCATTTTAAAAGTGGACTATGTAAGCACCCCAGCTGGACTTTTGTCCTGGGATGGAATCACTTAGAGAAGGAGACACATGTCTTCCACTGAGATTTAGTCACGGTGTAGTGACATAAGAAAATTTCATAGGAACAGGAAGATAACCAAAGATCCCATGTGGCATTAATCTTCTCTATGCCTGTTGAGTGAGTACTAACCTTGTGCCAAGCACTAAGTTGCATGCTTCAGTTTCTCAGGGCAAAGTAGAGAAACAGAAGAATAAGCCTAGAGTTTGAGAAGTTAGAATTAAGTTAAACCTATGGCATTCCAGAGTTTGATTTTAGTTTCACTGTTGCCTTAAATGTAAGAGAATGACACTGAGCTAGGAGGGAGAAATTTACATAATCCCACACTAGCTTTCTGTTCTCAAAGTGGTTTTCTATGACTTCTGAATGAATTTTGCAAAGGATTTTTAATATGGCTTCATTTGTGTGCTCTACATCTCCCACAGAGTCTAGGGATAAGGCAGAAAGAACTAGCTGAGCAATTACAACTCAGAAAGTAACATTACCAGTAGAACTTTCCAAAGATGCTTGTATACATACTCAGAGACAAATCAAAGTTAATATTCATTGAACACTTTTGTATAACTAAGTATAGTCAGTGTTCTGGAGGTGGAATATATATTTCTCAAATGAAAATGACTTAGAAGAAAGAACTAAGTTGATGGAAGTTTATGGGTTAAAATTTACACGATATATATCCAGTCGTTGCTGAGTAAGTACACTTACATTTAAAGACATGAAAATGTGTTAATGGTATGCATATCTTTATCCCCACTAATCCTGAGTACTTTAATTAATGAATTCTAACTAAATGTATCTAACCCTCATGTACATATTTCTGTAGATGTAATACTGGAAGCTACTAGGAACATCTGCAAAACATTTGACAAGTTGGTGGGTTTCCTGGGTGATTTTGTTAGCCTTGTGTCGTAGAGTTTCTATTGCTGTGAAGAGACACCATGACCATGGCAACTTTTATAAAGGAAAACATTTAATTGAGGCTTACAGTTTCAGATGTTTAGTCCATTATTGCCGTGCAGGCAGACATGGTGCTGGAGAAGGAGCTTAGAGTTCTACATCTTGATCCACAGGCAGTAGAAACAGCTATGTGTCATACTGAGCATAGTTTGAGCATATATGAGACCTCAGAGCCTGCCTTCACAGTGACAAACTTCCTCCAACAAAGCCACATCTAGTCTAACAAAGCCACACCTCCTATTAGTGCCACGATGATATGCAATGATGGGGGCCATTTTTCTTCAAACCACCACACCTTGTGTCTTTGTTTTAAAATTTTAAATAACTTTACCATCACAATATAAACTTTAAATAAAATTATTGAACTGTATGATGCTTTATTTTTTTCATTTTAGTAGTTATTCTACAAAATATTAAAAAAATAGAAGTACTTTGGACAATCACTTGGTAGTAAATAATTATGTTAAATACATGCTACCTGTGACAGTCATAAAGTGGATTTGCTGATATTTGTATGTATCTGAAAGAAATGAGTTCATATGCATATAAAAGTCTGTGTAAGAGAATGCTTGTAGCACTGTTTATAATACCTATAATTGAAATCTTCAAAATATCTATTAGCACTGAGTTGAAGAATAATTTGTGGAGGCTGGAGAGATGACTTGGGAGTTAAAAGTACTTGCTGCTCCTGTTGAGAACATGTTAAGTTCCCAGCACCCATGTGGCAACTCACAACTGTCCATACCTCCAATGCCAGGAGATCTAGTGGTCTCTTCCGGTTTCTGTGAGCACCAGGCATGCAAGTGGTACACATACATACACATAATCTGCAGGCAAGCATTAATACATAGAAATAAAAATATATAAATATTGTAAAGGGAATAAATTATGATACACAATGGTATAGTACTCTGCAATAAAAATTAAGAACTTTTGTAATTCACAATATGAACTATTTCTTATATAAAACCTAATGTGAGCAGTATAATCTCTTTTCTATGGAGTCCAAGAATTGAAGAAGGTAATTTGTAGCAATAATTGTCAGATTGAAACTTTGGAGAGGAAATATTAATAGGAAAAAGTATTGATGAAGCTTTCGTTGGTGCTAGTAATGTTCTACATAGTGATCTGAGATAGATAGATAGATAGATAGATAGATAGATAGATAGATAGATAGATAAATAGATGATAGATAGATAGATAGATAGATAGATAGATAGATAGATACATACATACATACATACATACATAGGTAGATATATAGATAGGCAAGTTTTAAATAAACTAGAAAAATTTTGATCATTTTGTTATAGTTAACCTTTAATTCCAGTATTTTGAAGACTAAAATTTCTAAACAGTAGACACTTTAACTATTCTATTCATGGAATAACAAAATATTGAGCAATTTGAGACATTTGAATAGCGGAACTGAAGATGTCTTCAGGAATAGAAATAATGAATGACTTGGTTATTGTTGGACACAGATGTGTTGGAATTGTTTGATCCAAAATGGAATTTAAATGGAATTGTTGAAGGCTAAATACAATTTCTGAAAATGATGCCACTAGAAAGAGAACCTTTGGTTTGTAAAAGACTAGTCACATATTAAAACTTTTATTCCTTATAATTGGGTACCATAGATTAGCCCACCAACAAGACCCTGTTTGTATTGCCTTTACTTCAAACTCCTGGTGGAGGGAGGTCTTTGAAAAATCAGTCAGTTGCTTAAGCAGTATGTCATTTCCAAAAAGAAAAAAAATCGAAAACTTACAAGAAAACTGGGAACATCTTCCTTCACAGGGTGTGATCCATCTTGACAGGGCTAAAACAATCAGCAAACTGTGAATAAGGCCAGAAAGCAAGCCCTGTCTCTCTCAAAGTGTCCAAAAATTAATACCATGCTGAGGTCTGGAGTGCATGGGGAGAGCAGAGTACTCGAATAACTGCTCACAGAATCCTGATGTTTACACTGCCATTTATTCAGTAAATGGATGCTAGCTGAGTAATTTTCTGAACATTTTATTTTCCTTATTAAAACAAAAAACTAGTCATCACATTTATCACTGGCTTTTCCTTGTTTGTTATTCATCTGACCACTACCCAAGGAGGAAACTATTTTCTTTTTAAAAATCTATTTTTCTGAAATTGAGTAATATGGAAAGCAGAGTATTCAGTGTCCATTAATTGCCCAAGCTTTTGTTTTTGCTAACAAGTTGAAAAATATTTTTCTCTGTTATGTTTTCTGTGTCCATATTAATTATATATAACAGCACGGAACACTTAGGCCCCGGGGAACTGAGGCACAGTGTGCTAAATCACATGGTAAATGTGTCTTCAGCACTCTACAGTACAGGTAGTCCAGGGGATTGGTTAGGAGGGTGACACTGGGCCCGACCTCCTGGGTTCATTTCCTGCCTGCCCCCTTAATGGATGTGTGACCCTGATCCTGCCATATCCACTGTTAAATGCACTGGTAACAGCACATAGTCCTTAGGGGTTTTGTAGTAATTACAAAAATGAATGAGAGAAAGCCCTTTATGTGCAAAATAATGCTTTCTCAGAGCACATTGCTGTAACTAATAGCAAATCCTCGCAAAAAGAACCTTTTATTCCTTTGTACCTGTCATGAACCTTACCATACCCATCTCATGTTTTTCATTTATAATATTTAATAACTCCCACTGAGAGAATGCTGAAATCTCTGAGGAGATGCTTAAGATATTTAATATACAACTATTTTCACTTAATAATTATTGATTTTTAAATTTTTTTTTTCTGTATGAATATTTTTCCTGCCTACATAATTTGTGCACCACATGGATACCGAATGCCAGTGGTGGACAGGAGAGGGCATTGTACCTCTTGGAATATCTGGAGTTACAGATGTTTATGAGCTGCCCTGTGAATGCTGAGAACTGAACCTTAGTCTTCTGGAAGCAGCCAATTCTCTTAACCGGCGAGCCATCTCACGAACCTCTATTTATCCTTTATCTATTTATTCCTTTTCAGTGTTTTCTTCTTAGGGATAGGGAGCTAATTCAGCACCCTGCTCATAGGAGTCATGTACTTGACCACTGAGTACTCACCATCAGACCTAATATCTAGGTCACAAAACACTGAGACCTTGTACTCACAATAATAGTCTTTTCTGATACTTTAATCTTAGCCTAGATTTTTCTCACTGAATTGCAAAAAGAAAAAAAAGTAAAAAAAATTAGGAAGGACACATATGTAAAACCAGAGTTTTAGAAGGAATTCTTAAGGGACAAGTGTAGTTCATCAGGCTTGCATGCAATCAGAGAGATGAAACACCGTTTTCTAATTACTGGGATATTTGAGCTGGTGAGGGGCCAAATTATATCTTGCATAGATTGTACATGATGAAGCAGACTGGTCTGTCAAGAGGATATAAAAGCAAAGATTGTGTATTGTTTTAAATTTGGGGAATTTAAACATTTTTGCATGTTCCTTCCATGCTTTAAAAAGTGGAGATGGATGGGGATTTGTGGTAGTTGGTTTTAATTACAAGAGCGTTTTATTTTAGGAGTCTGGTGATATTTATTTAAGCTCACTATTGCGTTACTACAGTTTTTCAACTGTAAAGTAAAATTACAAAATGCGATCAATTAGAACTTTATTAAAATACATACTTAATGCTATTTTCCTTCATTAGCTTCAAATCACTTGAGCTCTTTATTTTTTTACTTTCTTCTTCTTTTTATTTTTTTTTTAATTTTATCCTTTTTTTGCTGGTTTAGATCATCAAATGTTCTAGTTTGGTCTAAGAAAGAGGGTTGCATAAACGAGAGTTGAATTTGTTGTTTTAAACTTACCTGATTAAAGAACAGCATAAAAAGCCTAAATCTGTTCCCATAGTTTTTTGATAGTGAATCCTTCTGCTGTATTTGGTGTATGCAGGATGCTGGGAAGGTGTATGAACAGGTAGATGAAGGGATTCAGGATGAGCTGAGGGAGTAACTTAGCTGATAAGTTATACTTGGCTGAGTAGAACAAGTCCTGACCTGCCTCTCACTGTCCTGAGTCTTTACTCACTTTCCAATATTGCATGCCAACTCCTGCGAAACAATATATACTAGCTATTATTGTTGGAGATTTATTTCAAGTCTGTTACATGTGCCGCGCTCTGAGAATGTGTAAGTAATTTAACTTGACTTTATTCAAATCAGGTCTGTGACTCAGCTCGTCTTTAATAAGCTCGACTTAATTAGTCAGTGTATTAGCTTATTGTGCTATGGTCTGAACCCAAGGTATGGCACATGCTGAACAAGTGGTTTGCTGCCGAGCTTCCCATCACCTCTAGTGCTGACCTTCTAAGAAAAGAATGAAACTAAGTGTGGCTGGTCTCAAAGGCTTATGGGCTGTTCCTCATCTCTACTTGAATGAGTGTTTCTTAGGATCCCAGAGGTCACATGCCATAATGTTTTCTGAATCACATTGGTTTTTTTTTTTTTTTCATTTTGGTTTTTTGAGACAGGGTTTCTCTGGGTAGCCTCAGCTGTCCTGGAACTCACTCTTTAGACCAGGCTGTCCTGGAACTCACAGAGATCCGCCTGCCTCTGCCTCCTTGATTAAAGGTGTGTGCCACCACCTTCCGGCACACTTTTTTGATTGTCTTTTATTTCTCTCTATACCTGAATGTTAGATGGTAGATGGTAGAACAAGTCTTTGTTATGAAGAAGCAGAAGATAACAGGATAGATGGATTTTATTGGGTCAAGAGTCATCCTATAGCTCAGTGGTTCTCAACCTTCTTAATACTGTGATCCTTTAATACAGTTCCTCATGCTACAGTGACCCCAACCATAAAATTATTCTATTGCTACTTTATAATTGTAATTTTGCTACTGTTATGAATTATAATGTGGATATCTGATCTGTGACCCCGAAAGAGGCGTGGCACACAGGTTGAGAACCACTACTACAGCTGCTTGCACACATGTCAAGTTCTTGTTTCCCCGAGTTTTGCATAGCCAAGGATATGAAACCCCAACGTGTGGATTAGAATCAGGGACCAAATGAGAGGCAAAGCAGAAATCACAAAGTTGATGCTAACAGAAGTCAGAAAAATTAAACTGCTCCAATAAGGAATAGGATTTAGAGTCTACTTAAACCAAGAGACACAGGTCTCTATACCGAAGGCCTGACAGCCAGGATAGATTGGCAGGCTGAGAAGTTCCTTTTGGAGACTCACCAAACTCTACTTCTTTCAGTCTTCCAGTTCTGAGGCTTGCTCATGCTCCAAGGCAAGTCAGGTAAAGCTAGATGCATAGCTTCACCCCTATGCTGAAAGGCACTTTGGAGACTGAGCTAAACACCAACTAAATTGTGCTCCTGTAGGTCACATTCTTTTTTTCCCCCTTTATTAAGAATTTTTTTTTCATTCATTTTACACACCAATCAAAGATCTCCCTCTTCCCTCCTCCTGTCCCCCCAGCAGCCCTCCTCAACCTATCCCCCACTCCCCTCCACAAGAAATCAAGGCCTCCCATGGGGAGGCACATAGATTACATTCTTAAAAGGATGGCTTCTAGATTCTCATCAAGGAGAGGTGTCAAAGGTCATGTCACCAAGTGCCATGCCATGCCCAGTGCGTTTGGGAAACCATGCCTCTTTTCCATCCCATCATCTGATGGTATGCACCTATCACTCCAGCATGCTTAGTGCGGCCTTGGAATGCCATTGTTGCCAGTTAGCTGGCCATGCTGCCCTGCGGCTTAATGCTAATCTTAGGAGAAGGGGACTGTAAATAACATTACACTCCTCTTTGGTTGTAGGGATGCATTAAATAAACTCCAATAACTTCTCAGTCTGCAAAAATCCAACTCAAGCATTTTTCCTTTTTTGAGGGTAGACCAGTTAAGATTAAAGATATCTGCTGTTTTCTGAAGTAGTGTGAGATAGCTCAGAGAAGGCTGTTTATTGGTTGAGTTCCTCTGGGCCAGAAATTGAGAGACTAGTTTGTGTTTTCAGAGTAAGAAAACTGAATTCAAATAAGTATTGTAGGATATTCATATTCTGGCTAAATATTCCATAGAGAAACATTTTAATGTCCCTAGGAGGCAGGGACTAGCCAATGTCTGGGCTGATCTCTCTTAATTCTAGGTGCTTAGTGCCCATAACTTATTTGGGCATTTCTTTTGTCAAAATATACTCATATGTTTCTACAGTGTTATGAAGAATAGCTGATGGTTGTTAGATTACTAAATTCAGTGCCAAGACACTTGACATTGGCATGACATTTTATACTTTAAGGATATTTCATGTGCTATATTGTTTTTCTTAAATTATGAGAATATTGAGTATGGATGACTGGCTATCTTCTACAAGTAAACAAACTGGGATCTGTGGATCAAAGACCTATGTCCAGAATTACATAGTTGATCATTTAGATAAAGACATGGCTCAAAATCCTGATTTCTGCCTTTAAATAGATGAACTAACTGAAGATCCTGAGACCGAGAACTGATTGCTGCATTTCCTCACACCTGAAGATTCCTTGCTCAGTTGGGTGTTACCATTTCCAATTTTCTCACCTTCTCCTCTGAGCCTTGTGATTAAAGTGCCCTTCGATGCTTTGTGCAGATCCACAAATGCATCAATGCTCACATGTGTAGTATATGACTGGGAAACTATGCTGTGCTCAAACATCTATGTGAGAAACAGTGGTCTTTATGTTCTGTAATCCCGCTCTGGAATGCACCTTTACCTAATCTCTATGGTTGGCTGTTTTTATCTTACCCCACTCCCTGAAGTATTTACCTTATTGGATCTGTTTACTTATCCCCTAATCTAATATCTAGTTTCTAGAGAGGCTATGGTGTGTTGTTTCAGAAGAAAGCAGCATTCTCCTTAGCTAGTTTTGGAGAACAAAACTCTCATTTGGGCTTTGCGTTTACATTATGAGCAAATTATTTCGTTTCTTTTTAAAGTTTCTGATTTCACTAGTTATAAGAAAGTGCACAAAACTTCAAATTATCTGCATACTTAATGTTGAGCCTTTTAATGTTAAGCTCATTATAATTATCTGTATTTCAAGTAGTACATGCAAATATATTATTTTTAAAAATATTCTGAGTGAGCAGCACACATAATTGTAGGTATAATCAAGTAATTATTTACATATGGCTTTAGTTAGTTAATCAGTATAGTTCATATCATATTTCCATCACATATTAGGAAGACTATGAAATAACAGATGTTACATTGTAGTTCTTGATGTGAGTTCAGTGGTGGAATAGCTGCCCACCCATTCATTGACTATTGACTTTTCAGTAGTTAGAAATTCTGCATTAGCACCAGATATGGAATTTTTAGAAAACTATATATTCTATGGAAAAGTGATTCTCTATAATGGGGGACAGGAACCTTTTTTTTTTTTTTAACTTAAAAGATCAGGGGTATATAGCCCAGTCCTAGAATGTTTGTTTAACATGAACTCAATCCCTGGAGCATGAAATAAAAAGTAAAAACAAAAAAGTGATACATGGGTAGTTTGATGTCTAACAAAAACCAGAAATCATTTTTCTAAGGTGTGAGGAGGACTTCTGGCATGGGTATACTAGTTGAGGCAAGGTCACCGGATTCACTATACCTTATTGCCTGTAATTTATCAGTCATTGTGCTGAGTATTGAAGTAAATTATATGACATAGTCTTCATATCTAGCAGTACATTGCCTTTATAAAGAATGCCTCCAAAATTACTGTGGCATGTACATGTTCTAGTAAGAGAATATAAGATCCTATGAGAGAAAAGAAGCTCTCGAGTCAGTCCTTAGGAGTTATATGAGAGGCTGGGAATGTTTAGAAAAAACATCTCAGATGAATAAGGCTTTAACTTTCCTACCCAGTGAGCATTCCATTTGTGCATTATCCTGATGTAGAATAAAGCAGATGCAAGGGAGCACAGGGCACCGGCAGAGTGAAGGCTGTGCAGGGTCTTCATCTGGGCTTAGAACTGGGATCCTTGAGGCTGCAAATGTGGAAGGAGGTTGCACCTGCTGGCTCTGGGGGGTGTGAGGTGGAGGCTCTAGTGACAGACTAGAAGATCGAGAAGGAGTCATCAGTGGAGTCTGATGTGTGACTGGATATGATCAGTGAGGAAGAATGAGTCAGATGTTCCCACTGGGATGACTGGGGATGGAGGATGGCTGACTGAGATGGATGGATGGCGACACAAAGCTGATATTTGTTTCTACTTCCTGTTGACATCTGTTAATTCACCCCAATGTAGGCATTGCCTGTTGCACAATGTCTGGCCTGGTGTTTAGTAGATGTATCAGTTAGAATATTGTTTTGGGTCCTTTGTGACAGAGGGGAAGTCTGGGCTGCAAATGTCTCAGCCTTTTTATTACTTCAGCCTCAGGACGGAATGTGATGGAGAAGATGGCTAATTCTCAATTTTGTTATTGAGCCTGGCTGTGCTTTCTTGCTAGACTCCAGTTTGGATGTTAAATGTTTCCGAAGGTACCTGTGTAGGTTTGGTGCACAAGGTGGTACTGTTTAGAGGTTAGGAAATCTTTAATAGATGAGAGGACTCAGTAAGAAATCTTCAAGTCATGTGGGACATGTCTGCAACTGGAATGCCTCTTTCCATTTCTTTTGCCTTCATATTGTGAAATGAGTGGTTTTCCAGACCTAAAAATGATAGAACTAATCAGCCGTGGTTGGACATCTACAAAGCTGTGTAACATAATAAATACTTTCTCTTTATAAATTTATCACCTTGAGTCATTGTCCTAGTGAATCAAAGCTACTCATACTCCTTGCAATCTATTATCCGAAATTTATTCTCAGGGCTATACTTGGTTGTCAAGTAGGCTATGGGAAATGTAATGTTAGCTGGGCAGCCACGACACCCAGTTTAAATGCCAAAGTTGTATGGCTTATAAAAGTTTTATAAGTAGGGTCTTAAATGTGACAACTGCCATAATAGTCCTTTAATTTGTAAAATGGATCTGCTCAAAATTTGGTCATGTTGAATTGAAGGAGGAAGGAAGCTGTCTAAATAGAAGGTTTTAGTAGACATTGACCAAGAATAGTTTGCTAGACAGAAGATTACACGTGGTTGGTGTTATTAAAAAGGCTTTGAACTGTAGAGAAAAGCAACAACAACAAAAAGAGCAGGAAACAATTGGATATCAAGGTCACAACTTATATGGGAGCAACCATGGAAGAGAGAATCAGTACAGTTCAGTAATTAGCAAAAGAATCTCAGAAGTAGGCACTGGTTTTGCAGCTCAGTGGTAGAGCCTTGGATGTATAAGGTCTTGGGTTTGATTCCCTAGTAAAGCAAAATGGAAACAAATCCCCCAGGAACTATTTATGAAGGCAGGAAGAGAAGGGGTAGGATGATATTTGAGGAAAGGGTAAAATTTTAAGGACAAAAATAAAAGGTGGGTGGAATCAGGGAAAACAAGGACAGAGGAAAGCCTGTGGAACACAACAAAAAGTTTTAGCCAACATCAATATCATGCCCTTATTAGGCTTCTCTCAGAGTATCCGCTGAGGAATGTGTTCTGTTACAGAAGAAAAATGTAGGGGAGGTTTTATTGAAAATGAGGAAATACACTCTGGGTCATAGTTATGTCTGAGGGTGACTTTATGTGCTCCACTATTCCTGTGCTAAAATTAACATTAAAATATTAGGGTGTGATTGCTACAAACAGTGAAAGAAATTATGTTAATTACTATAAATAGGTTTGCTTGTTTTGTTTTTACAGTTAGCGAGTAATGTGAAACTCATTAAATTAATGCAAGTACACAAACTGAATAAAAGGCCAAAGGACTTGAATATGGGGTGTTTATATTGTCTGGGGCATTGTGGTGTAACTGAAAGTAGGAATTTCCGACACCCAATGAAGATCTGGGATTCTGGCTTCTTGTTGCACTGTCTCTCTTAGTATGTTTCTGACTTGTAAACAGGACATATAGGTGTAGCATGTAGTTCCTTTCCTGAACCAGCAGTGAGACCTGCTCAATGACCAAAGAACCTTAGGCCTTACACATGATACGTTTGTTTGCTGACCATCTGATCCTTGCGCCCCCAAGTCCTGCTTTATCTTCCATTTTTTAAATTCAACTTGAGTCAGAGACAGAAAGAGAGGAAGAAGGAAGAGGAAGGACAGTGGGAGGGAGGGAGGGACAGACAGACAGATGAAGGGGAGGATATGAAGACACAGATGAGATATCTCTGTTCTGGTTAACAGTAAATGTGTTTAGTCATTTTTATGAACTTGTTAGGTCTTCTTAACCAGTACTGCCCAATATAAAGTACCAGCCATGTATGTAACTTTAAATTTTTTTTAGCAGTCATACTTTAAAATTTATTCAGAAGTACATGAAAGTAAGTTGCAGGTATTACATAGGATTCAGGGTTAAAATATTGTCTTTGGAGCATGCAGCTCACAAAAAATTACTGAGATCATTGATATTTCCCTTAAAAGAGAAATGAAGCCCGGAATCTTTTAGGTCTGTGCATATTTCACGTGCCTGGCCAGCCACATGTGGCTTGTTGTTCTGTATTAGTTACTGTGGTTTTAGAGACTTGGAACCTTTTCTTCTCTTTCTGCTAATGCTGGTTACAGTTTGTTACTTGCAGGTCTCCCATTAGGGCACTGCAGTAAGGATCTCTCTTTTATTTTGATGGTGAGAGACACTGGGCACTGGCTCTCATAGGCCCCCATGGTATTTTAGTATCATGCTGTTTTACTGTCTTAAGTACTGTTTGAAGGTAAAGCAAGTGAATAGGAAGTAAGACTCTCTTTTCCCTTGTGTTTTTAACATAGTCCTAGGCTTTCAAAGCTGCCTTCTTAGTTATATTTAAAATGACTTAGCTCGGCATGCACTAGGCTCCAGGTTCGATTTCCAGCACTAATAAGAAAATAGAAATGAAAACATAACTGGTGGGCAGCGACATGAAGAGTAATGTTCAGGGGTAGCCCCCTTCCGGACTTATGTAACTGAGGAAAGTACTTGGCACACGTCTTTTTCATATTGTGCTAATCAAACAGCAGATTCTGAGCCCCCAGTTCAACCTCTTGTGATGTTTCTGTACAATTATATATGCAATGCATACATTTACATATAAATTACTAAAACATAAAACTAAAAGGCCTCTACAAAACAAATACATACAAATCTTGATTCAGTACACCAAACATGACTCCATACGATTATGATAAAGGTAGCCTAATGCTTGTTCCCAGGTGCCGTAGTAGCCAAGTGGCACACAGCTTGCAGTCGCCATGTTGAGAAGCTTTCTGCACTGTGACTGTGGTTATCCTCACAAGGGCCACTTGCTGATGTGTGTGCCCCATTTCATAGATCAGGGCACAAGGTCGAAGGGATTAAGGGATTTGAGAGTTTGTAACATGCTGGGATTCCGATCCAGGCTTGCAGCTCACCTATAGAGAGAGGACTCTCCAGAGCTAAGGGAAGGTACCCTTTCCCAGCTTACACCTTCAGCTTATTCTATTTATTTATTTATTGTTTTTGTCTTTCAAGACAGGGTTTCTCTGTGTAACAGGCTGTCTTGGAACTCGATTTGCAGACCAGGCTGGCCTGGAACTCTCAGAGATCTGCCTGCCTCTGCCTCGTGAGTGCTGGGATAAAAGGTGTGCGACACCACCCTGAGCTGTTCCTATACACATGCTAGACAATGGCCAAGCTGTGTTGTGAACTGGCTGTGTTCCAGCTGGCCATCTTCCCTTTCTTCCCTTTACACAGGAAGACTACCCTGCTCACTTTTACAGGTTTGTGGGTGAACTGGAGTAAAACAGACGCCAGTGGAAAAGTCTAGTTTTTATTTTGGTCTTGTGCAAGTTTATGCCTAACTTTAATGGGCTGCCTATTGATTTAATTAGTGTAAAATTCTCTCAAATTCTTCTTATTAAAAATTTCTGTGTCTAACAACTCACTTAGGTAATGAGAATTTGACATAGAGTAAAGTCAATATTTAATGGTCTTCATGAAAGTTTGTGAATGTATTTCCAGTAGCTTGGCTACTCTATTATCATATAAAAGAAAACTTTGTATAGGCAGCAGACACAGACCACTGTTGATTCCTTGATGTCATAGCCATTCAGACCAACAATACTTAGTGCTCATTTTAAACCCATTTCCAGCTATGGAGCCTGTTCAGCTCTCGTAGGGTCCTGTAAGTGTTGACTGGGGCCATATTGTGAGGAGCTTTGGTTATGTTCTCTTCCATGGCCAGATAGTGCACCTAGTCAAAGCATGCCCATCACTGCTGACATAAAATGCCAGAGAAATAATTTAAGTCGAAAAAAAGAAAACATTTACAACTACCAGAAGACTTCTCTCCTAGTTCATAGGTGTCTGATTTTTTTTTTAATTACAGGAGCAGAGGGAAAGAATAATAACTCTTTTGCAAAATTAAATGCAATGATGCTTTTGTAACTGTTTTCTCCCTTATTATAGTATTGAAATTAATACTTCAGTGGATTGGGTGGACCCATGTAAGATAAAAGATGCCAAAATTTATTTGGGTTACATGTTCAGCTTCTCACAAGTTTCCCTTACTGTGATACATGCATTCCTTGCAAGGAACATTGCTGAGTGGCAGCACGTGGCCAGTTCCTCCACAGCTTTCTGAAGCTCCTGTTGCTGCTCCTGTTATTTTTCTAGGTGAAAAGTTGGCCCCATGGGACTGCAGTTTTTTTCTAGAATGTAGTAGGGTGGAAATAGGAGAACTTTGGATCGGCATCTTCCGAGCCTCACAGCACTGACATCATCTAGGAGCTTGGGTAGACTCTGGAATCAGCATCTGTTTGCAGAAGATCCCAGATAATTCAGTGCAGTTAAAGAGGGAGGCACATTGCTTTGTTTTACAGAGTCTGTGTTCATAATCCCTACAGCCTTCTACCTACTAGGGAAGTCTTAAGAAAACCATTGTTGTAAGTGAATTAACTTGATCTCATATGGCTAGGAAACTAAACCGATCTTTTTAACATTCTGATTATATGGCCTAATACTGTGGATTTCAAAGGTGTTACTTCTGTGTTTTCTACTTTTCGGCTAAGAGTCCTTGGGTCATCTGACTGTATTGTCTCTTTGTTGTAACTTTGGCCACTGGATTCTAAGAATATTCAGCTTGAGAACTTTGAGTTCTTGTTATCCAGGGTGTTGGATAAAGAAAGACAGATGAATTGAGCCATAATGCAGAGGTTGACTTTCGAACACTGACAGTCTGCGGTATCTGTTCTTTGAGAGTTCTGTCTTCTTCTGAATGTGTCTCCTTCTGGATGATGCCAGATCATTATTGATATCGTCTTACTTATTAGAATATAAATTACAGCTTGGAATTGAGTGTTTCTGAAATAAAATAGAAAGGGCGAGTTTTGGGAAGGAACTATGGAGCTTCCAATATGACTTTATAGAGACTGTTGCCTAAACACGAGGCACTCAGGTTCAAAAAGTAAAGGTGAAAGGTCAAGAAACAAGCAGATTCCAATGGTTTTAGAAGGATACTTGGACATAGGTAAGGAGGGTGGATGGGATGGATGACATTCTATCAGTGGCTCAAGAATCCCTAGGAGGATGTTCAAAATGGCGATGGTATTCCAACTCTCAGATCTCCTGGTAAGCGGGTGTTGCTTACAGCTCAGGAGCTTTCATTTGTAAACTTCATGGTGGTGATCATGAACCACTGTGTAAAGAAGACAGTTGAGAAAAACTGAGCCGGACTTGGAGAATCAATTACAGACTTTCTGCTTTGGTCTATGCAAAATTTAATATAGAAGTAAACATTGGCATTAAGATGGAGGGCACAGCTTCAGAAGACACAGGAGAATTGCCCTTGACCGACTTGGTTCCTGCCCATTATGCTGCACAAGCAGAGAGGGAAAGGTCTAGATTGATATCTACCTAGTTTTCAGCTTTAGTGGGTAGATGGAGGATGGTGGTACCCTTATTCCAAGATATAAAGGAAAGAAGGAGACATTGGCTGGACATTTGGGATGTGACTCTTAGGAGTTGATTTAGACAGAGACTATGTGGGTAACTTTAAAGGAGATTACTTTTAGCAAAGTAGGAAACTGCTGAGTGGATGAAGTATATATGCCATGTGAGAGAAATCACAGATTATAAAGAATAAAGCACAGAGAACAGGACTGAGGCTCATGTTGATGTTTAAGGTAAAATCATAATTATTTGACTCCAAAAGGAAGAATTATCAGAACTATGACGAGGAGATGAGCTGAGGGTGTGAGCAACATGTTAACACCCCTGGGAAGTAAAATGATACACCAATTCAAATGTGCCATTGCACTGAAGAACCAGAAAATGGTAGGAAATTTAACAGAAGTAGCACAAATAGGGTCCAGATTGCCTGTCCCTGAACTTAGAAATTGTTGTTTGGCAGAATATAACCTACTTCCTGTCACTGCATTTTTAATTTCTTAGCTCTGAAGGAGACAGTGTTATTGACAGTCTATTGAAGTAGTTAATAAATAATCACTTGAAACCAGTTTTTGTATCTCCAATCTAATAAACTATTAAAAGAAAGAAATTAACAATAAACTCATATGCCATTGTTCTTCCTCTGAGACCATAGCATCTCTTGTGGGCAGGGTGGTGTATAGTTCCCCATATTGGATGATTTTTCAGAAGGCTGGGCCTTCTGTAATCATGCTGTTTTAATGCCCATCTCCAATGCTGCCAGGAGAACAAGAGTACTAATATTGCTTTGAGGAATATTATTTACTCAGTGGACTTATGGGACAGCTGGATCTGATTATTTTATTAGTTTTTTTTTTTTTTTTTTTTTTTTTTTTGGTTTTTCGAGACAGGGTTTCTCTGTGTAGCTTTGCGCCTTTCCTGGAACTCACTTGGTAGCCCAGGCTGGCCTCGAACTCACAGAGATCCGCCTGGCTCTGCCTCCCAAGTGCTGGGATTAAAGGCGTGCACCACCACCGCCCGGCATTTTATTAGTTTCTTGACTGACCCAACTCAAACCAAAAGAAAGACAAGGTCGCTGAAGGTGAGAGCCTGTGAGGCAGCACCTGATTCTGGTCATTGACTGTAATCACCTTTCTTTCCTTTCCCTCAGTTTTTCTCTAAGCAGATTTGAAAGGGAACAGGAGAGTAAGTAGACTTTGCTGGAGTAAAAATTTCCTGAGCAGGAAATATCGGTAGTATGTATTCTTGGAGAGTGTAGTTCAAGCATGACTATATACTTTAGCAGCTTATTCATCTCTGTTTGAGGCGACTTGATTGGGATATGTACACAGATTCTTTCAGACTTTTTAGACAGCCAGACTTAGGGTCAGGCCAGTGTGTTCCTTCCAATATGACACTCAAATTCTTCTATTAATTAGTTGGAAAATTGTCCAACAAATATGGATCAAATGTAGAATGAAAGGAACTCCCAGCATAATGAGGAGCACCCATAAGACCCGACTACCTAATGAAGCACATTTTATATTTTAAAAAACTGATCTGAACTGGCAGATTTTCTGTGTATAGTTTTATTTTGCCCTTGTTGACCAGTCTTTCAAAATTTCATCTTGAAAAATTTTCAGTTAGTGTATACAATCAGATGTGTAATTTTAGTCTTCCAGAAGCTAAACTGATTTCCTAGACTCTGAGCAGTTTGACTTTGAGACTGATGGTGAATACTGGGAAGAAAATGGTGGATTTTATTGGTTCGGTATAGAAAATCCCAAAGCAGTAATGATGTAAGCTCTGCTCTTTAGTGGTTCTTCATGTAGGATTTTAAAATGTTACCAAGCGTATTAGAGTTTAAGTTAATGTTTCTCCTTTTCCTCTTTCTTGAACAGGTTGTCAAGTTGCTTAGCAACAAAAGATCACAAGCAGTAGGAATTCTAATGTCTAGTCTTCATTTAGATATGAAAGACATACAGCATGGTAAGTGTAAAACATTAAAATGCAGTCACTTAATACTAACATTTGGGCTAAATTTTGTGATGTTTGCTAGAAAGTTCTATTCATGCAGTTAGTATATTTCCAGTAACATGATATATAATTTCATGGGGTTTTTTTTCTCATAGGTTACTGTTAATATCATTTTCCTGCCTGTTTTATACCGTGTTAAAGGTCCAATTCTCACATGATGTTTCTATTCTGTGCTTTTGTGGTAATACAATAATAGCATAGACTGGGTAGCTTTTAAACTAAACAATGTGTTCCTTATGGTTCTAGACGCGGCAAAGTGAAGATCAGGACCCCAGCACAGTTAGGCTCTGGTGAGGGCCCAGTGCGGGGATTCAGAGACTCATTTTCTGCTTGTATTCTGCTTGTGGTAGAAAGAAGCCAAGTGAGCTCTCATGAGTTTTGTTCATAAAGAAACCAATCTCATTCCTGAGGGCTCTACTCTCATCAAGATCTAATGGACCTCAAAGACCCTTGTCCTTAATACCAAGACATGACCACAGGGAGGGGGTAGGGTAGGTTAGGATTGCAACACACCAAGAGAGGGGTCACAAACACTCAGTCTGTTATAAATATACTTAGTCTGTTGTTATAAAAATTTAAATTTTGTATCATACAAAGCACGACTCCTGCTAGCTCTGTAACTAGTTAGATCATATCTGAATGCCACCATGAAAAAGTTACTAATAATACTAATGTGAACCAGACAGAGAATTTCCTAGCCATTAAAAATATACAGAGAAGAAAGACCTAAGATAGAAGAGTTAGTTGAGCCTTGAGTCTCAGGTGCTTGATGGGTAAGTTCAATGCAGATACAAGCCTAAAATTCTATGCCAAAGTCGTGCCACCCAGTATGAGAGTTACAGAAGTGCTTGTTGTGCTTGTGCTTTTAGAGATGTTCTTAGGATTAGTGATGGCAATTAGTGAATAAATTGCCGTGCTTAGTGATGAACTGAAAACAGGTGTTTTGAAGAGGCTGAATGACCATTTGTCTACTGAGATGTATTTAAAGCGTTGGATGGAATACAGGGCATGTTCTCTTAGGTCCTCATGGTCCAAGATTCTGTAAGATGCTGAAAGAATGAAGCAACTTAATTTTGCATGTGGCTTTCTGGTAGAAAATTGATCATCCTTTTGCTAGGCATTTGGAGCAACTATGGTGTAAACCCTAGGTTCTTCTACCATAAAGAAATAAAATTGCTTTATTTATTATGTACATGGTTTATTTTATTAATTTATTTTGTGTGTGTGTATGTGTGTGTGTGTGTGTGTGTGTGTGTGTGTGTGTGTTTGTACATATATGTTCAGGTGCCTGTTGTGGCCAGAAGGGAGCATCATATACTTTGATGATAGAGTTAAAGGCACTTAGGAGCCACCTGACCTGGGTTCTGGGATCCAAACTGAGGTTCTAATGGTAGAGTAGTAAGCACTGGGATCCAAACTCAGATTCTAATGGTAGAGCAGTAAGCATGCTAAACCACAGATCCATCTGCACCCCCCCAGCCTCTGAATTGCCTTTTCTAATGTTCAACAAAGGTGATTACAAGTTATCCTTGCTGATTGGCATTATTGATGGTGATGTCTAGACACGTGGAAGCAGTTACTTCTTTTATGTTGTTCTAACATACATTTTAGTGGGCTTCTGAAATATTTCATGTTCGGAATTTGGGTGATTTGTAACATTTTTCTAAGTGCTTTTGGTGTCAGTGTTGTAATATTGTAATGCATTTTGTCTTATATTTGACACGTTTTCCTATGCTGTAGCTTCTTCTTCTTCTTTTTTTTTTTCCCAAGACAGGGTTTTTCTGTGTAGTTTTGGTGCCTGTCCTGGATCTCTCTCTGTAGACCAGGCTGGCCTTGAACTCACAGAGATCCATCTGGCTCTGCCTTCTGAGTGCTGGGATTAAAGGCATGTGCCACTACCGCCTGGCTATGCTGTAGCTTTTATCATATATATGCTGAGAGATGGTCCAGGGATGAATAGAAGAATTAAATATAAGGATTTTGAATCTCCCTTGTGCTGCCCAGAGCCTTAGAATAGATTTAAAGCAGATTGAGTTATTCAAAGGAATGCCAATTTACCTATTAAAAAAAGATGGTTTCAAGTATAACACAGAGCTTATAAATCATGAACATGGTTACTGGCTTTCTAGTTTGCCCATTTGTGAATGCAGATTCTATTTTTTTAGTCCTAAAATATCATGGGGTATAATTCATAAATAGCACTAGCGTGGCATGTCCTGTCAATTGATGAGTAACTCTTAATCAGAATTTTAGTTTTTATTAAATTGTTTTGATGGTAAGGAGGCTTCCTTGGGCTGAGACATTTGGGGTAATAGTCACAGAGAAGAACGCCAAGGCTGGCGCCAAGCAGCACTTGGTGTTTCTGAAGCTGGCAGATGTAGCCCAGTTAAGTCATAGAGTGAAATCTGAAAATAATGATATGGTCTTTTCCTTCAGTCAAATATTCAGCTCGGGTTGAGCTAATAATGAGAACCTTATGAACAAAGGAGTCCGCCTGACATCTGTGTCTGTGGTCCAGCCAGCGAGAGTTCATTGAAAATTTGCTTGCTTAACATGCAATTCGAACAATAACATGGCGTGAACGTCAGTAGTTGAAGGCTCACACAGAATTGTGCATAAGCTTTATCCTATTAGGATGTGAAGGGCATGCTTGAGTCCCTTCAAAGCCCTACATACCCATTCTTTAAAATCTTGGCTGCCTTCACATCTGAACAAGGAAGTAGCTGTACCTGTTTGCCTGCCTCGGTGTACTGTCAGGTAGGATCTCTCAAAGCTCCTACAGTAGACTTCACTTCCAGGATGTACCTCCACCAAGAAATCTACGGAAATGTAGCCGTCGTTGATTTTGGATATGAAAGTGACTACAGAATTTATCCACAGCAGATCTCTCGTGTCATATTATAGAAGGAAAAAACTAGGGTATCTTAGTGGGCTAGTTTTTGTTTTTTTGTTTTTGTTTTTTTTAATGTCATGTGGCTCATTAGAGGAGCAGATTGGCCATGAACTCAAGCCTCTTCATCAGGCAGGGCTGCACTTTTCCATCAGATATGTCTCTCCCCCAGATTACACTTTTCCTACTGGCAGTGCTGGTATCTCTAAAACGAAGTATATAGTATGGTCTTAAAGGTTACCCTAAATTATCAGAGTGGACATTTTCAGGGATGACATGCTATGGAGCCACCTTGCCCATTCAAATACTTGCTTTCACCTACAGACCGAGTTAGAAGTTGTGAGATAGACTCACCGCTACAAAAGGCATCTCGTAACTTTGACATACAGAGGGTTCTTTGTGCCTGCCTCACCTCACTTTTATTTTCTGGAACTGTTTTTTTTTTTTTTTTTTTTTTACCCTCTGTCAAAACACTAGAAAATCTGGAATTGACTTTGCTTTGTCATGATTGTAATTGAATGCCTTGTTAAAGTGACAAGGGTCAGATTAGCATTCCAGAGGTCAAGGTCTAATCATAACCTTAAAAAAAAAAGATTTATATGTTCTTAATAGCTATGTGTTTTGTATTTTGCTTGCACGTATGTCTGTGTACTGTGTGCAAGCCTGGGACCCCCAGAGGCCAGAAGAGGGAAGAAGATCCCTTGGAACTGGCATTATGGGGAGTTGTGGACCACCTATGTGTGCTAGGAGTTGAAACCAGGTTCTCTGCAAGAACAATTGCTTTTAGCTGCTGAGCCATCTCTCCAGGCTCTAATCAGAGTCTTGCTACCATCAATCACTAATCAGAGCCTTGCTGCCATCAATCATTGTGTCATGTTCTGTAAGAGTCCTATGTAACACTTGAGGCCAAAGGCAGAAAAAAAAGTAAGAGGGGATCCAAGCCTTTCTGTAGTCCAGGCTCCTGCCAGTGTCCTCTGCCCTCCACATATATACATACCATGGCACATACGGAACAATCCCCCCACCCCAACACACACATACACACACAAATACATGTAAAAAAATAATATTTTTAGATACAAGTATAAAATAGAAATAAAATGGAAATGTTTTTCTGCTACCAGATCAAACTGAAGCAGGCCTCAGAGATAATTTTCTTCCTATAATACTGATAAATATTAAACAAGTGTTTGTTGAACAAGAATAAAACCATTTAAAATGTACTTTGTAAATGTGGGGTTGCCTAACTTGGCCTTCTGACCTTTGATGAAAGATTTATTCCCCACAGATACAAGCACATCATGGAGGGAGAGTCTATGACCCTTTAATCTGCACCAGACATTTAGAAATCAAACACAGACTGTGTGTCTGGATCCTAAACCTCAGGCAACATCCTCAAATATCCAAGTTATAGCTCTTAGGCGATTTTTGACTCTAGAAGAAAGGAGTTTAGGTAGAAAATTCCCAGGAGATTTTAGCTAATCCACATATTTTGAAAACCAATTAAAGCCAATTGTAGACACTAGCATGCAAATTTTTGTAAAACATTTGGGTGGGCTCTGTGCTTTGACATTTTAAAACATTAATCTAGATGGAACTAGCTGAGCTTCTTGTGTTAGCTGGCTCTGTGGGTGTACTTTTCTTACATGGTGCTGGGCTGATATGGACCTTTAATGTAGGACTAATGACTGCCCCTAGAATTGAAGCTTGAACTGACTCGTGGATACTTTCACATTCGCTCGGCAAAGTTTGAATAGATTATAGATATTAGAGCAGGGGATACCAAATATATACTTATTGAAAGCTACACAGAGAAACCCTGTCTCGAAAAACCAAAAGAAAAAAAGGATTCAGAATCCTGCAGGGATGATGAGCCCAAGATATTAATGGTCTTGGTTCCTTCTGGTGTTTAATGTATGCCCTGTTTTAAGCGAACTAAGTGGATCTGTGGGCAATGAATGCTGGATTATGTCCTTTCTGAATGAAATTTCTATCTTGTTTAAACCTGATTGATAAAAGCACTTAAATAATAATGTAAACTACCAAGCCTTCCATAAAAATATGGGGTGAATTGTTTTGCTTCTCAATCAATATTATTCCTGTTGTTAAAAAGTTGTTTCATTTTTCATACATATTTTAAGTGTATATCTGTGCTTGTCTGTATGTGGGTATGTGCATATGAGTTCAGGTGTCTTTGCAAGACAAAATAATGTTTTATATTCTCCGGAACTGGAATTACACGTAGTTGTGAGCTACCCAACGTGAGTGCTAAGTTCACTGTAAGAACAATACATACTCTTGAATGTTGAGCCATCTTTCTAACCCAGATTGTGGTTATTTTCAGTTTTTTATCTTGGGGCCTAAGATTTCTTGAATACTTCGATACAGTTTGTGTAAGATATATTGTGTATATATGGATAGTTATATATGTATGTGTGCGCGTGTGCACACATATACACGTTTATATGCAGAGAGAAATATTATTGTTAAGTAGGATAGATATATACTTTATTTGTGTAAAATAGATGTTACTACGTAGCCCAGACTGGCCTTGAGTTTCTCACCCTTCTTCCTCAACCTAAAGTGTTAGGATTACACAAGTATGCCACTATACCTGAAAGTAGTGTGTGTGTGTGTGTGTGTGTGTGTGTGTGTGTGTGTGTGTGTGTATACACACATATATATGGGAGTACAGGCATTCATATACCATGGAATACATGTAGAGGTCAGAGGATAACTTTCAGAATTCGTCAATTGTGGGGATCTAACCCAGGCAGGCCATCAAGGTTGTGTGGCAAGTACCTGTTGAGGCATTTTGCTGGCCTCAGTAGTGTTTATGTTCTAAGAGTGTTGGTGGTCACACAATTTCCCTAGTTTTTGATTTTAGCAAAATGAATTATGAATTATTTTCACATATGTGAATTACCTGAGGAAAAAAAAATTTGAAGTGCAATCCTAAATGAAGTTTCTTGTCCTGAGAGGATCCAAGTTTAGATAACTCAGATACTTACAGAGAGAGCCGTCATGAATGGTGTGGCCTGAAGGTGAAATATCCTCCAGTGGCACACACATTTGAACCCTTGGCTGTCCCCAGCTGCGGTAGCTGTTTGGAATGGTTGTAGGCTCTTTAAGAGGATGGGCCTCAGTGGAGTGAGTCACTGGGGGTAGGGGTGGGGAGGCTTGGTGGTTAGCCATCACTTTCTGTTCCCTGTCTGCTTCTTGAGTGCAGACACCAACCAGCACCCTCCCCCCACTTCTGCCCACATGCCTCTCCTACTGTACTTGCTTCCCTGTATTTTCTGCAGTGATGGACTAGATCAGTTTTTTCATTTTAATGTTCATAACATATTTTTTGCTCCTCAGGACCATGGCTTCCATGGACTTTTAAAAATCCCCTTTCAAGTGTTAGGTAACAGTGACTACAGAAGAGATTGTGGGGCCAAGAGCTTAGATTTTGTTCTAGACTCAGTGTTTGTGACTGATTCATAGGTTGAAGCCCTTTCTCATTATGAGAGTGTTTGGAGGTAATGACCTTTATTTATTAGTTCATGAAGATGAGACCCCCTGTTACAAAATCACTGCCCTTCTACAGAGTAGAGAGACCAGAGTGTTCCCTGGACATTTCATCTCCCTCTCTCTCTCTCTCTCCTCATTCCCCACCCCTTGCTGTGTGACACAGCAAGTGGATACAGATGTGCAGCTGTCTGTTGTCTACAAGCTGTAAGTGAGCTGTAAGTGAGCCTTTCACACTGTTGGTGTGTTATGTTCTTACTTTTTTTTGAGATCGGTTTTCACATATCACACTTAGCCACAAACTCTGTGTAACAGTAAGGGTACCCTGTCTTGACCTCCCTTCTGAATGCAGGGATTACAGGTGTGCTGTATCATGCTGGTGCATGTGGTCCTGCAGATTGAACCCAGGGCTTCCCCAATGCTGGGAAAGTATTTTGTCAGTTGATTTACATCTTCAGCCTCCTCCAGCAACTAGGTGTCGGACTTCCCACCCTGTAGAATTGCGACAAAATAGATTTCTTTTGTTTAAGCCACTCAGTCAGTGGCATTTTGTCATGACAGCCCAAACTGATTGAGATGGATTTGAATTCCAGTTCTCCCACTAGCTGGTGAGTTGAGTAAACCTGGGGAAAAACATCATGCCATATTCTGATGCTCAGTTTATTCTTTATTATAAACTGTCCAAGATTTCTTATCAACACATAGCACTGCCCATATTGGACACTAAATCCCATTCCATTCCTCTGTCCTTCTTGAGAAATGATATATGTCTGTAGACCTTGAGTGTGTTTGAAACAGAGACAACACCTCCCCCTGCCCTGGTCACCAATAGGAGAGGAAATGTAGACTATTCTTTGTTGATTCGGCCCAATAGGTTTTCCTGTAAGCTTTCGCTGCAGACCTGGGGTGGGCGTAGCATATATAAGCAGTTCCTTCTCACAGAGTTTGGGAGCAAGAGGAGAGAGAAGGAGGAACTTGGAATTACAGTTCCAGGGGATCATGTCTGAGACCTGTTATTTCTATTCGCAGCCAGGGTTAGAGAAATGCCGAATTTAGTATGGGGCCATCTCCATTTGTGTTTTCTGAATGAAGATAAATATGAGAAATATTTACATCTGTGCCTCTTAGGAGTTGAGCCCAGCTGTATCTTTGGACGGTGGGTGTTTTATCTCTAAGGAGAGCAGTTTGTTTTGGAAACTTGAAAGGCTGAGGGCTGCCATAATTGTGTGGTTTCTTAAACATTGTCTCCATGCTGTGTGAGTCAGCGGCCCTTCACATGCATAGCTCTTGGCTCCGGGTGGCATGTGAAGGAGCAGTCAAATGGATTCTGGCTTTCTTGGGCAATGACTCCTAGGGTGGGATGGGAGAGGAGACTCTCTAAGTAGCAACACAGACAGAAGCTTCCATTTTATCCTACAACATTTGATTTTTCCTGGTAGGCACTGTGGCTTCAAGTTATGAGTAAAACACACCAGAACGTTTTCTTCACAAACACAAAAATTCTGGAAGAGGCCTTTCTGAACCCCTGGAGCTCAGAAGGGTTGTTATTATGGTGACATTTCACGTGTGTTTAGGTAACCCGCACATGGAGTAGTTCCTATACCCTGCTGGGCTACAACTGAATCATGTTTTTCATGCAGAACTTTCTATAAACAAGTTGTAGATTACAAACTCCAGGTCTTTTTTCTCATATAGATTCTAGTTTCCTTCTCAGAGACAAGTTTTTTTTTTCATTTGCCTATTAATTACCAAAAGAAAGTTTATCCACAATCATTTGTTTAGTTTTGTATGTAATGCTCTCAAAAAAATTAGGTTCAGTGTGGGTAATGTGTTTTCCTACTATGTTTTTCAGTGTCTGGTTGCTTTATGAAACTGAAGTTTACAAAGCTTTGCTTAGACATTGCTTCATGTCCCCTCTCCCCCTCCCCCCTTTTTTTTCTGACCTTGGAGTGTTTTGCTCACATGGGATATAGAATTTTAAGACCTGTTTATTATATTTATCAAGACATTAAAATCATAGTAAATGCTGGTGGATAGTGGAGTGAATGGTTTTCATTGAAATGCAAAGTCAGTTAGAAATAGAAATTTGAGCAGAGGTAGGCTGCAGGGAGCCCAGGGTAACCTTTTTTTTTTTTTTTTTTTTTTAAATCAATTGTAGCCTTGTAGTGGATGGAGAAAAAGACATGTGAAATAGTATGCTTTCATTAAAACTGACTTTCAGAAATTCGATATGAGAATATGCTTTAATTTAAAATAAAGTTCATTACCTAGAGTTATTTTTTACGAAAAGAAAGACCTCATATATCATTTTAAGTTACACATAGCTTATTAAGTCAAGGGAAAATAGCTGTTGTTAAGTCTTTTCTTAAAGGCTCAGCAAAAAGCCCCGAGATGATTTTTTTTTTTTAACGTTTTTATGATACTCGGAGAGTTGGACTTCTTGATTACACTTTTATGGGCAGAAGGAACATAAAACTTGGGGCTTGCTAAGCTGCGAATCTGTGTTCTTTCTCTTCCTTGCACTTCCTGTATGACTTAGGTATCATGTATTTGTGTACTTATTTTTGCTGTACTGTGGAATTTATCTGTGAACCTAAGCTCAGAGCCTTACTGCAGTGTAGGCCATGTTCACTCCATTGTTTGCTCAAATCATTGGGTGGAAGCAGAATGAGCTGGACCCGGAAGGGCGTGTGTGGAGGCGAAGCACAGATCTGAGTGCAGAGCACATAGCGAGGACATATTAGTCACATGAGCTTGACTCTTGAGCCACTATTTATGAAGGAGTGGTTGTCACAGAAACAATCCTTTTGTGTAATCCTCGAGGAAAGGTGGCATTTGGATTGTTATTTTGCGGAACTCAATTTGTGAGAGCATTACAAAAATAAACAAAACAAATGGCTGGGGATTCATGTTGTGCTTGTATACAGAAACTGGCTTCTTTGATGTTTTCTACACGAGTGCTTCTTCAACATGACCACATTTGAGAGGCTTGCAGGGCTTCTTGACTTCTGCACCCCATCATCTGATAGTGCTAGAGGTGAGGGACGACAGAGTGACACTGTGTTCTACCTTTTCTTTACTGAGCCACTCATGTCCTAGTCCCACATGGTGAATTCTAGAAATACAACCACAGTGATGCCTTGAAGCTCAGTGTGTGGACATGAGAGGAAATGGGTAAGGCACCACAGTGATGTAAGGGCATGTTACCTTGTGGCAGGACTGTGGTGATAGTTTGGATTATGCTGTTAATGGCCTTATTTCTTCCTCTCAATAATATAGAATCTTTACTTTGCTAGTAGTGTTTTCAGACCAAACGCAGTATATACATTTTAATACTATTTTTTTGTTTGTTTGTTTGTTTTTAAAGACAGGGTTTCTCTGTGTAGCTTTGCGCCTTCCCAGGCTGGCCTCGAACTCACAGAGATCTGCCTGGCTCTGCCTCCTGAGTCCTGGGATTAAAGGTGTGCACCACCACCTCCCAGCTTAATACTAATTAATTAAGGTTTTGTTGTTTAAGTTCTGAGGTGGACTGCATGCCAGCTTCTACGGAGTTTAATTTACATTCAGTTTTAATCAGACTATTGTGGGCACACAGGTAAGAAAATAAACTGCATAGAAAGACCTACCATAACCATGATTCCCTTTATAACGTTCATCACTTCTGTGATGGACTGCAGAGGAACTGTGTGCCACCCATGCTTGAACTGCTGGAGCACCATAATAGGCTCTTTACAGGACATGGGAGAATCTAAAAGGGTAGTTTGATAGTTTTGTTAATGACAATATGGACTTTTTATGAATTAAGTTGTAAAGAGAATTTATGAATTGAGAGAAATGCTGAAGGAGGTCATCTGCAAGGCCCTGCACATGCCTTTTTTTTTTTATGGTTTCAAATGTAAAGATAATTCAGTTTCTAATAATAATAGTCAATACCCACCATTACTATGTAGGCTAGTGACTGCTCTGTGATATAGGTAATTTACTTCTAGGATTCCAAATCAGCAAGCAATGAAGCTGTGCTATGGACTGGGGAAATCTAGATCCTGTACTAAGCTCTGAACTTAGGCTGTCTTCCTGAGAATTCTCAACTTAGTGATTGGATCAGAGGCTTAAGCTGAAAAAAAAAAAAAAAAGGTGCATGATCGTTTCCCTCCATAAGTTGTAAAGCCAGTGTATTCTGCTAAAGGCAGCTGCAGTAGCTGTATGTAGAATCCTAGTGTTGGGCTTGAGTGAGCATCCACAGTGTAGGTGTGAGAGGAGCAGGGAGGAGAAGGAGGCAGGGCAGAGAGTAAGACACAGACGGAAAAAGCTGATGTGGGTGCACATTATACATAGTGGTCACTGGGTGGACCACTTGGAGGACTAGCTCTAAAACTTCTTTTATTGTCACAGCCTACCATATCATCTGTCTGGTTTTGTGGCTCTGGTTATGCTCTGGTGTGATTTTTTTTTTTTCCTATGCTGAAGACACAGAGGAGAAGGTGTTTAAGCATGACAGACTTGTGTACCAATTCCTAGGATGAGGCAGAACTATTACAAAAGGCAGAGGTTAGGGAGGACTTCGGAGAAACTGTCTTTTGGCTGCATCAGACTGTTGCACTCATGAACTCACAGTAGCTGTGCTTGGCTAGACAAGACCTACAGAAGATCTAGCCATGCAGAAACCCACCCTTCGTGGGGAGGGGCTCACAAAATACCACTTGTGGCTAAGAAACCTTGGCAGATAAAGGTGGCCGAGGTAGGGAGAGTAAGTTGTCTTCAAGGAGGTGGGCCCTATTAGATTGCCTATGCTCTGGTGGATGGCCCTACACTCATGCACTTAAGGATAGCACTAATTTGACTCAGTGGACCATGAAGACAGAATGTGAATTTGGTGCAGGGTTTTGGGTAAGGGGAATATGGAAAGAGGTGGAGAGGAATTGCAGACACTGCTGGTATCAAGATGCATTGTATATAGGCATGAATTATCCAGTAGGGATGTTTTTAAAGAATGTGTTAAGGACTGTGATTGCCTTAGTGAGTATTAAGGTGCTTCATTATTTTATTAGACTGACTAGCCCTTCCCTTCTAACAAAAGTAGATGTTGGCATTGTGGGCCAATGGTTCATTCAGTCCTACTGCCTTTTCTTACTTTATTCTAACATTCCATCAGTTCCATGCTTTCCTCCCTACTACATACCACATAACCAAGACTCTCACCTAACACATTTTGCTACCATTTTAATGTTCTTTGAAAGTGCAAGCATGGATTGACTCTCTGAGGCCATGAGATAAAGAGATCCTTCCTCTGCTGTTCCTTTAAGTGTTTTGTTAATATCTATGCAAAGCAGCTTATAACAGTTAGGTAGCTATTAAGATTATTGTAGTTTTATGTGTTTGGAAAAGTAGACACAAAGCACAAGTTAGGTGAGTTCACCTTTGTAGACAGTGAAAGGATTACCATATATGTCTAGTTTTAGCTCTACACTTCTTAGTTACATATTAACAATTCTCAGCTAAGTTTCCTTTGTTTTTTACATTTTCTTATCTTCCTTATAACTTGCACTGACTATATTCCTTAGCTCCTTTTCTCTCCTCAGTATATCTGCCAAAATAAAATACAAATGCTGAAACTTACTGGCAACTAATTAGGTCAATTATGTTGAAGTTTTTGTCTCTAAAAACTTTAATTATTGTGTTTATAAATGCAAGCTTTTCTGCTTGTAATTTCCTTCAAAGTAAGATGAATTTATGTAGAATTAGACTGAAATATATGGATATTAACAGTGTATAAGTTATTTTGATGTAAGACATATCATATATTTCTTAGGCAATATAGATGTTTACTTTTGAAAGAAAATTTAATACTCTTACTTTTCAAAAGCATATGTCAGAAAACGGGAGCAAAAAACGTGATCCCAGAGGTAGGGTCCTATTTTCAGGGGAACTTACTGAGCCTACTTTTACAAGAGTGTAAATGTTTACCTAAGCAAGAAGGTGAAGTCTGTTATGCCCAATAAAGGACATTGTGCAGTGCTCCTTTACAGAAAACATTCAGCAGACAGTGGGTGTTTTACACAAAGTCCAGTGAGTTGTCTGAAGCAATTTACTCATCTATACACTATGCTTAAAATAAACACTACCTGGGAACTTGCCAGCCTGTTTTTTTCTACCTCTTATTCCACACCCTAGATTTTGTCACCTGCCAAAGTCAAATATGTCTTATCTAAACAGTTGAGATAAGCATGGAGTCAAACCCACTATGGTCAAATCAACAAACCTCTCCAAAAACAGAAATGAAATACAATATCACCAGATTAAACAGTCTACAATGGCAATCATGTTTGCGTTTAAAGATTTTATTCGGAAAGGATTACAGTCTTAGTATCCATTTTTTCCCCCTGCCTAGACAAGAAGGCGACATACTGACTCAAACAAAATGCATTTGTTCTCCAGTAGTTTAACTTGTACAGTTCTTATAAACAGAGCCTATAGGTACATGCAGCCTACCGACTTAATCAGAAACGTACGTCCTTACCCTCATGTAAGCAAGTTTGCTTGGCACATACCAATCTTGAGTTGTGTATCACATTGACTTCTTTCTTCCCAGCCAGAAAGTCTGTAGCCTATGTGTAAAACATTAAGAATTCTGACCTCACCATAATAAAATTCCCTAAAAAGAGAAGATGGGTTAAATGAAGGTCAATTTCAAAATTATTGAATTTATAAAAATGTTCTTTTCTTCTTTTAAGTAACATTCCATTTTAATTGTTAAGAAGCTCTAAGGTCTGCAAGGGGAGGGGCTACAAGAAGTCTGTAAGGGGAGGGGCTACATGAAGTCTGTAAGGGGTGGGGCTACATGAAGTTACAAGGGGAGGGACTACATGAAGTCTACAAGAGAAAGGACTGTACCTGTCACCTTCATCACTCCATCTTCAGGGCTAGGAAGAATCTCCAGTTCAGATTTTGAACTCTTGAATAATTGTTCCATGAATGAATGGTGGGTGTTTTCAGAAAGCTATCCTGTCTCCTTTGTAGGCAAATGCAACTACTTTGTACTAGTTGCATCCTTTGCTGATCTTGAAAAAGATGCTTCTGGAATGACTGTCCTCCTGTAGGGAAATGATCCCTTTTGACCTCCTACTACGTCAGCTGCAGTTCTGTTTTGTGTAGTAATGAAACTGGTCATCGCAGCATTATCATTGGGTGGAGGAACTTTTCAGGTGTTACCAATGATGATGTATTTCTGACCATGGATATTTTCATATGCTGCCTGCTAGCTTCAAATCTGTCCGTTTTCCCATAGTTCTCCATGTGCAAAACAGATGATTAGCTTGGTTGGATGTGTGTGTGTGTGTGTGTGTGTGTGTGTGTGTGTGTGTGTGTGTGTGTTTCTAGCATGCTGTCATTCTAAATGTCATTCTAATGTATGAAATATACACTCCTGTTTTTTAACCTATATGTTGTTTGACAGGAACAAGTATATCCACAATGGCACATAGCATCATTGTATGCTATGAAGTATAAGCATTTTTAAGGAGTTTTTAAACTAACCATACAAAGTAATGAGTTTGATATTGGCATTGTCATGAATTCTTTCTCTTGTCAATCCTTGCCCTCTACTTTGTCCCCTTCCTCCACTTTCTGGCCCAGTCCTTCCTCTAGCAGGCCCCTTCAACCTTTTGATTTTTGAGCACTGACTATGCCAGACTGCTCCATGCAATAGATCTGTTATCTCTATTCTTAATAACAATATGGCCACCTACAGACCCATTTCCCTTATGAAAAAGCTGAGGCCCAAAGAGCCTACAAATGCCTGCAGGAAACACAGAGCTGATTAGGTGCAGACCCATGTTTTACATCCAGGTCTGTGTGGATTTCAGAGCATAGATGTAAGTCTCAAATAATTTGGGGGACACTATAACATTTCGTTGATTTTAGTATGTTAAAACATCTTATTGAATAAACTGTGGACTTGAATGAGAAGAACACTATTAAGATATAAGACCTTACAAATATGAGGAACAGAGTGCTGTTCTTTTATGTGGAATCCAAAAACAGGGACATTGGTTTATCCTCCATTTAACATACATAGATTTTACATAATTCCAAATGACTTCAGATAGTCAAGAGCCTATAAATGTGAGTATTTAAAGACTGCCAAGCCAAACATCTCATAAGGTTCCCATAGGGTGGCTGAGGAATAACATCTCCCAGGGAAAGACTGAGAAATTAGCTCACAGTTAAATCTATATGTACATATTTCCTGTATTTTGCTTCATCCTTTATTTTTCTCTGCATGCGTGCGTGCGTGCGTGCGTGTGTGTGTGTGTGTGTATGTATGTATGTGTGAGCATTCATGTGTGTGGATATGTGTGTGGAGGTCAGAGGTCAGCATCAGGCATCTTCCTCAATCATTTTTCTACCTTGTTTTTTGAAACAGAGTCTGGTACTATACCTGGAGCTCACTGCTTTGGCCAGATTCGCTGTCTAGTAAGTTCCAGGAATCCTCCTGTCTCCAGCTTCCCACACTGAGGTTACAGCTGCACGCTGTGAGACCCATATTTTTATGCAAATATTGGAGGTCTAAATGGATGTCCTCAGGCTTGCTCAGCAAACACTTATGGACTGTGGTAGTTTGAATGTAATTGCCCCATAAGCTCATAGAGAGTGGCACTATTAGGAGCCATGGCTTTGTTAGGATTGATATGAATGACTTTATTGGAGGAAGTGTGTCACTGTGGGATGGGTTTTGAATTCTTACATTCTCAAGCCATGCCCAGTGTTTCAGATCACTTCCTGTTGCCCGTAAGTCAGAATGTAAGAACTCTTAGCTCCTTCTCCAGTACCTTTTTGCCTGCATGCTGCCTTGCTTCCTGCCATGATGATAATGGACTAAACCTCTGAACTGTGAGCGAGCCACTACAATGAAATGTTTTACTTTAAAAGAGTTACCATGACCATGGTGTCTCTTCAAAGCAATAGAAACCCTAACTAAGACACTGACTGAGCCATCTACCGAGGCCTCTTTTTATATTTTCTATGAATTACAGTACTATATTTGGAGAGGTGGACAGAATTGGATTCATTTTTCTCTTCTGAGCTATGGCAAAAACTGTAAATAGTGCTAACCCTGTCACATTTACCACAAAACAAACGGATTGTCTGAGTGTGGATATACCCACATTCTTCTTGGTGCTTGATGGCCCAACATGTCCAGATGCTGGAGCATGTGTAGTGATGGGCAACTTGAAGAGGGCTGTGTAATTCCCATCTCTCAAGGGTGAAATGTTTAGATGAATGCAGTAGCAAACTGCCCTTTGGTAAACCGTATCTTCCTTAAGGCATTAGCAGGATTTTTTGGCCTAGCTGAGCAAAACAAAGCCACATTTTTAAAAGTGCTTGACTGCATCTTTATGTGATTTTTCTTATCAAACACATTTTGACAGTTCTTTTCTTTTTTTTTCTTTATGAGCCCTCCAGGTGCGAATATTTTCATTGGGGGATTAGCTCACAGGTATTCTCTCATAAAGGAATGTCACATATAATTCTTGATTCTTTTGTGATTGAGCTGCTTGGAAACATGCAGTCTTTCGAGGCATCTATGCTTCACTGAGTTTTTGTCTTAGTCAGGCATAGTGTTGCTGGGATGAAGTACCATGACCTAAAAGCCAGTTAGGGAGGAAAAGGTTTATTTGCCTTACACTTCCATATCACTATTCCTCATGGACGGAAGTCATGATGGGAATTTAAACAAGGCTGGAACCCAGAGGCAGGAGCTGATGCAGAGGCCATGGAGGAGTGCTGCTTCCTAGCTTGCTCAGCATGGCCTGCTCAGCCTGCTTTCTTATAGAACCCAAGACCACCATTCCAGGGGCAGCCCCACTCACAATGCGCTGAGCCCTCCCCCATCAATCACTAAAGAAGAAAACACCTTACAGTTGGCTCTTCTGGAGACAATTTCCTAATTGAGGTTCCCTCCTTTCAGATAACTCTAGCTTGTGTCAACTTGATAGAACACTATCCAGCACAGTTTCATATAACAATTCTAGACATTTCCAAACAAGGTTTTCCCTTTCTTCATTGAGACAGAGGATCTTCCCACAATAATGTCTGTCTGCTGCCCTTGGCTTTGTGATCTCTCTCTTTTCACTGCAGCTTTCTGTGTGCTTGGCAGCAGGTATTCTTGCCCATGCCAGTATTGAGTTTTTGTTTCTACAGATGTCTTTGCCTTTGTGAGCCTATGGGAGTCGTAAGGTAAATGTATTATAAAATGGGGCTCCTGTATCCTAAGACTAGCTATGGTGGCTTCTCTCTGCAGGATGGGTCAAAGTGTTTCCATTTTACCTCTGAAATTTTTCTAAACTAAGGAAATGTCAAAATGCAGGTCTCTGAAGCCTAGTTCCAATGGATACCTCTACAAAAAACTTTTGGAGTATAAGGCTCCAGAAATATCATGGAAGAAGGAGCAGAAAAATTGTAAGAGCCAGAGGATCAGGTAGTTTGCTGTGAGACAGTGTCTCCTAGTATTTTAAGAAGTTCCACCCGTAAAGCCTAACCAACATGACTGCCTAAACATGAGCTGAATAAGGACAACAGCAACAGATATCCCAAAGTGAATGGGGAGAGCCCATGAAGACTCAATACTATGTAAAGAATCACAGGCAACTAAATAGAAGTGCTGACGGAGAAATAGCCTTCCCCAAAGAAGAGCACATATAGTAATTTGGTTATACAATATCCATTGATCAGTCCTGAAAACATACATACAAATAACATTATATAGACCCACTACATTGTATTTATATATGTGTGTATACATACATACATATGTTACATACATACATATATACATGCATGTATTTATGTAACAATAATGAAACAAGGCCATGCATTTGGAAGAGAGCAAGGAGGAGTATGAATAAGGGCATAGAGGGAGGAAAGGGGAGGGGAAAGTGATGTAATTATATTATAATCTCAAAATATACAAGAAATAATTTAAAAATGGCTATTGTATTTAGGACACCCTAACAGCCCAGTGATAGCTAAAGCAAGATCTGTGCTACTTTTACAGTCTCCACGGAGGGACATAGTGTGTTTGTAAGTGTGCATGCTCATGAACATGGAGGGCAGATATCAACATTTGGTATCTTCCTCTATTCCTCTCCATTGTATTCTCTGAGGCAAGATTTCTCACTGATCCTGGAGCTCACTGGCTAAGTATCATCTTCCCTTCTTCAGCACTAGGGTAACTAGGTTCCATGGCCAGCTTTTATGTGGGTGCTGGGGATCCAAACTCAGGTCTTCATGCACATATGGCAGACAATTCACTGACTAAGCCATCTTCCCATGATTTATTTCTGTAAAATGGGTGTATGGGGGGGTGGGAGGGGCGGTCTAGGTGTACTGATGAATTTTGCTTATGGAAAAGTTTAGAAGTCAGGGGATCTGGAGATCCATATGAGAGTAGAAGTTAGGGAATATTCCAGAGGTTATGTTGGCTAGAGTCTGAGGTTGCTATTTGTTAGACATCCCATTTGTCCATGAAAATGATTGCATCTTTTGCTATAGTGATTCCAGCTGCCACCAGAAATTGTTGGGAACAATGAAACCAGTGTAGATGTTGACTAAATATTCTCGACCACCCACAACACTGTTCTCAGGTAGCTATAACTGTTGCCTGAATGACTCTAGCATCATTCTTAGTACACAAAGGGATACTTCAAACATAAAAGCATGATATTATAAGTGGAATGTTTCACTCAAAGTTTTAGAAGATAAATATGAAGAACATAGTTTAAAAAGAAAAAAGGGTTAAGAAAATTAGATCCACTTCAGAAACGATAACATACCACTACTTTCTCTGTTTTTACTGCCTAATTATAATGTTCTTCCTCTTCGATACCCTTTGGTATGGCACCTTCTCTTCTAAAACTTAGTTTTGGAGTTTGATGGGCTTAATCTAGAAGGAGTCCTCAGCAGGTAGCTGAGTGATCCTGAAAACAGGAGAAATTGTCTTTCCTCGGGACTATTAAGACTTCCTAATACTAAATGGTTTGTCCTGAAAACACACATACCAGGAACTTTATACATAGTGAACAAGTTTTACTTATATACTAAGAAATATATATATATATATATATGCATACATGTATATATAAACAATTAAGGAAAAGATGTCATAAATTTAAAAAAGAGCACAGAGAAGTACATGGGAGAGTTTGGATGAAGAAAAGGGAAAGGGAAAGTGATATAATTATATTAATCTCAAAAAACAATAAAAATAATTTGAAAATTCATAAAAACTCCACTGTGGGCTGAAGAAGTAGCTCAGAGAGGAACCTGCTTACCTTGCTAACATAAGGTTCAATGCCCAGAACACACATTAGAAAAAAATCGTAGTGACATGTGCTTATAACCCCAGCAATGGGGAGAAGATAGGTGTCTCTGAGGCTTGCTGGCCATCTAGCTCAGCTTACTTCATGAGTTCCAAGTAGTAGTAGTAGTGCAAGATGCAGTCTCAAAAAATTAAGATAGATGGTACTTGAGAAACAACACCTAAAGAGATTCCCTTACCTTCCCACATAGCTGCGTACTCATGCATATGCACCTGCCCCCCCCCCCCCATGTGCCTTCCTTCGCCAATAAAACTGCACTGAGGTTCCATCTTACTCCCAACTATAGAGGTAATCATTAAAAAAAAATCAATAAATATCAAATGCTAGTGAGGGTGTGGACAACAGGGAACCCTTATATGCTGCTGTTGGGAATGTACACTAGGCTAGCCACTATGTAAATCCAGAGACTTTTCAAAAACCTAAAAGTGGATCTATCATGTGACCCAGCTACCATGTCTCAGACACTTGTATACCAATGTCTATTGCAGTACTTTTCACAATAGCCAAGTAATGGAACTCATGTAGGTGTCGAAAACCAAGGAATAGATTTTAAAAATGTAAGTTTGTGGCCACAATAAAAAGAATGAAGTTGTGTAATTTCAGGAAAATGGGTAATACTGGAAGCAACTGTATTAAGTAAATTGTGTGACATTGTATGTTTTTCTCTCATTTGCAATTATTCAATTGTACATCTCTATAAAAAGCCATGTATGTGTTTGTGTGTGTGTGTGTGTGTGTGTGTGTGTGTGTGTGTGTATATATATATATATATATATATATATACACAAACATATATACACACACACACACACACACACACACACACACACATATATATATATATATGGAAATTCTAGAGAAACAAAGGAGAGAACGAAGATGGGAGGGGCAAGAAAAGGGGCAAAAGAGAATGAGAGAAAATATGTTCAACATACAATATATACCTGGATGAAAAATTTTAATGAAATTAACAATTACATTGAGATATATCCCTCATGTCCCTAGTCTTTCCAGGACTTTTATCATAAAGGAATATTGGATTTTTTTCCAAAGGCCTTCTCTGCATCTCATGAGACAGATGATCATGTGGTTTCTGACTTTTTTCTATTCATATGATGGATTATGTTTGTTGATTTATGTATGCCAAACTATTTCTGTATCTCTGGGATAAAGCTGATCATCATGATGGAAAGCCTTTTGATGATTGAATTCATTTGCAAGTATTTCACTGACAATATTTGTATCTATGTGATGATTGAATTCATTTTGCACATATTTCACTGACAATTTTTGCATATCAGAAATATTGGCCTATAACTTTCTTTGAGTTGTGTGGTTTTGGTATTGGGGTATTATTACTATTGTAAAAAGAATTTGGAAAATTACTGCTTCTGTATCACTGGATGGTGTAAGTCTCTTTAAATTACTTGCCTCATTGGTTTAACATTGGTAGGTCATATGGAGTTAGAAATTTATTCATTCCTTTTAGGTTTCCCAGGCTGGTATAATACAGAATTTTAGAATGTCATCTGATTCTCTGAATTTCCTGTGTCCTTGGTACTGTCTCCCCCTCCATCTCTACTTTGTTAGTTTGGATCACTTCTTCTTCTTGTTCATTTGGCAAAAGTTTCACCAATCTTCATAATTTTATAATTAATAATTACAGAAAATGATGGATACAGTACAAAGATGAATGTGTCTTGTGAGTTTTACTTGAATATGAATGACTTTATTATGTTCTGAGGGTGAAATCTTATACTTAAATTAATATTAATATTTCCTTTGTAGTTTTCCCACAAATCTCTCACTATGTCATCAAAGAAATATAAAAATTTCTAGGCAATTACTCACTAGTGAATTACAAATGAATTACTTAGGCTAGATTCATTTAGATTTTCCTTAGACTAAACTATAAAACTAAAGGACAAAATTTCATACATGAATTAGTTATTTTTATTGCTTCATGTATTTTGTTATATATTACCTCAACAAATAATATGAATTAATCTCTTAATTTTAGTAATTTGTGCTGCTTGGTGTAATTTAATAATAAGGAGATTTGGCTAAAATCTTCCCCTTCAATTTATATAGGAACACTAATTTTTAAATTGAGGGGATTATTATAAGAGTGGAAATATCATATTCTACTTGGTGCAACATTTGTTGGTGAATTTGGGCTCTGGTCCCAGAACTGTTACATTACTTACCTTGGTTAGATTTCTCATCCATCCTGTACTTCAATTTCCACTTTTCTTTCTTAATTCTTTCTTGGGACTTTTGCCAGTATCAACTAGTAAATGTGTACTTTAAGCTTTGAAGGGGAAAGACATAGTAAATTGCCTCAGTTATCAAAATAAATATATCAAAATCGTGATTATCCACACTGTGATTTTTCTCCTGCAAATCTTTAATCTCACGAGTGCTTCTGCAGTGGCTCCTTGGCAAAAGTCCCTTGTGACAATTTTGCCTCATTTTCAGTCTTAAAAGTCCATGGGAAACAGATTAGTTTTAACGAACTTATAATGAATCCATCCAATTCAAAATACAACATTCTGAATCCCCCACGCACCCACCAGATCATTCAAAGAACACATTCCTGAGTAATGATGACCTATTTTATCTGTGATCATCTTAATATAAACACCGAACAGTACCTTCACCAGATGTTTTGGGTAAGCTGGCATGCATGAACAGTTATTGGCATTAAACTAGGACACAGTGATTCAAGGAATGAGCTGCCTACCTTTCTAGTAGTACACAGAAAAAAAATCAAATGTATTTAGTTTAACAGTGAAAGACCCATTTATACTTCTCTAAAATTTGAGCAATCATCATGAGATGTAGTATTTGTAATGTCTTAGTTAGGGTTACTATTGCTGTGATAAAACACCATACCAAAAATAAGTTAGAGAGGAAAGGATGTTATTTGACTTAGAATCCTATACCATAGTCTGTCACTGTAAGAAGTCAGGACAGGAGCTCAAGCAGGACTGGAACCTGGAGGCAGGAGCTCATGCAAAGGCCATGGAGGGATGATGCTTACTGGGTTGCTTCCCATGGCTTACTCAACCTGCTTTCTTACAGAACTCAGGACCATCAGCCCAGGGGTGGCCCCACCAACAATGGGCTGGGTCCTCCTGCATCCATCACTAATTAAGAAAATGCCCTATAGGCTTTCCTACAGCCTGATCTTATGAATGCATTTCCTCAGCTGAGGATCCCTCCACCTCAAAAACTCTAGATTATGTCAAATTGGTATAACACTAGCCAGCACACAGAACAAGTGAAATATTTTAAAATTTGATACCTGAGCCATTGAAATTCCTAGGACATGGTCTTTGGAGCAGGGCAAGCATCCACACTGAAGTTCAAGTTCATGTGCACTCCAACTTCTGGTCATGAACACATTGCCTGACCTGGCTAAACATTATTTCATAGCTGTCTTATTGTAATTTACATTCTTTTCTTTGCCTTTTTTCCCACCCACAGCTGTTGTGAACTTGGACAATTCCGTGGTTGACCTGGAGACCCTTCAAGCTCTCTATGAGAATGTGAGTAGTAGTTCTTTTGTGTGATCTGCTCAGTACATGTGTATGTTCACATGTGAGCTGGCTGTTTTAATGTCATCTGAGGAGACTCAGTCTACATGTGGTAGGGTTTTATGTGTTCATAATACTTTCTAGGAACATATTGGACAAATGTATGATCTCAAGATTTTCAGGGCTGACTCAACAGATGCTGCTTTCAAAGTTATTCATGTGTGGTTGATAATGCTGTGCACCCCAATAAACTTATCTGGGGGTCAGAGAACAGAACAGCCACTATATTAAACACAGGTTTAGGCAGTGGTAGCACATGCCTTTAATCCTAGCATTCAGGAGGCAGAGGTCTGTCTGGATCTCTGTGAGTTCAAAGCCACACTGTAAACAGCCAGGCATGGTGACTCACGCCTTTAATCCCAGGAAGTGATGGCAGGAAGCAGAAAGGTATATAAGGCATGAGGACCAGGAACTAGAGCCCTGTTAAGCTTTTAGGCTTTTAGCAGCAGCACTTCAGCTGAGATGCATTCAGATGAGGACTCAGAGGCTTCCAGTCTGAGGAAACAAGATTAGCTGAGGAATTGGCCAGGTGAGGTTAGCTGTGGCTTGTTCTGCTTCTCTGATCGTTCAGCGTTCACCCCAATACCTGGCTCCGGGTACTTTTTATTAATAAGACCTTCTAACAATTCGTGCTACATTCATGTTTTCTCTTCTGAAATAATAGCAGTGTTTGTGTGGGCACTAACTTCAGCCAAGCCTTTCTCAGTTTTCAGCCTTTCAAAGTAAACTAATTTTACAGTATCTTAGTATTTGATGCAGGACACATCTGTGCCTAGTGTCATTTTAAAATTGTTCTGCACAACTTTATGATTTTCATCTTCTATTAGAAACAGATAATTTATACATATCGGATAATTTATACATATCATGATATACAAAGTGATGTCATAATTTATCAATGTGGAATACGTCTAATTAATATTAGACTTATAAAGTCAAATACTTAGCTGTTGTGGTAAGAACATGGGAAATTTAATCTATTAGCTACTTTGTAAATACTTTGTATAAGAGTATTTACCTGTGATGGTTTGAAAGAAAGTGGCCCCCACAGGTAGTGACACTGTTAAGCTGTGTGGCCTTGTTGCAGGAAGTCTGTCACTGTGGGTTGTGGGCTTTGAGGTCTCCTATGCTCAAGCTGTGTTCAGTGTCACATTTCACTTCCTGTTGCCTATGGGTCAAGATGCAGAACTCTCAGTTCCTTCTCCAGTACCGTGTCTGCCTGCATGCCACCATGTCCCATTATAATGATAATAGACTAAACGTCTGAAACTATAAGCCACCCAACTTTCTAAGAGGTGCTGTGGTTATGGTGTCTCTTCACAACAATAGAAACCATAACGAAGACAGTACCACACTTTGAAATGCATCTCCAAAAGCCTTCATTCCTCCATATTAATTGAGGGATTGTGTCCTTCCCTTATTCTCTCTTCATTGGGCTCAGCTCCACTACTTGTACTCTGGTAACCACTACTTATACTCTGTTTTTCTAAGCTTAAATAATTTAGCTTCATACATATAAGTATGAACATTTGGTGTTTTATATATATATATATATATATATGTATATATAAAATATATATATATTGTTTGTTTTACTAAGTATAATGCTTTCAAACTCCATCTATATTGCATCAAATTTGTTTCTTTTCAAGGCTGAAAAATATTGATTGTATGTGTGTGTGTCTGTGTGTGAGTATGTGTTATAGTTTTATTCATTCATCTGTTAGACACAGCATGATGCTGTTAATTTGAGCATTTTGAATAGTGATTCAGTGACCGTGGGCACGCAGTTAGATGCCTCCTAACCATACTAGTGTTAAATCTTTCGAGCCAATGTCTAGAAGCAAGATTGCTAGATAATGTGCTGACTTCACACAATAGATTTTGGGGAATATCTGTGCAGTTTACTGTTATGGCAGTCCTATTTCATGCCACCACACACAGTATTCAACATTCACAGTCTTTCTTCTTTTTACATATTGCTGTTCTGGGAGATGTGAAATGCCATCACATTATGAATTCAGTTTATATTTCTCTGATGATTAGTAAGGCTGAACATATGCCTCTGGATAATTCTATGTCCAGAGAACCTTTTTCAGTTGGCTATTTTGTTTTCTTCTAATTAGATGTTGAGTTTCTTGTATATTTTGTAGGTTAAGTCTTCACCAGTTGTACACATTTCTTGGTAATGTGTATCCCTTGTTGGTTATTGTTAACAATAATCATTAGTAGGTTTGTGTGGGAACTTTCATACTTTCCTTCCCACACCATCATTGCAGACTCCCTGTGTCCTGCTTAAGACTGTTAGTTACACACTCGAGTTTTGTGCTTGTGTGTACTTGTGTGTACTTTATGCTGTTGACTAGTATCTTTTCATTTATCTTAAAGAATTGTTTTTGATAATTCCCATAGGGCCCAGGTTGAGTGTTGATCACTTCGTTGAGCGTGGGTTTGTCAGAATTTTAGTTGGGTTTTTGTTTGCTTATTTGTTTTAGTTTGTTGGTGGTGCTGTTTTGGTGTCTAAGATGAGGTATCACTGTGTAGTCCTGGCTGGTCTTGATGCCCTAGAGATCCACTCACCTCTGCCTTTCAAGTGAGTGCTAGGATTAAAGGAAAGTATCAACATACCATAGTTTTATTTCTCCTTCATTTCTGAAAGATGGCTTTTGGGGGTGAAATACTATTGGTTGGTATTTTGTTTTTATCACTTTGAATATTTTTTTTGTTGTTTGTTTTGTATCTACTTTCTCTTCTCTTCTCTTCTCTTCTCTTCTCTTCTCTTCTCTTCTCTTCTCTTCTCTTCTTTTCCTCTCCTCTCCTCTCCTCTCCTCTCCTCACCTCTCCTCTCCCCTCCCCTCCCCTCCCCTCCCCTCCCCTCTTCTCTCTCTCTCTCTCTCTCTCTCTCTCTCTCTCTCTCTCTCTCTCTCTCTCTCTCTCTCTCTCTCTCTCTCTCTCTCTCTGTATTTGTATGCCACTGCTTGTGTGTGGAGGCCAGAGGACAGCTTAACAGGATTAAGTTCTCTCCTTCTATGATTTGAGTTCTGGGGATCAAACTCAGGTTGTCATGCATGGCAGCAAGTGCGTTTATCTGTTGAACCATCTCACTGCCCTGCTGTATGTTTCTAATCTTTGGATTTTCTTTGACTTCGTGGGCTTCTCTTTGATTTGAATTTGGTTGGACGTCTCTGATCTTCCTCTACCTGGAGATTGATTTCTTTGCCCAGATCAGCCATTATTTCAATAAATATGCTTTATTGCCCTTTGTACTTTTTCTGTTCTTGGTGGCATCCTTTAAGTCATGTGGGCTTTCTTCATTCCATATCTCTTTCCCTTTTGTTCCTAATTGAAACCATTGCTTCAGAACTGATTGTTCAGTGAGGACCCTGTGTTTGGAGTGGCCTATAGCAGTCTTCATCTCTTGGATTTTCTTCAAAAAATATTATTTTTAGTTCTGTGTTAGAGATTTAGTTTTGTTGGTATATTGTCTATTTGTATATTCTTGTAGTTCATTGGACTTCACGGATACTATGCTAATTTTTTTTTGTCATTTCATAGATATCTTTTTCTTTGGGGTCCATTGCTAAAACTTTGTTCATTGCTTTTAAAGGTGTCTTGTTTTTATGCTTTCTGGTTTTTACACATTTTCTGGCTTCACTGTGTAGCTCGTGATCATAGACAGTCTACCTGGAAATGACCATGGGCAGGCTCAGCTTGACTGATTACTGTGGCCCTCCTCTTTGATCTGAGCTCTGGCTGCACGGCTGCTTAGTCTCCATAACACTGTGGCTACCTCTGGTTAGTCCAGGACATAGGGGATATACCCCGTCCAGATGGTACCATTGTTTTAGTTTTTACTTAATAGGCCTGGGTTTAAGAAGAATCTCTGTGTGTCATTAAGTGGTAGTGTTATACCCTTGTTGGCAGATATGAACATCTATGTACACGTACAGTTCACATTACTTTCATTGTGATATAGTCACAGTAAAATCCCCAAACATATTTAATGGGTTTATACTCTTACATTTGCCATCATTTCCCCATTTAAAAGCTCTTTCTTCACTCTTAGATTACCCCAACATCTTTACCCTTCACCTAAAGAAATATTTCCTCGTTTTTGGACATAGATCCTTTCAGTGGTGAATGTTCCTGATGTTCTTTTATCTTAGCATGTTTTTATTTCATCTTCATGTTAAAAATGACATGTTTTTTCTGGATAGAGAATTATGAACTAACAGTTTATTTTAGCATGTAGGAATTTACATTATTCTCTGGCCTCCATTTTTTCTGGTGTGTCTGCATTATGCCTGCCATCATTGCTGTTCTGTGAGCAAAGTGGTCTCCTCCTCCTTCTTGTTGATTTACAGTTTCTACTTCATCTAGCTTCAATCAGATTCATTATGATATAGCTGGTGTTCTTTTTTTGGATATATTCTCAATGGACATGATGGACTTCCTGATTCTGTAATTCTGTGTATTTCATCTTTAATCATTTTCATCCTTTAATCTTTAAACTCCAAATGTTATTTTCTACACTATTTTCTTACTCCTCTCCTTTGGGTTTCTAAGCTTCACATGCTACAGCTGGGATTTTGTACAAGTTCCTGAGATTCAGTTCATCATTTGGTTTTCAGTATGTTTTCCTTCTGTTCACTGTATTGGATAATTCACTGACTCTTACATTCCTCATCTATCTTCATCTGTTCAACCCATCCAAGAAACGGGGTGATTTCTAATTCATCTGTTTATATTCTAGAATTTTTACTTTTTTCAAAAATTAAAGTTTTTTTTTTAATTTTTATTTTATTTAGTTAAAATTTTTTCCATTTATCGTATATACCAATCACAGTTTCTCCTCCTTCCTCTCCTCCTGTTCCCTCCCCCACACTACCATCTACCTGCCTCCCCATCCACTCCTCCTCCCTCTCCATTCAGAAAGGGGCAGGACTCTCATGGGCTTGAACAGAGCATGGGATACCAAGCTGAGGTAGACCAAGCTCCTTCTCTTGGGAGAATGGGAAAATTAAAGTTTTAAAAATCATATATTTTTCAAGTTTGATAACTTTTACTTCAAATTTAGTAAGTTATGGTTAAGCCAAAAAAAAATTGACACATAGACACTTTTAAAATTTAGCCTAATGGTTAATCCAGAAATTTCTAATGCTTTATAGTAAGATTCTTGTCTTCATAATAGGGACAGAAAAAAATGTTAGGAGCTGGAACATATAAAAATGTTTACATTTTTGAGACATCGCCAAAGAGAAATTCGTAGACAATATAGAGACAGTTCAAAGAGAAATAAACGTGTCTGTCTAATAAACATTTGAAAAAGCTTATATTCTGAATAGTCAACAGGCAAAATAAAATAAGACATCAATGAGATAAGTTTTCTTAAATCTCCAATCAAAAAGTATGATGGTTTTTCAAAACTAAGTAAAAAAACTGTGAAGTCAAAAGAAAGTACGTGTTATATATATTATGGTCTACACCCCACCCCCCCCACCCCCCCCACCCCCGTGAAAACAACTTGGCACAATCTAATAGCACTGAGCATGCACTGAACATGCAATCCAGGAATTCTACCCTTCATGCTACAGTCTCTGCAGACTGCCAACCACCAAACACAGTTATAGGTTCAGCACATGGATCCACTCATATGTGTCTGCTATCTGAATGCAACTCCAAGACAAATTGACCTAGACCAGAAGAATTAGGGGAATTTTAAAATAAAGTTTCAAGCTATTAAACTTTAGGACAATTTGTTTCCCATGAGAAAAGCCACCCCCCTCCCTTCATGCTTCCCTTTGCTGTATGTGAATCTGAATATAAATACAATGAACATGAAACCAAGATCACATTATCATTATGCAACTAATGTGGAATAATATTTTCCATATGAAGCAATGTGTTGGCTCTTGTTATTTTTTCTATGACTTGAGAAAACCAGAAAAACAAGTGGAAAGAGGAAAATATTTTCCTTGCCATTCCTGGAAAGTAGCGGAGGCTTTTGTGTAGTATAGCTAGCTGTGCTTTCCCCCCCTCCCATGATCTCTGGGGACCTGATGTTTCATGGTCACAAAGAGAATTTGCCTTGACATATTCACTTGAGAAGGGCTGGTTATGGGAGCTGACATGGCTGAGGTGCTGGTGTTTGTAATGTCTTTATTTCTTCATGGTTTTGATGTCTGCTACTCTCCTGTCTCCTTCTGTAGCATTCCCCTTGAATTGAACAATTTTAAAGGGGAGTTTCCCACTAGTGAATTTCTGCAGCTTTTATCTGACAATATCTTAACTTCTTTTTCACTTTGGGGGGACAGTTTTGCTGTGTATAAGATTCTCGACTGATTATTTAGTGTTCCTTATCTTTTAAGTGGATCAGCTCACTACTTCCTAACTTCTCAGTTATATCACGTGAAATGTGCTGGTAACCTTACCCGGTCTTCTTGTGTATTGTGCTGCTCCTCTTCCCCAGTGGAGAGATTCTCTGTGCCAGAGTTTGATTACAATGTGTCTTGATGTGGGTCTCTTTTGTTTCAACTTATCATGATACCCAATCACATGAAAGGTTGGGTAATCTTGATAGTCAACTTGCTTGGATTTAGGATCACCATGGCAACAACTTCTGGGTGTGTATTTAGTTGGAGTTGCTCTATGGGATTGACAGAGGTGGGATGGCCCACCCTAAATACGAGAAGTACCGTTCCATGGCCTAGGATTCTGAACTTTATAAAAAGGCGAAGTAAGCTGAGCACCAGCATTCTTCACTCTCTGCTTTTTGCCTGTGGATCCAGTGTGATCAGCCACCTGAAGCTTCTATTGCCATGACTTCCCCACCATGATGAACTCTACATTAAGTCAAAGTAAGCATCTCCTTCCTCTTGTCCCAGCTACAAGTTAATAACCAATATATGTGGTAACTTGAGACAGAGTACAAACTCTCAGGTTTTATATATGTGTATGTGTGTGTGTGTGTATTAGAAAAAAACCAAATGTGTGTGTGTGTGTGTGTGTGTGTGTGTGTGTGTGTGTGTGTGTATGTGTGTGTATGAAAGAAGGGGGTGAGAAAAAGTAGGTCTGTATTGATTTTTCAGAAAACTGAACTTGCCCATTGGTAGAGAAAAGAACAGGCATGGGATTGAGTTCTTAAAGAAGTTTATTAGGCATAAGGATATAACTTTTAAAAAGGAAAAAAAATCTCCTCATTGCTTAAATTGATTTTCCCAAGTGGTCTGGAGATATGGATCAATGTCCAGTGTGTCCCTGAATACATCCCAGCATCATCCTGTCCCTAGTAGCTTTCTCTCCTGTTATAGAATAAGGAGATGTCAGACAGGCATGTTGCATAGATTGTTTATAGGGGAGGAGAGAGTAGGTGGACAGCCCATAGTTAGGTATGAGGCCATGTCCTCTCTTATCCCCAAAAATGTCACTGTTACTATTCTAACCTTACATGGAGTTGAACTTCTTGGATGTTTATATTCTAAGTGTTCATCATCTTTGGCAAAGCTTCTGCCATTCGTTTTTCAGTTCCTCTCTCTGCTCCTTTCTTCCTGGGTTCAAGTGTTGATTCTTGTGGCTCTTTGTGTCCCACAGTTTACCTATGTTCCTTTTGATTTTCTTAAATCTTTCTTTCTGTTCCTCAAACCTGTTACCTTCTATAGTCCTAAGCCCAAGTTTGTGGATTTTTCTTCTGCCTACTCAAATCTATCTGTCTTTGAATAACTCTAGTGGAAGATTCCTCTTTGGTATTACAGCTTTCAGCACCAGAATTTCATTTTTCATTCCCTTTTTAGATTTTCTGTCTCTTTATTGATGCTGTCATTTTAGCTGCCCATCGTTTTCCTTGCTATTTTCCATCTCTTTCTTTGAGATATTTAAAAATTCTTTTCATGCACATTATCTAGTGACTTCTCCCTTTGAACAGCCCCCAGTTTCCAGTTACTTGAAAATGTGTTTGATTATTTTTATTTAGAATCTGATAATAATGTACCAATGCAGATCACTCCCTGGGATTCACTGCTTTGTTGTTGCTGTTGTTGACTTTGACTAGGATGAGTTGTCTTGAAGTAATCATCAGATTGTGGTATGAATTTAAGCTCATTTCTAAGCTCGCAGTCTTATTCTGGGAATGTGTGATCGCTTTCTAATTCTAACGCCATGTTGCACTTGCTTTTACAAGCTAGCTCCCAAAAGATAAGCAGAAGAAAAAGGGTGTTATGGAAACAAACTATGACCCTTTAAAACACTTGGAATTTATTTCAGCCAGTCAGGGAGGAGATTCTACAAGTAAGGTGCAATGATGGCTTCCCCTTTCTATGTACCTGTATGATCAGTAATAAGGTGCTGTGATCAAACCACAAAGCACTGATGTTTGGAGCACAGCCTCTTTTTTTCTTTCCTTCCTTCCTTCCTTCCTTCCTTCCTTCCTTCCTTCCTTCCTTCCTTCCTTCCTTCCTTCCTTCCTCTCTCTCTCTCTCTCTCTCAAGCACCAGTTCCTATAAGCTATGTCAGTTTGTTCTAGGAACATGTATGCAGCTAGGTGCTATAAGAGATGGGTAGGTGCTAATACTATAAGGGCTACGTTGGGTGACTCAGATTTATCCAACTTAACACCCAATTCCTCTCCTGTAAGTGGCAAATGTGAAACAGACCCCTGAATCCCTAAAAGGGTGCATCAAGAAGATTCTGCTATTGCTAGTTTTGTCTAGGTGAGAAATCTGTTTTCTGATGCTTCATACTATATAATATTTCAGAACCCTTTCTTGAAATGTTGAGATTTCAAATTAAATATTTAATTCAAATATATTTTGACACATCCCCCTTTACATCATGAAGCATACTTCTAATCAGTGTGTCAAATTCCTTGTATATTACTTGAGCACCTGTATGCCATCTTGTGGTTGACATCTGCTGGTTATATTTTTCCCTAAGAGTATGTTCATTTTCCTGTGTTGTTGGTATATTGGATAATTATATCTTCTTAATCAGCATTCTTTCTGGTATGTATAATGTGCTTTTATTTCAGAAAAAAAGAAATTTGATTTGTTTTTAAATACCTGTTATCTAGGATTAATTTCCAGCAGCAGACTCAGTGAAACACTATTGTTTTTGTAGCCCATATTGAAAACACATTGCACCATTGAGAAACAAATGTAAAAATAAAACATGGAGGCTTAGGAGATGGCTGAGTGGAGAAATGTATTTGCAGTGTAAATGTGAGGGCCAGAGTTCCCCAGAACCTGTGTAAATGCAGGATGGGCATGGCAACCACCTGTAATTTCAGTGCCCAGAAGGCAGAGAAGTAGATTGCCAGAGCAAAGAGCAAGCTGGATTAGTCATATCAGAGAACTCTGGGTTCAGTTGGTAGAATCTGCCTCAAAGAATACGATGGAGATTGATCAAAGAAGACTCCTGCCATTGACTTTGGGTCTCCTCATGCATGACCACCCATCTATATACGAATTTGCACACACACATGCATATATGCACTTGCATGGACACATGTGCCTAAACATATGTGAACAAGCACACAGCCATACATGCATAGTAAACACACCTTTCTTTCTTTCTTTCTTTCTTTCTTTCTTTCTTTCTTTCTTTCTTTCTTTCTTTCTTTCTTTCCTTCCTTCCTTCCTTCCTTCTTTCTTCCTTCCTTCTTTCTAATGAAACTACTCAGTTATTAGACTTGTCTCACTAAATGATAGACTTCAAGTGGAGGACATCCTTAGCTGAATGTTTTGTTCAATTAGTTAATTAATCTAGTTAGAACAGTTGTATACCATTTGAATAATGCTACACTTGGACAGTTGCAATAAATCCAGACTTGTGGAAATATGTATTATAAAGCATCATATGTATGCATATTATGAAGTTCTAGCATCACAGTATAGTCTGTGTGTGTGTGTGTGTTTGTGTGTGTGTTTGTGTGTTCATTAGTGTGCGAAAGCCAAAGGTTAGTATTGGGATATCTTCCTCAATTGCTTTACAACCTACCAGTACAAGTTCAAACAAGAAACAGAAGCCAGGGAATAATACAAACAGGAAAATTTATGATAATGAATAATTTTCATGTGATAGGAGAATACAGAATTAAAGTGACAGATCTCACCATAACTTGGGGCTAAGCAAGCATACCCAGGGAAGGAAATTTTGAAGGGGGTCCTTCAAGGCTGGTGAGCAGATCTCATCACCGGGGAAGGGAAGGTGTGGTTGTAGCCTATTAGTTTGTCTGGGCCACTACTAATGGGAAATCAAGAAACAAGCCTTTGTGTGGTATGTAGATAGATTCATGGCATTCTTACAACAGTCAGCATTACTGTAGTTGTTAAGATGCCTAGAGTTTAGAGTGTATTTACAAAGTCCAGGAAACAACCTCAGGGGCCAGGTGGGCCATGGCCAGTTTGGTAGGAGTGCTAGTGGTCTGAGAGTCTAGGCCATGGTTGCAAGGCGCCCAGTAGGCCCTGTACACTGTGTGCTGCTGGGATAGCGCCAGGATGCAGCCAGTAGTCCTCCGATACCTCTGCTGTTGGTCAGAACTGCAACAGGAGACAGAAAAGGCACACAAGACAGCCTGGGAGTGGGAAGATGAACACTTTTTCTGATGTAGCCCCTCTAGTGCCTCCTACAGGCTAAACCAAATTCTTTGTAAAGGAAATGGGAAGTGCTCCAGTACTCTTTTATCTTCCAGTAGGTTCCAAAAAGTAAACTGAGAGGCAAGCAGCAGTAAGGGGCATAGATAACAGAAAAGACCCAGGTTTGTGGAAATATAGTCTTATCTGGCATGTAAGTTACATATTATTTGTGATTCCATGTAACATATCTTATTTCTATGAAGGATGTCTGGAGGGGTTCACCATGCATATGCTTAGACTTAGCATAGACTTTCTTTGGAAATCTTTTCAATTTTATTGTGTTGACTTATTTAAAATAATTAATTTAAATAAAGCGACCTGAGTAGGTTTTGTTTTGTTTTGTTTTGTTTTCTGTATGATCTCTGAATAGGCTTAATTTTGCCTTACAAATAAGAACATTTAAGGGGCATGCAAGCTTCATGTAGAAAAAAATTAATGTTTTAATTCCATTTTTAACAAATATATGAGAGGTAATCTTTCATGGCATTCCACTACTTACCCTTGGGGACAAAATCTACAGTTAATGTGAATGCCTTCTCGTAAATACACTTTCTTTTTGCCAGATGCTTAAATGCCAATGGACTGTTTTAAAGTAGTTGTATTTGATCTCTCTGAAACAGATGGAAGTATTTGCTATACAAACCTTATTTAGAATGTAATCTTTTTTTCCTCTCTCTCTCTCTCTCTCTCTCTCACTCTGATTGCATATGTTTGGCAGTGAGCTTTCCCTTCTAGATGTGAATGAATTTTGGGCAGTCTCCAAATCTAAACACACCCTAATTTCACAAACCACAATCCTGAGGGCCCGATTCCTGTTTATCAAGGAATTAAGACTTCGTGAAAACCACATAGTTACTTAATGCAGTCCACTGTAGTGAGGTTTGAAAAACAAAATTCCTTAGAGTTTATTTAGGGTTATTGACTATCATTAAGATCATAGAGTCAAGTCTTTGCAGCGTATAGTTAGTTAAATGTATATATTGCTTCTGAGTTTTAAAATGTACTCCTATTATGACATGGTGAGTTTCTGGGGTGATAGAGAGGGATTCTGGGTGGGGAGGGGTAGAGTTATTGAGCTGCATTCCATTCTTTTCTTTAGTGTATTGAATGATTAACATTACATCTAAATGCATCTGAAATATCCACGGACAACTGTGAGTTGAATTTTTTTTTTTAACTTTTCATTTTATTTCATGTTGAGAAAAATGAAGAAAAGAATCCCGAGTTGTTTTTTAAAAAGAGTATTAAAACGAAGCTAACCCTTGGAAGTCAATCCTGTTAGAAGTTCAAAGGAAGGAAAACGTGGGTAAAGGTAGAAGGAAAACACTCCTACGCCCCTGTGTAATTAACCAGCTCTAATCCAACTTAGAGGAGGGGGAAGGCAGGTAGGGCAGAGAGAATGAGAAGTCTGAATTCACGCTTCTCAGGATTGAATTGCACAGGCATACTTTATAGTCTTAGTAATCTTCACTCTGGGCGGTACTTGACATACCAGCAAACTTAATCTGGAAGAAGGCTGTAGTGTGTCACATGATACAGCACCCTGAAAAGCATATACCGTGTGGCGTGAGAGAAAATGAATTGGATTAACCATCTGTGTTCCTCTAGCTTCCTAGAGGAATTTAATTGATTCATGTTTTCAGCAACATCTAGCCATCAGGTTCTCCAAACAAAAATGTATTGACTTTCATGGTGTAGCGATTTTAAAGCTCCCTGACTCTCGTATTTCACTGTTCCGTTGAGTTGGTTCACGGAATCCCTGTAAAGCTTGTTCACTTTCACCTGCAAATAGATTGAAGGTGAATTTCAGAATTAAAAACAAAAAACCTATAGATGTTGAATCACTCACAGATTGGTTCTGTAGGCTTAGTAAAAAAACCTTCAGATGATAAAATTACTGTGCTTGTTTCTGAATAACCAACCGTGTTGCATGAGTTCCTAGAAAATGAGTTAAACTGATTAACACGGCTGCAGTAGTAACTGGAGAATGGTGTGGGTTGCTCGTACCTGCTTTCCCCCTTCTTTGACTGTTACGTTGGAGTTGCACAGTTAGTTTCCCAAAGGCCCCTTTACTGAGAGCACTGAGCATCCCATGAAGTCGCTGTTCACGTGGACAGTCCATTGCTAATTGCTGTTTGCAGGTATGTGTGCCGCGCAGGTCTCTTTCAAGGTTTTCGGCAGAGAAGCTGGTTTGAGTTTTGGCTGCGTTTGTACGTTTGTTTTTAGTTCTGTATAGTTCTGGCTACTTTACCATCTTTCAGCTCTCCACCCTCCAATCACCTGGCTGTGTGTGGTATTGTGTTTCCCAAAATATTGTGTACCTTAATAAACTTATCTGGGGTCAGAGAACAGAAAAGCTACTAGTTAGGCAGTGACAGCACACGCCTTTAATCCTAGCATTCCAGAGGCAGAAATCAATGAGTTCAAGGATACAGACAGGCATGGTGACTCACGCCTTTAATCCCAGAAAGCAAGCCTTTAATCCCAGGGAGTGGTGGTAGAAAGCAGAAAGGTATATAAGGCATGAGGACCAGAAACTAGCAACATTTGGCTGGTTAATCATTTAGGCTTCTAGCAGCAATTCAGCTGGAGCCATTCAGAGGCCTCCAGTCTGAGGAAGCAAGACCAGCTGAGGATCCGGCAAGGTGAGGTAGCTGTGGCTAGGTAGCTGTGGCTTGTTCTGGTACTCTGACCTTCCAGCATTTACCCCAATAACTGGCCTCGGGTTTGGTCTTATTAATAAGAACTGTTAAGATTCATGCTACAGATGTGCTCAGTGCCTCCAGGTGGCTTAGACTCTTATGCCACAGCAGCAGTGAGCAGAGTTCTTTCTGACATCGTCCTCCTGATAAAAGGCCATCAGACCCTTTGTTCCCCTTCCATCCTGCTTTACCAGCAACTGTTTCCTTATGTCAGATGTCTTATGGGCTTACATTGTGGTGTTTCTCCTCCTTACTGTTCACCATTTGCTGTTACTCACTTCTCTGGCCTGTGTACTGTGACATATTCTCTCAATCATCATCATCCTCAACTTCTCCAACCTCATGACATTTTTTCTCCTTAGTATTGTCCGTCCTTGACATGCCGTAAGTACAACAAAACCATTTACCAAGTGGAGACCCACGAGCACTTATGGTGTGTGTTTAACATGCCAGCCTGAGCAAATTCCTTTGGATATTATTTGCTTTTGAATATCAGGCTTTGGAGCTGAAGAGACAGCTCAGTCAGTACGTACTTCCCACGTAAGCATGAGGACTTGAGTTCGCATCCGCAGCACCCTTATCAAAAGCTGGTCTTAGCGGTGCATGGCCATCACTCCAGCCCTGGGGAGGGAGAAACAAGAGGACCCTTGGAACTCACTGGCCAGCCAGCCAGTCTAGCAGCATTAGCAAGCTGTAGGCTCAGTGAGAAACTCTGTCTCAAAAAATAAGGTGGAGCGCAATCAAGGAAGACATTCAGTGTTGACCTCTCGCCTCCACATGCGTGTACACATACACGAACATGTATATGTACACAGATATACTGTCTATACAAATAAGCTTTCTATAATTATAATTTGAACAATAGTGTGACACCAATCACATGGTCCACGAAACTAATTTGGGAGGTTTTTAATTAAAAATTTTAATTTTATTATTTGAACCATCAGATATATACATAACATATATTAATCATATCCACTCCATATCTACCCTCCCATTCCCCAAATACACACCCTGCTACTTTCATGCAAACTTTTGCTTTCTTTGCTTTCCTTTCTCTCTCTCTCTCTCTCTCTCTCTCTCTCTCTCTCTCTCTCTCTCTCTCTCTCTCTCTCTCTCTCTCTCTGAGTCCAGTGAGCGGTACCTTCCTAACAGTGGGTGTGGTTCATTCATCAGAGTTCAGGCAACCTGCTCACAGCCACACCCCTAAAGAAATAGGATCCCAACAGACCTTGGCAGTCGTGAATTGCCAATAGCTCCTTGGCTAGATGTGGGGCCTCATGAGCTGCACCCACCGATGCTGGACTGTTGCGTGCCTTGATCTCCTGGAGGGAGGTTTTATGCAGGTAACCTAGGCATCTGTGAGTTCATGAGTGCAATGATGCCATGTCATGTCCCAGAAGATCGCATTTCATAGCACACTTCACCAGTCTCAGGCCCTTTCCACTCCTTTTTCCAAGACATTTCCTGAGCTTTGGGCAGGGAGGGATTGGAATAAATGTTCCATTTAGGACTGAACATATAATAAATAATCACTTACTCCCAGTACTTTGGCCAGATACGAGTCTCTCCATTGACTACTGCCCACTGCTAAAGAATGTTAATAGCAACACTAACTTATGGAGAGAATTCCTGACACATCTGCTCTGAGTTGAAAGGCACTTTCTCAGATCCCTTTGGCTCTAGCAGGACCCAAGTGGGAAAGGGGCTGGTGGGAATCATTGGTTTCTGTAATCTCTTTGTTCGCATGATACCTGTTCATGAGGAAGGGGAATTCCTTTCTCAGGAGCCCTGCATTCCACCTTGGCCTGTCCTTAAGGGTCTTGGCGCTGTCCAGTGTATGTGAGGAGCAGCACTTACCTTCAGTTTCCTGTGCTGATTCCTTGGAGCTTCCATGGGCTCAGATTCTCAGTTCTGTTGCCCGCTTTCCTGCTGAAGCCCCCATCTGTCTTAATGACTTCATTTCCAGTCACAGTCTATTGTAGAAGTATCTCTGTTTTCTTTCACAGAGTTTCAGGTCAGATTTCCAAGGCACTGTCTTACCTAGAAGTTAAGGGTTGCTTGTTACTTTAGAAAACAGACTCTGGCTTCATTGTCAGTGTCCCAGAAAGCAGAATCTAAGGGCATGGTGCAGAGTTGTTAGCTAAGGGAGGTGCACTTGAGCTCCTAAGATTTTTGCCTCATACTTTTCTTTCTTTTGTTTTCTGAGACAGGGACCCTTTTATATCCCTGGCTCTCCTAGAGCTTGCTGTGTAAACCAGGCTGGTCTCAAACTCACAGAGATCTGCCTGTTTCTGCCTAGCCTGTGCCACCAGACTTAGCTTCTCATACTTTCCACCAATGCTTACTGTATTGCATTTGAAGATCAGCGTTCTCCTTGTATGGCAAGAAGACCAATTTAAAAAAGTACCTCTTCTTGCCCCTGCCTCTTTCCTCCTCCATATCCACCCACTCAGCCTCTGACTTTGAGGCCAGCTTGGTCTACAGAGCGAGTTCCAGGACAGCCAAGGCTACGCACAAAGAAACCCTGTCTTGAAAAACAAAAACATAAGAAATTTGGAAGACCCTAGAGAAATTAACCACTTAAAGTTGGTTACCTCATTGTACACCTTGATGTTGACTTTTGAGGTGAGTGTTATTACTTCCTTTTCTTTTGTGGAGGCACCACTGCATGAGCTGTCTGCAGGGACCCTGGGTATATACCATTTATATCCAGGTGTCAGTTTTCAATTCCACAAATCCAGTACAGAGCTTGCTTTTGCAACAAATACTTAGAATGCCTCTCACCCAACCTTCAAAGAAATGTAGTAACAGTACATTCTATTCATACACAAATGGAAATCTTCTGATATCTACAGGTAGGACAAACTAGAAATTACGGAATTTCTAATGTTATATGACTCGTTTAATAATATAAATGTGTAGATATGGTTGAACCAGACTTTAAGTCCGACCCCCCCCCCCCAAAAAAAAAACAAATAGGGTATAGATCATAAAGGCTGTGGTGGTTGGAAGAAGGGAAACAAGACATCCAACCACAGCTGTGAGCCCAGGCATCACTAGAAAGAGGAGAGGGAGGGTGACTGTGCTCTACCTAGGCCAAAGTCACAGTCTCCTGAAAAACACTAGTCTAGCAACTGACCTCTTTTTGGTCCATCCTGACCAAAATGAAGAGATAGTCAACGTTTCCACTACTTAAGGAGAGAGAAAGGATGGGAGAAGAAAAAAAAGAGATGTTCCTGTGATCATCTTCATTCTTCAGAGAAGTAGACAGAGATGTAGTCCTCAATAAATATGTCTGCAGCCCTTCAGTGCTTCCTTAATCCTAGCTTTGATCCCTGCTTCTACTTCTTGTCGTGTTTGAGTTCTAAATGTAAACCTTGTTCAATAGTAGGAATACTTGTTTGTGTCTCTTTTTATTACACAGTCCTTTGGTCCTCTCATGACATTCCCCTCCTCACCCTGAACATGAATTTTACGTCTTTGTGTGCGGTGGTGAATTGTTTATATGCTCTCGTCTCTCTACCAGCCATTGTTTTCACATTCGTTCTATTTCTCCGTGATCATCTTCTTGCTTCTTGCTTTGACAGCATTAACAAACCTCTTTTGCTCAGTGAGATGCAGAAAGTGTCTCTCGCACATACACGCTCGACCCTTCAGCAATCCGAGGAAGACAGACTCTCTGACACAAACACTAAACATTTCCCAGTAATTTTCCATGACGACAGGCCAGCATTAGTGAAATGATACAGTTGGCTAGCAGATATAATAAATTTTTTCAACCTGGTGCCATAAATGTCTGCTAGACCACCCTTACATTCTTTCATTCTGCTGAAGTTAAATGAATGTACTTAAGACTAGGAACATTGTGGTTTATGTAGAAAACTTCCAGGTTTGGCTTGAGTATGGTTGTGTAAAGAGAGTTTTTTTTTTTTTTTATTCATTCCATTTCTTTCTTTTCTTTTTTTTCCGTTTCTTTGTAATGGTAGCAGAGTGTGTGAGGAGGAGTGCCGGCATTGAATCCAGGTCTCTGCACAGGCTAGGAAAATGTTCTTTCTCTGACTTACAACCTCTGCTATGATGGTTATTTTAAATACCTGCTATGAACCTTGCTTATCACTGAAACTAGATCCTGAGTTGAAATTACATTACGCATGAACAGAAAAAACAGTGGATGGCTTTGACGTATGATGCTCGATACGGTCATCAACTTTCCTTGCTTATTGCTCATGATTACAACAGCTGAAATTTAATTGGGCAATAAATTTATTAAAGGAGTAAATAATTAGCTCTCGTAATCAGATGTAGAACTCCTAGTATGTGTGCCTTCACTGGACTTACTTAGTGGTTCCAGATGGCATCCCATGTATATTTGTTTCAGTATTATTTTGTGTTCTGTTATGTTTACACAGAGTTAAGTGTTCAAAATTTGGAGGTTCCCCCCAAATACTCTATCCATTGGATATGTAACTTGCAGTTTCTGTGGCACATTATAGCCTTTTTAAAAATTCACCTCAGCCCTTGAAATTTCAAAGATATTAAGTGGTTTTGTGTATTTCAAGAACAAGATCTGGAGGCAGTAGTGTGGGGATCTGTAGGTTGCTATACTGCTTACTTTTCTATTGCTTTGATAAAATGCCTGACAGAAGTTCCTTGAGAAGGAGTTTATTTGGGTTTGAAGGTGCAGTCCATTATGGCTGGGAAGGCATGGTAGCCAGACTGTAAGGCAGCCAGTCCCATTGTATCCACACTCAGGAAGCAGAGCTGAGTGCTAGTATTCCACTCACTTTCTCCTTTTACTTCAATCCTCAACCCCAGCCCATTGAATTCCACCACCCACATTCAGGATGCATCTTCCCATCTCAATGACACAATCCAGAGACTTCTTCCCAACAGACAGCCCTAGAGGTTTGTCTCTAAGGTGACTCTAAGTCCTATCAAATTGACAACCAGGATTAATCATTACAGCCATGAAAGTACCCTGAAAGGTTTTAATATTAGAAAAGGTGTGGGCTGGCAAGTTGGCTTAGTAGATAAGGCTACCTGCCACCAAGGCTGACAACCTGAATATCATCCTGGAACCCATGTGGTGGAAAGAGAGAACTGACTCCTATGAATTGTTCTTTGAGTTCCACTCACCCCACACATAAATAAATAAGTGGAAAAAAAGAACAGTTAAAAAATTGTTTTTTAATTCACCTCAGCCCTTGAAATTTAAAAGATTTTAAGTGGTTTTGTGTATTTCAAGAACAAGATCTGTAGGCAGTAGTGTGGGGATCTGTGGGTGAATAGTAATATACTCACCACATTCTCTTAAATATGCAAGAGGATAATTTAAGTGGCCCTTTAATAATGTATGTGTGTATTTTCCTTTCAAAATGCTGAGACCAAAATAGCTGTTTAAATATACAAAGGGTATTTTACCAATTACATAATTTACACACACACACACACACACACACACACACACACACACACACACACACGTATATATATAGATATATTTAGTATTCACAAAATGAGAGATACCATCAAATCTCGTATATTTCACATGGCCTACATGGGTCTGCACCAGGTTCCCTGCATATAAACTGCAACTTTCAGTTTAGTACTTTTATGGAACTCCTGAATGTGTGAACGAAAGGGTCTCTGATTCTTGTGCCTACTCTTGAGACTCTTTATTTTCCTTTTGGCTTGGCTTGTCCAATATCAATATGATGGTTTTTGTTTTATTTTGTTTTATTTCATTGTGTCTTATTGTTATCTCTTTGAAGCCTGTTCTTTGCTAATGAGAGACAGAAAGGGAATGGATTTGGACGGGAGAGGAGGTGGCAAAATACTGGGAGGAATAGAGGGAACGGAAACTGTATTCAGATTATGTTTTATGAGAAAAGAATTTATGTTTAATAAAATGGATAGAAAGAATATATGCTTGCTGTGGAACAATGTCAATATCAATGGGCATATTAACATGGGAGGCGGAACATGTCCCTTATGATGTCTTCTTGTTTCCTACCTTCTCTGGAGCTGTGGGTTGTAGTCTGATTATTATGATGCCCTTTTAATTGAACCCTCTACCCTCTCTTTCTCTTTTCTTCACCTTTGGCAGCCAGCCTGTATGAGCATGCATTCATGCTCTCTCTCTCTCTCTCTCTCTCTCTCTCTCTCTCTCTCTCTCTCTCTCTCTCACACACACACACACACACACACACACACACACACACAAACCTGATATATTTCCTAGAATTTTCTGAATTCTTGTGTTCTAATTCTTGCCTGGGTCTATTAATACTTGTGTCTAAAGGAAGTTAATAATACTCATTGAGAGGTACATCCTATGTAAAGTGGGTGAAGAAACCTGTGGCGGATCTGCATCCGTCCTCACGTTGCCAGACCATCTTAGAATAGTTGTCTTTTTTCCCATCCTGTGTAGTGTGATTCTTTCAAGATCCACCCCGGTTTTAAGTCAGAGATAGATGAGAGATTCCACCTCCTCCTGGGGAAGTACTAGGCTATATTAAATCATAATGAAAAGCAGATAATTAACAGTCAGTAGTTATCCTAAGGTCCTGAGATGGCGATGACAGAAATGGTGGTAAGGAGGCAGAAGGGCAAAGCTAGTTCCCCAGACCCATCATAGGTGACTCTGCAGGGGAATTCTAAGTGTTACAGAATTCTGACTATTACCATATTGACACAAAGAAAACAATGAGGCAAAGCAGACGGTGCTCTCCTCAGATGATCTTCAAACAAGCAAATCCTGATTCCACAGACAATGTTTGTAGCCATATGATTAACTTACAGGAGGCCCATGCATGGCATATTGCTGATAGTTCCTGGAATAGCATGAAGACCATGGGTAGTGGGGTCATAAGCCCACCCAGGATGCTGGCCGTCTCATGTTTTACTGAAGAATCTGCTTAAAGAGTCTGCCTTGTTGTTGATATTTACAGTTGACTCTCTTAAGTGATATAGTTTTGGAAATCAAAGTGGAATCCTTCTACAAAGTTCTTCATCAGTTGTATAAGGAAGTACTCCTTGGAGCTTCACTTGGAAATGACAGCTATAATATGATTACATCTTGCACCTCAACCAACTCTTTCAGATCCAATTTGTTCTACTTCCTATTCCTTTGAACGGTCAAATGCTGATGGTATATGAAGGCAGAGAGAATGACCCCTTTGTCAAGGTGACTGCCTTTCTTGAAACCACCATGTGGACAAAGAGACACACATAAGTGAGCATTACTCAAGAGAGGAAGCTCCTTCAATTAACCGCAACCAAAGCGATGATAAGCAGTGCATTGTCTCTTGAAGCAGAGACTCAAGCAAAGGAGAAATACAGAGATGCGACTGAATACTTTTACAGCCAGCTGAAGTTTATTCTAAACCGAGCTGCATGTTTCAAACTCCAGATAACGTTTGTCTCACATGGCTGCAAAGGGCCTGGCATTGCTTCTCTAGTTCCTGTTGCAAGAAAAGATAACATCAAATAAGTCTTGAATTGATTCTTGCCAAATGAAAAAAAAAAGGATCTTTCCATGTACTCTGATGAAATAATACATTGCCTCCAGACTCTTGGTTGTGATTTTTTTTTAAATGTTTTTTTAAAGGTGTATGTTCACAGAATTTTGAAAAGAACTGGGACCCATCCAAAACAACAAGTACTTGATGTATTTCCTGGAATTTTATGAATGTCTCATAGCCTCTCAAATTTATCTGAAATCTTGTGTTGTAGATACTCTTGTCTGGGCCCATTCATGCTAGTGTCTAAAGGGAGTTGATTATATCCATTTAGAAGAGCCTTCTTTGTAAAGTGGTGAAGAAATCTATGGCTGATTTGCACCTGTCTTGATGTTGCCAGACTATCATGCAGACAGGGACACACTGGCTTTCTAGTTAACATGGGTTTTGCATGTTGTATATCTGGAGTTGTTGAAAACATTGTTCAAAAAAGCCTTCCTGTGTTGGAGCGGAAGGTCACCCTGGATGTCTACATAAGTACTGGTCTAGATCACGTGATCATTGTTAGAGCAACAGATTTAATTACAGTGGAATCCTTACAAATCAAACCTCAGAATTGTCTCTCAAGAAATGAAATGAAAGGCCCCTGTTTAAGCATACAATCCATGTGCAGCTGGCTGGAGCCTTCTGGATCAGGACAACGACATGCTGGAGGCTGTCAAAACACCCTCACTTTCCCCAAACACCAGCCAAACACCTCCCATTTTGAATGCACCTGGCAGTCATAGAAGTGTTTACACTTGGGTCTCCTGGGCTGTGAAGATTGCTCTCAAACACAGAGCCAGGTTGTGATGTCCAAGGAGACCTGTATCATCAGGGACCATGGGCTGCCTTCCCCACTGTGCTGGAAAAGAAGAGGAAGAAAAGAGTGGCAGGGGGAGGACTGGGAGAAGGGGTGACTGCTGGGGGAAGGAAGTGAGGTTTAGATTGGAAAGAAGGAAGTTTTAGTGTTGCACTGGCAGATATGAAAAGTGATTGGGTTAGAGGAAAAGGGTTAGTTCAGAAAGAGAGGGCGTGAGGAATAATAGAAGAAGAGCAAGGTTGTTGATGCTGGAGTGGAGGAAATAATTAGTTTCAGGGGCTGTTCCTACAGAATGTCTCATTAGCCAGAGAAAGGCATATTTCCTCCAGCCACCATCCAGTATAAAATGGGATTCTTGGCCACGATCATTGTTCTCGTAGATGTGCTGATGTCCATTACTCTACAGCCAAACACCCCTGTCACTGTACTGTCACTTTCAACTCCTGCTAATGATATTTTCTATTCCAGAAAGGAGTGTTTAAATTGAAAGCAGAGTAAGAATTAAACATAAATGAGGAAACTAGAAAGCAATTCAATTTAATATTCCTTCAGATATTTATTAAATGCCAGCTTTGTTTTGGCATGTGTGTTGAGCTATCAGTACAATGAGGAGCAAAATCATCAATTATTTTCATACCATAGATCTATTTTCCTAGGCCTTGAATGGTCTTTTAAAGTTATGACATGTGCTCCTGGGGAAAAGTGCATTTCTACAGGGATGATTTATTACGTGGGGGCAAGTGGTTGGAGAGTTCACTAGATGTTGGGTTCTGAAAGGCCTCTCCAGACTAAAAAGATTGAAACTGAAGCAAGCATGGGTAGATGTGGAGAGTGAGAAGTGTAGGGAACCTTTTGGGTAAAGCGAATAGCATTGATGGTATAAGAACCCAATCTATTTGAGGAACAAGGAGAAATCCATTAAGAATGGAACATAGGTAGCAAGTAGATGACAGTATTGGCTTTGTAAGAATGCTGAGGTCTGCGATATCTAGGAATGATGAATAGCCATTGAAGACTTTTAAATAGGGTATGCATTATCTTCTATGCATCACTAACAAGCAGCCAAATAAAAAAATCACCACTGTGTTATGAGAGAGCCAGAGGTGTTGTTCAGGCACTAGGCAGGCAAGATATTGAAGCAGAGAATTGAGTGATCATAGTAGTTAGGACCAGAATGATGGCAACAGAGGTGCCTGTGAGACTCTGCAATCTATTGGGTATAGAAATAAAGTACAGAGACATCTAGATGACCTCTCAGATCTCTGGGTAGGAGCATTGTTTCAGGTATTGGAATAAGGATCATTGAAGGTCTGGGGAGAAGAAAATATGAGTTTGATTTTAGAGATGTTGATTAAAAATGTTAAAAAAGCAGTTGTCTACATGGAGCAAAAGTCTTGGTTAGAATGAAATACAGACTAAAGATACATGTCATGTCATTGTTAGGAATAATTAATAAAAGAGATGCATGGCCTCAGAGATTGAGAAAGTCAGAAAAGATGTGGTATTAAATTTATGAAAAAGATGTAAGTACAAGATTACCCAAAATATTTAGAAGTAACAGACTTTGGTCTTTGAGGAGAGGGGCAAAGATTTAATAGAGAAATCTCATGAAATTGGGAAGAATCTGGACAAAAGAATTTGGAGAGGTCTTGCCTGCCCTAATATTTCTACTGTATATTCCTCAGACAACTCATAGCTTTGGGATACTAATTGGTACTGGGTAGTCATTTTCTCTTTTCTCACATACATGCCTGTTTTGTGCTGTATTTAAGGGATATGAATAAAAAAATTAAATAGCCTGAACCAACATAACTTCTAAGTTTCAAAATCAACACAGTATATATACTTCAAGGGATCTCAGGAGTTCAAATCTGTGTCCTCTGGCACACCATTTGAAATACAAGATGGCATTTGCTGATTAACACGTGGATAGACATGAGCAACAGAAATGGAATATCAATTGTCTCTCAATAACTTGGTAGTAAGATCCTAATGCTAAAGCGCCCGGATGCCTGTGTCACAGGGCAAAAAGAAATCAAGCCGATTCTTACAGTGATGCATCTGCCCTATTGTGTAGTTGTAACACGAATTCTTAAATTGACTTAATAAAAAACTCAGGGACTGGAGAGATGACTCAGTGGTTTAGAGCACTGGCTGCTCTTCTAAAGAACTGCGGTTCAATTCCCAGCACCTGCATGGCAGCTCACAGCTGTCTGTAACTCCAGTTCCAGGGCATCCAACACCCTCATACCAATGCACATAAAATGAAATTAAATTAAAAATTAAAAAAAAAAACAAAGCCAAATATTGGGGTAAATGCTGAAAGATCAGAGAGACAAAGGAACAAGCCACAGCCACCAGCTCTTACCTCACCCACTCCTCAGCCTGAAAAAGCCTCTAGCTGAAAGGGATGCTTCTGCTGAAAAGCCTTTAGTTCCTCTCTCCTCACGCCTTATATAACTTACTCTGCCCAGCCATCACTTCCTGGGATTAAAAGCGTGTGTGCTTCCCAGTACTGCGATTAAAGGTGTGTGCCACCACTGCCTTGCTTTGTTTTCTCTCCTAGACTGAGTCAATCTCATGTAGTCCAGGGTGGCTTTGAACTCACAGAGATAGAGACTAATCTCTGCCTCCTGAATGCTAAGATTAAAGATGTGTACCACCACTGCCTGAATTCTGTGTTTACTCTGCTGGCTTGTTCTGTTCTCTGATCTTCAGGCAAATTTTATTAGGGTATACAATATATCATCACAAGCAGGTTTCATAATGTCAGAAGGTGCTATGCAGGGTGCTGGGGTTGGAAGAAGTGGTCAACAGTCTTCTTACCCAGCTGTGAATCCTGCCAGCTGCAAGAAAGACCAGCTACATCAAGTATCACAGAGACCTGCCTGTAGAGGGAATCTTAGAAGGTCTTATTAATAAAATCAAACCCAGGCCAGATATTCGGTTGAACACTGGAAGATCAGAGAACCAGAACAAGCCACAGCTACCTCACCTTGCCAGATCCTCAACTGGTCTTGCTTCCTCAGACTGGAAGCTTCTGAGTCCTCATCCAAATGGGTCTGTGCTGCTAGAAGCCTGAAAGCTTAACCAGCCAAATGCTTAACCAGGCCAAAATGCTTCTAGTTCCTGGTCCTCACGCCTTATATATCTATCTTTCTGCCTTGTACCATCACTCCCTGGGATTAAAGGCTCGCTTTCTAAGATTAAAGCCGTGAGTCACCATGCTTGGCTTTATCCTTGAACACATGGATTTCTGCCTACCTCTGCCTCCCAAGTGCTGGGATTAAAGGCGTGTGCTACCACTGCCTATCTATGTTTAATATTGTTGCTGTTCTGTCTCTGACCCCAGATAAGTTTATTAGGGTGCACAATATTTCAGGGAACATAATACCACCACACCTGCCATTGGTCAATGTGCAGTGAATAAGAGTGTGATGTGCTCAGTCCTAAATGGGACAATTATATCCCATCCCTCATGTCAAGACTCAGAGATCATCCATGATTAAAAAAAGGGGGCGAGGGGGTAGAATGACTGTAAAAGCCATGGGTTGCCAAAGACTGCTGTGAAATAGTGTTTTTCACACATGAAAAGAGAGCCATTGTACTCCTGAACTTATAGTGGTTGTGATTGCTTATGTATAAGACAAGATCAAAACAGTCAAAATCCCAGCATGGATGCAGGAGGGATTCATGAAGGCCCACCCCAAAGAAGGGGCTATTGACCACTGTTGACTGTCAAGGGCTCTGGGTCTTAGGATAGTGAGGGAATTAGTGATGAAAATCAGGAAATCTGGGTCTGCACCAGCTTGTGATTTGGTGAATGGGATGCCTGAGTTTTTGGTATCATGATTTTTAGTAACTGCCGAAAATACCTGGATTAGCAGCAACTGGGGTTCACTTTTAGGCAAGCAGTAAATCTTGGGGAAGGGTCTAATCTAATCTAATTCTTCTGCAAATAAACAGAATGGAACTGGGGAAGATGTGCACATAGTTAAAATATGGAAGTCTCCAGAGATGCAGTCCTTGTTGTCCTATAGACTAAAAATGATTTCATTTGGCAAAGTCTTGAGTGAATGTAAGCAAACAGGGCTTGGACCCAGAAGGTTTCTTAAGTGACTGAAACTAGAAATCTTCTGTTATTAATTGGTGTGTGAGTATGTGATATGTAGCAAATGACTCTCAGCACCATAAGCAAGCTCTAAGTGACACACGAGCATCCCCTTCACACATGAGAGTTACATATAATTTTCAAAAACAATATAAGAAAGTAGCTATAGAAGACCCACATGAGCAAGATGGTTATTTGCAGCTTGATAGATTGTATTATGGGATTTTGCTTGAATTTAAAGCTGTGTGTGTGTGTGTGTGTGTGTGTGTGTGTGTGTGTGTGTGTGTGAATTTCCACTGTCTAGTGCAATTCCTGGTAAATAATATACCTTTGGATAAATGAATCTTCCAAATTCCTCTTTTTTTTTTATTTCAAAACCCAGCTTCTGTGGTTACAACAAACTGGTGGGCCAGAAAAAGAAGAGCCTTTGAGTTCCAACTAAACCCAAACCATCCAGTTTGAGTTGTGGTAGAAATTTTGGTCATAGTTTGAGATAATTTGTATGGTTGAAGATAAGGGTAAGAATTTGAGACCCCAGTAGGTATAAAAACACCAGACATTTACTTGATCCTTCATGTTTTGCAAGAAGAAATCCAGGATGATGGGTCAGGAACAATTATACATAATTAAAAAGAGCACAACCCAGCTGATTAGAGTAACATTGTCTAACAAATACAGTATATTTTAGACCTCATTCTTTTAGTTTCACTCTCATTTCTATGTGTTATATGAAAAAGCTCTCAATGGAATTGTACTAAGCGAGGGTATAGATGACTTAATTCACACATACTTTGGGTGGGTATAGCCCTCTTTTTGTATCTATTTATTTGTGTGCTAACACTCAACAGAACTGATTCCATTTCAGGCATGCATAAGTATCTATTTTAGACATTGTTTTACCTCTTAAGGGCCTTTACAATACTACTAGGATGATAAATAATTGCCCTTATTTGCCTATCATGCCTTTAGTGTTTCTTGCTCATCCTTGTGTTTTCTGCCTTTTCTCTGCCTGTGCTCACTAGATTTATGTCATCTTGACACAAACTATAGTCATCTGAGAGGAGGAAACCATAAGGTCAGGCTGTGGGGTCAGCTTATAGAGCATTTTCTTAATTAGTGACTCCTGGGGGAGGGCCCAGCCCATTGTGGGTGGTATCACCCCTTGAGCAGGTGATCCCAGGTTCTATAAGAAAGCAGGCTGAGCAAGCCATGTGGAGCAAGCCAGGAAACAGCATGCCTCCATGATCTCTGCATTAGCTCCTGCCTTCAGGTTCCTGCTCTGTTTGAGTAGTTGTCCTGACCTCCTTTGATGATGAACAGTGATATGGAAGTGTAAGCCAAATAAACCCTTTCCTCCCCAACTTGCTTTTTAAGGTCATGGTGTTTTTTCACAGCAATAGAAACTCTAAGTTACTCCCCAAATCAGGAAGCTACCTTCTGCTATTTATTAGTTGTTTATTTGTTTTCTTACTCATTTCTTGCCTAATTTCCTATCTTTTGTTTTTTTTTAAAGTTATCTATTGATAAATATATACCACAAACCATATTAGTTAGTGGGATGCAAAGACACATAAGACAGGATCTTTTTCTCGGAAAGTTTAAATTTTGATCTAGAAAGTTGTTTGTGTGTTTAACTATCATCATCATCATCATCATCATCACCATCATCATCATCTTCGTCATCTAGATACTGTGATAAACACAGGAATGAAACAAAGCACATGGCAGCTCTTATTTATTCTGTTTCTTGGGTGGGGGGAATGCATTATAATGAAAATGGGGGTGGGGGGCAGGGGCAGGGCAAGCTTTCCCAAGGTGATATTTTGGGAAAACCAAGTTTATTAAACCAAGAGGGAGTTATATGACCTAGCCCAAATTCTTCTTTGGCTTTTATTTGGCAATGTGATATCTCTCTTCCAACCATACTCCCGCCACTTGTCACAGGGCTCTCTGTGATCTGTACTATAGCTATTTGGACTGTCACTCCATAAAGTTAAGAACTAAATAAACAACCATTCTTTATAAATTTAGCCTGTGTCAAGTATTTTATCAGTATCAGTGAAAACAAGGACTAGTATGAGAATTTAGTACTATGACTATGTGTTGACTGTGTGTGTGTGTGTGTGTGTGTGTGTGTGTGTGTGTGTGTGTGTGTGTGTTATGTGCAGATGTTTGTATGAGGTGGCACTAAGTCAGCTCCATAGAGAAAAATCAAAACCAGAATGGACACCATCGTACACATGCATCCTTGAAGAGGAAAAGCGTGTAGGTGGCATGGGCAAAGTGAAAGTTCCTCTCTGCTGTCCCTGAGCTGTACCTTCAGACCAAGGCAGCTGTGTTTCTTCTAAAATGAGCATAATTGGCTTGACCCCAAATGGGATTACAGAATACTTAGCAGTCGTTAAATGTGTCTGAACGCACAACAACCAAAATTCATTTGCAATCAAAATGTAATGATGCCGAGGTGATTCTAGAAGCCTTTGCACTTTGTCCTGTGCATGCTATACATACGTTTGCAAGAAACATTGCCTGAGCATGTTGGCTCAGGTTTGAAATGGTTTTATGTTATAGACCATAGTGTTTCACTGTGTATGAAGTGTGTGTGTGTGTGTGTGTGTGTGTGTGTGTGTATGTGTGTGTGTGTGTGCGCGCGCCTTTGTAGGAACATAATGGTTTAATTACAGAAAACAATGACTGTTCAGTTGTCCTACTCTCCTTCCTCAGTATATATCAAGCTCTTCTTACGATAGGGAAGTGTGGAAGACACATAACAACCTGAAATTCTGCAAAGAGTTTAACTTTTATATAAGCCCATGATAGTTGATGGAATTTACCTCTTTTCATATCCTTCTAACACATCACATCCCAAAGAAAAATGTATCTGATTCTCTGTGTCAGCTCCCCACTTTTGTTTACCTGTCATTGATTAAAGATGCTTCCTTTGAGGTTAGATAGTTATGTCTTCGTTTCTGAATAACCAGTTAACTAACATAGAGCAGTTCACTAGCATAGATACTGCCTACACATTCCCTAGGGACCTCCTTACTCAGTCTTATACATCCATTCTAACCTAATACAATTTTAAGTTCTGACGGGTTTTAAGTTCTGAGGACTGCCTTTCTAACTCAACACATGGCCATATATATGAAGCTGGAGTTCATATGGACGATGCAACCTAGGCTCATTGGACACATCTTTGTGAGGTATAAAATTATGTCTGAGTAGAAATAAAACTGATACCAATGTTCTGTAAGAAGAAATAAGTGTGTGCTTCTGTAAACCTTTTGCTTGTATTAAAAATGAAGATTATTCTTTCCCATAAAGAAACAAAATTTGTAGCTTACAATTATAAACAGTAGAAGGAGACAAAAGCAAAATATGGCTGGAGCTATTTTTGTATCAAAAAATCATGTTCAACAAAAGCATGAAAATCTTTTATTTTTGTTCCATGTTTTAATAGCTTAATTGCACTATTCTTTTCTCCCAGTATAACAAAAGCAATACACAATCATTGCAATAGTTGGATATTTTTAAAGACATTTAACATCAAATTACTTCCAAATTTAACTTGTTTGAGATCTGAATGAGAACTATTATGTTAAAACAAAATTATGACTTTCTAGAAAGTAATATAAATAGACAAATTAATGAAAAATTGAAAAACATTACTTTATGCTTTAATGAATAAATATCTTTCAGATCACTAATAGTCAACAGCATTATGTGGGGGATTTAGGCATGATCTGGATTTTATTATGGATATTTACACTTTAAAATGCCTCACATATTAAGTCAAGTTTTAACACAACAGATGCTAAGAAATTAAAATATAGAGAATTCTGCTGTATTGCAATCACTATTATCTAAAGGAAGCCCTTGAAGAGATTAAAAAAAAAAAAAAAGACACTTGGCTTTTTTTTTTTTTTTTTCCTTCCAGAGAGCACAGTCAGATGAACTGGAAAAAATTGAAAAGCACAGTCGATCTTCCAAAGACAAGGAAAATGCCAAGTCTCTTGACAAACCTGAACAGTAAGTGTGTCTAGGGATCTGGGTGGGCAGTCAAGGCTGTGGGTGGGCTTCTCACAGTGGGAAGTGATGGTCCCTGGGTGCATGTTTGATATAGAGGAAGCACTACTGTTCGGGTGGCTTACAGTTTCCTCCCTCTTTACCTTTGTCTGCCTAGGTTCCTGTATGAGCTGTCACTAATCCCCAACTTCTCAGAGCGAGTCTTCTGCATCCTGTTTCAGTCAACATTTTCAGAGAGCATTTGTTCAATTCGTCGCAAACTGGAATTGCTGCAGAAATTGTGTGAGGTAGGTTCCGGACCAGAGAAGTGAACGCAAATTCTGGTATTTAATTGTGTTCAGTTGTGTTCTTATTTATTTTTATGATTTTTGTTTGCTTGAAGTACTTGAAAATTCAAAGGATAGCAGTCCCACATGAGGGAATATTTGAGGACTAGGCTTCGGGAATAAAGTATGTGTTCAGTCGTATTCCCAAGGCAGTGGGACCGCATTGAGATCCTTGACGTTTTGTATCAGTCTCCTAGGATCTCAGATCCCAATGCTTTCACCAAAACCAAAGCCCCATTTTCCATATTCTGTCAGATATCAGACTTCTAAATAGAAGTGATTTGAAGGCACACCGTTTACCTTTGTTTGGGTTGTTTGTTTGACATGGCCCCTTAGTAAAGTGTTAATATTTATTGTACCCAAATCACTTTTGGAATAGTTATTTAACTCTATGGAAGATCTACTCTTCTGAATGCAACAAATAAGTTTTGGGCTGGAAAGACCAATATTAGCATTTAAAGCAGTTTATCAAAAATCAACAGAAATGTTTGTGGTCTGATTGGGGAAATCATCTCCAAGAATAGAAAGATATTACCAGAAACACTTTCAGTGAAAGTGGCACAAAAACCTGCAGGCAGACAGGGTTCGGGGAGTGGAGAGCATGATCTTGTGGCAAACCTAAATCTGGAAGTCAATCTTTATAAGTGCTTTTTGGAATTCTACAGTTTATGCCAGAAATCTGTATTGTACCTAACATTCAGACAATTAAGGATAATAGAGGTGATATTATCTTCTAGAAATTCTCATTGTATGTGGACCAGAATGGGTATCTCTTGGCTTCTACAATCATGCTTGTTGGTATCATACCATTGTAAAACAAACTTTGAGATGCTGCTTTTAAAGTATACAAAATAATGTAAAAGGACATAGTTTGGCTGTTACTCAAAACTATCAGTATAATATGATTAACTTGATATTGATTTTGTATGATTCAAATAAAACAGTGTCTAAGAGAAACATCTTTGCCATCCTGTCTTATAGACATTAAAAAATGGACCAGGGGTCATGCAAGTCCTGGGTTTGGTTCTAGCCTTTGGGAACTACATGAATGCTGGAAACAAGACTCGGGGACAGGCAGATGGCTTTGGACTGGACATTCTGCCAAAGCTAAAGGATGTCAAAAGCAGTGTAAGTATTTTGTGTTAATGGTTGCACCAAATTGAAGACATTTTGTTTTTAAATAGTTTTGGCTTTAAACAAGATATAATAAGTATCCCTTTCTGTTCTGAGTTCAAAAGTTTCACACATACACACACACACACACATACACACACACACACACACACACACCACATGAACATATGTTTATGTAACTTTTGAAGTAGTGTCTTATATAGCCCAAAATAGCCTCAGGCTTGCTATATAAGTGAAGATGACCTTGAAATCTGGACTCTTAGGTTTCTTCTCCAAACTGGTTGGTTCTACAGGTGTGAGCCTCTATTTCTGGCAAAAGTTCAGCATATTCTGAGCTAGGTAAAAGTAGATCATCTGCCTATCTGTATTTTAAAGGAGTGATAATTTTCCTAATGGAAATATGTAATGAATAATTATGTAATATAATGTTTTTAAATAAAACTAAGTATTTCTTCTTGTATCAAGCCTGCTAGGTTTTTTTGGGGGGTGGGGCGGGGCAGGTGTTGTTTTGTTTGAAACTGAGGACTAATCATTTTCAGTGAATTAGAGACTTTGCCCGTTGTCTTTTCTTCTCTAGGCAGTGTGTAAAACAAACCAAACATTATTGAAAGTCACTCATTAATGAAATATAAATGACAATCCCACTTTTCTCTACACTGTACACTGTTCTTTCTGCTGGCATGTATGTCCAAGTCTAAGTCTGATTGCAGACCTAGGTTTTTTGTTTCTTGTGGGGTTTTTGTTGTTGTTATTGTTTTGTTTTTGTTTGTTTTTTTGAGGTAGGGTTTTCTCTGTGTAGCCCAGGCTGTCCTGGAACTAGCCATGTAGCACACGCTGGCCTTGAATTCAAGCGATCCACCTGCTTCTGCTTTCCAAGTGCTGGGATTCAATGTGTGCATCACCACCACCTGGCTGACTTAGTTATTTTTAACCCTAGTTCTCTGAGGAAGTTTTGCTGTTGTTGTTTAGAATTAATACTGAGGCGATTGTAGAGTAGAAATGAAAAGGTAAAGTTAGGGATGACAATCAGACTTACCAATGAAAGTCTGAGATGGTAAACTGTAGCTAGAGTTTTCCTGCCTGGCCCACAGTCAGGACAAATCTCTGTCACCTGCCAGTCCCACAGCCGCTCAGACCCAACCAAGTAAACACAGAGACTTATATTGCTTACAAACTGTATGGCCGTGGCAGGCTTCTTGCTAACTGTTCTTATATCTTAAATTAGTCCATTTTTATAAATCTATACCTTGCCATGTGGCTTGTGGCTTACCGGCATCTTCACATGCTGCTTGTCATGGTGGTGGCTGGCAGTGTCTCCTTCCACCTTCCTGTTCTCTCAATCCTCCTCTCTGTTAGTCCTGCCTATACTTTCTGCCTGGCCACTGGCCAATCAGTGTTTTATTTATTGACCAATCAGAGCAACAGATTTGACATACAGACCATCCCACAGCAGTAAACTTAGAAAGTAAAAGTCATGCTTCCCTGAAAGAGAATTGCTGTACAGAAAGAACATCAGGGTGGGAGAAAATATGAGAACATTTTTAAGTATTGAGTTTGAATAAATGATTGTAGAAGTAAAATTGTCATCCTGAGAGAATGCAGTCCTCGTCTTCATGAGAGAGAGATGCAACATGCGTTCATCATCCTCATGAGTGAGATGCAGCATGCAGTCATCATCCTTATAAGGGACATACAGCATGCGGTCATTGTCCTCATGAGAGAGCTGTTTCTTCTAGTCTCTTTAATCAGTCAGGACTCGACTATTTACTGGTTCTTCACAGTTGCACTAAGCATTTAACAATCTCTAAGTGTCTACAATGCCAGACACCGCATTTCTGAAATTGGATAACAGTCTTTTTGTTAGTTCAGTTTGGGGTTGGGGTTGTTTGTTGTTTGCTTATTTGTGAGACATGGTCTCAGTAGCATAGGATGACCTCAATCTCCAGGCAGTCCTGCCTCAGCTTCCCTAGTGCTAGGATTACAGTCTCAACTCATTTTCTCTTGTACACTAACATCAGGTAATTTTTATGGCTTTCATATGTACTCAAACAGGCATGTTCAAGTGCTGTTGTATTTATATTATAAACATTTCATAGGAACAAACTTCTAATTTATTGATGTAATAAATCATATGTGCTAAAAAATCAGATCTATTTTCTAAATGGATGTTTGTTAAAACAACTTTTGTAAATAACATTTGAGCATAAAGAGGCCAATATAATGTTAAGCTTATAAAAACTGCTCTAAAATATATTCTGATAAAACAAAATTGTTTAGAATTACTTATGAAGATGGATTGTGTTTTTGCCTTGTATCTCTTCCTCCTTTGTCTATTAAATTTTATTTTATTAGTTTAAATAATCACAAAATAACCTATAGTAAAAAATACTGAGACAAGGAGCAAAATATTTAATAATTAGAACACTATAGTCCTCTCATAATATCTATGTAAGATCTTTTGAATTTGAACTTTCTCTAGGTTGCAAATGTAAATGTATTTACTCCTCAGTAATATTTATAGAATAGAGACTGCAGTTTCAGATCATCCAGAATATTCTCTCATTATGCCTATAGACAAGCATTTAAAATATGTTTTACTAACTGACTCATATACTGCTGTTTCATTGATTGACAATTTAGGACAAAGAATAGACCTCAAGTTGTTTGAGCCACAAGCAAATCTTGTCTGATGGGGAAATCTTTAATGGCCATATTACTGTATCCCATGAAACTTGATCACCAAATGGTGTTTTTCTTTTCATAAATACAGGAAAACTCATGCCTAGATTCAGTAACAGAAGCTCTGAGTACAGTTAAGTTTAACAAGATTTATTTGCACAAGAGAAAGTTCTAGGGTCAGGTAACATTACAGACCAAAGATTGTTCCAAATGCCCTGCCCGTATCCTAATGAGTGCAGGTTGTGTTTACAGCCAGATGTGAAATACAGAAAGCTGGAATCAAAGCAGTTGACATTTGTCTTACATGGCCATGATTTGGAAGCTTTCACCCTCCAATTGGTTGGAAGTCTCTCTGCTGTGATTAGCTGAGTCTCAGTTGCTTGGTTATGAGTGTATACTTTTAGAGTAACATCAAGCTGGGTTGCAGTTCACTATGTAAGGAGGCCATTCTGCCAACTCTGTCACCAAAGTATAGAGACCAAATTAGGTCATTAGGTCATATCTGTTGTAATTTAACAGAGGAAATATTTCAGAGAATTTAGATTGTGCACTAGATTTTCTCAAACTTAAGTTATCTGTTGATTAATGGGCATAAGGCAAAAAACTCAACTAAAAATTAATGCTTCTAGATGTGCCTGGAAGGAAATAAAATATTGTTCTTTGAAAACTTTAAAGAATATAGGATATAAAATAACTTTAAAGAATATAGGATATAAAACAATTTAACATTTTCAAATGGTATATACATTTTCTTAATAATGGTAGCATAAGTATTAATTCCTCAATCTCAGTTCTTAATATAACAAATTGTAAATTACATTGGCATTTTAGAAGTCTTCACTTACCTGAAATATTTGTCCATTTCTCTGGTCTACGTGCTAATGAATTTCTGCCAAATCCAAGAATTATATATTATGGCAGTACCCACTAGATCATTTATATGGAATTATAAGCAATATTTATTTCTCTCATTATGGTGATATTTGAAAATCTAACTGCTGGCCTGGAGAGATTACTCAACATCAAAGATTACTTGCTCTTCCTTAGAAGAGCCAAGTTCTGTTCCCAGCTATCCCAGGCTCACAACCCCCTGTAACTCGTGTTCCTGGGAATCCAATGCCCTCTTCTGGTGTCTGGGCACCGGGCACAAATGTAGTGCACACACATATATGCAGGCAAAACATATACATAAATTTTAAAAGAACAAAAGTATTAAGCAAATTCAAAATAAATACATTAAATAAAAGATAAAAATATTGAATTAAATTTCTGGTGGAGAGGAATAAAAACAGCAACCTATTTACCTTTGAACTTCTCCCTTAAACAGTGATGCTCTCTCTTGTCACTTACATTGAAAGAAAAAAAATCTGTCATCCAGCCCTTTAGATACAATGACCGAGGCAGTATATAAGCCAAGACTACTGAGAATATTCTCATATATATATATATATATATATATATATATATATATATATATATATATATACACATTCCCTGCAATTTAATTTACTCTGTAAACTTAATAATACAGAATCATTTTGAAACATGTGTTACTTACTCTGATCTTTCTGCCTAGGACAACAGCAGAAGCCTCTTGTCATATATTGTTTCCTATTATCTTCGAAATTTTGATGAGGTAAGACCAATTTTACATACCGCTCCATTTTGATTTTCTTTTTCTTGCCTGTACGCATGCGTATAGTGCATACATGTGAGTGTGTGGGCGTGTTTGTGCAAGCTTGCAGATGCAGAGGCCAGAGTAAGACCTGTGACCCCTTCTTCTATGCTCTCCATCTTATTTCCCTGATGCAGAGTCTCTCAGTGTACAGGAAGCTTGCCATTTCAGCTGGGCTCAGTAGCTGGCCAGACAGGTCTCAGATCATCTTATTTCTACCCCGCCCCCACAATGCTGAGGTTACAGGCTCATGCAGCCATGATTGACTTTTTTCATGGGTGCCGTAGGTTTGAACTCAGGTCCTAGCTGAGGGCAGAGCAAGCGTCCTTGCTCACTGAGTTGTCCCAACAGCCCATTCTTCTCTGTGGGCTGACTCCGTTGTTATTTTTCCAGCTGTTTTGTTGGAGTTGCCGCCACTTCCACGTCCTGTGATTTTTATCTCTCCCACTGATTAGTTCTAAAATCCTGTTTGCTAATTAGGATGCTGGCAAGGAGCAGTGTGTCTTCCCTCTGGCAGAACCTCAGGAGCTCTTCCAGGCCTCACAGATGAAGTTTGAAGACTTCCAGAAAGATCTCAGAAAACTAAAGAAAGACCTGAAAGGTAATGTGTGACCTTGAACTTACATTTTTTTTTTTAATGTGTAATGTGAATGAGAGATGATAGACTTTTAAGGATTTTTTTAAAAAAATAAATCACTTAGGCAGAAGCTGCACAGAGCCGTTCTTTCTATGTATAGCAAAAGAAAAATCTGCCAATGTTTTTATTTTTTGTTGCTTCAAAAAGTTGGGCATTGGAAATTCAGTTATTCAATCCTATCTTAGCCATTTGAGTAACAGTCCATTCCACTGGGAATAAGTTCACGTCTTGTTTTTATTTTGTAGCCAAGACTCTTTGGATAGTCTCCATATCATGGTTGGACAAAAACCCTGTCATTGTTGAAAGATTAATAGTTCTTGCCTGCTCTCCTTTGATACACTTGCCCAAAATTCTGTGATTTGTCAACATTTGTAAAAACAAAGCATGTTCCTGTGCATAGTAGGTTGAGTGACACTGTGTGTTTACTGTTGTATTGTGAATAACAAAGCCTTATATCATGCAGTTTTGATTGGTGATTATCTGAAATGCCCAAATGTCTTTTACTAGTAACATTTACACACAAGATAATAGTCTTCCTAAATTTACTTTTCTAAACAACGTCTTTTCCCCCTTTTTGCCTCATTTATTGTTATAGTTTTGAGAATGTATTTTAACCTTTTTGAGTTATATTAAGTTTAGGCAGGGGAACAAATAAGATGACATGAAATTTTCTGTAGACGAATTTCTAAACAGTCTTATTAAATAAGAAACACAGAGCCAAATACAGAGTTATAAGCCATAGAGATCAAAGCAATATCCGCCAACTAACCTTAGCTTACCATCTCGTCGTAGCTTCCCAAGAGAGCTTCTTCCTGTCTAACCTGTGCTTTTATTGCCTTCCTGTTCTGCCTTCTCATTGGCTGTAAGCCCAGCCACATCACTTCCTTGTCACTGTCTGTCTATATAGACCTCCAGGTCTCTATGGTGGGTACTGGGATTAAACGCGTGTATCACCACACTTGGCTGTGTTCTTGAACACACAGAGACTCTGCCTGCCATGTGATTGGTTCTGTTTATGGTTCAATATGACCTCTGATCTCTAGGCAAACTTTATTTATTAACATATAAATAAAATATCACATTTCAGCACAAATAAAATATCACCATAGTTTTCATTTGATATTGTGTTACCAAGTGAAAAAAAGAGCTATTCACTTCTGCACAGAAATTTAAAAAAGAAAGATTTAGTTTTGAAGAGACCCAGTCCTGAAATAGCAGATGCATTTACCCAAGGGGTTCCTGATCTGTCACCAGATTTATGGCAGCTATGTCTGGTCACAGATATATTGAGATGGATTTCAGTAAGTATAACATTTTTCTTGAAGTTCTTATATATTTCATGGTACACACTAGGTGTTAGTGAGATGTGGTCAGTACCCAAAACCACAATAACTGCTCTTAAAAGGGCAAAAATACAGTAGCTCCTGTTCGAGGGGCAAAAATATGGTAACTCCTGTTAGAAGGGCTACAATTCTGTCCCTCAGTTGTGTTGTACTCCGGCTTTATGTATAGGTACCTACTGATTAGGGCCAAGAAAGATAGCTTTGCCTTATCTGAGTATAACAATTATGTTAAGAACAAGTTTGTTCTTGTGGAGGATTATGGCACCATACATTTAAGTTGTTGGGAGGGAGATGTGATGAGGGGTCCTGGGAAGAGTTTTAAGGAGGGGAGTAAGGACTGGATATGTTCAAGATATGTTGTATACATGTACCAACTTTCCAAAGAATACATTTTTAAAATAGGGTTAAAAATAAATTCATTCTTAAAGTATTACAAAAGTATTCCTATTATAGAGTTTATGACAATTCAAAAATTATGGCTTTGTTTAGTTCCAATTTACATACACAGTGATGTGGTGCCATGGGCATTTCTGGAGAGGCTGGGAAAGACTTCATACTCCCATCAGCACTTCATTCTTGAAAATTAGGATTTCATCATTTACAGATAATTATTAAGAGGAATGATATTATTAGTAAATATGCAGTTACACATACAAGCACGCAGGCACATACACTCAGATACACACGTACACAAACATACACATGTGCACACATAAACATGTACATGCATGCACAGAGATCTACAATTACCACATATACCACCATATATTACCACCTTCACATACACAGAGATAGTCACACCTTCACATACACAGAAATGTTTACACACATACTTAGATACATAATTACAAACACGTGACACATGAACACATGGATTTTCTTTAGAACTTATAGGTATTAAATGTATATGGAACAATGAAAATAGCAGATTCTCATTAAGTCTCAGAGCCCAGCAGCACAAATGTTAGGTAATGGACATGAATGATGAGTACTCAGTACCTCTTTTCACTATATCGCTTGGGCGTTTATTTCCTAGGGCAATGTATTAGCTATAGAAAACTACATATTGGAGGATCATCTTAGCAATAAGTAGAAAAACACAGGAGGTTAAGCCAATGTTTGCAGCCACGAAGGGGGCATGGTTCACATAGAGGGAGGATGAATGTATTGAAAGACCGGGACCATTGACCAACAACGGTAACACTTTCCTAGCAACCCCCGCCTTTGTCTGTTGGCTGTATCAATTTAATGTCATAGAAATGGGAAGTACGTGAGTGAGCCTGCCAAGAACTCCTTAGTTCATGGCAGCCAGAAGGATAGAAAACAGAACATGATTCTGGAGACAAGATACACACTCCCAAATATGCATCCAGGAACCCACTTCCTTCAACGACTTTCAACCTATCGGTAGCCCGTTCAGCTATGAGCTCATCGGTACGTGAGAACATGGCTGAGAGCAATACCCTTGTGACATGGCTGGCTAGGAACCAAGCCTCCAATGCGTGCGTCTCTGGGGGGCATGCCACGTCTGAACCATAACAGGGGGTTCATGACCAAATAAATACAGAAACTGCAACGTTAAGTTTAATTGGGAAAGGAATTCATAGTATTTTTTTACAGCAGAGGGATTCGCAGCAGTTCTTTGGTTTATTTTACCGCAGAGCACCCTTTTTGTCCCCCCATAAAATGTGTGGCGGATTTTGTGGTCAGTGGAATAATACATCTGAGCACATTTTGAGAAGTATAGGCTTGGTACTGTGTTAAGAACACAAGCATGACTTGCCTCTGAGTTTACAAGGGAACAAGTTCATGAAACAATATCACGGTTTGCTGTTGTTGCTGCTGCTGTTTGTAAAATCACCTTAGCTCGAAGTGGTGTCAGATTCTGAGAGTTAAAAAATATCCCTTACTTTTCAAATTTTGATTATTTTTATAGAGAAGATGATTTGGGCACAAGGAAGGAAATCTTATTAAAATTTAAGTCCAATTTTTGAGGAATAAAGAACCATCAGAAATATAGTTTTTCCTATCATTGATGCCTGAAGTTACTTCTCTCTTTTAAGAGTGGTTTGTGTATAAGTAGACATACATTTATATAACTAAATTGAGGTCAAACTGGAGGTTATTTTAGATGAAATTATACTGCTTATAAACAGTATCTACTTTGATCTGTGTAGCCTTAGAAAAAACTATTGTTTTAATTTATTTTAGTTTACTTTTAGATTATGTATTTTTATTTTATGTGTGTAGATGTTTTGCCTGCATGCATGTCTGTGTACCACATAAATGCCCAGTATGCTTGGCGGGCAGAAAAGGGTATCAGATCTTCTGGATCTGGAGTTACATGGGGTTGTTAGCAACCATGTGGGTGCTAGGAATCAAACCTGGGTCCTTCGGAAAAACAGCCTGTGCACTTAACTGCTGAATCATCTCTCCAGCCCCTAAAATGATTAATTTATACAATCAAATTTGAGGATTGCTTTAAGAAGTTTCAAATAGCCTGTCTACACTTTTTTTTAAGAGGCAATTGTTTTAATCAGATATAGAAAAAGGGTTAAGCCATTACAGTACTCTGTGGTAAATATTCAGTAGCTTTTGCTATTCGTGAGGTAAAATTGAATTAATAATATGATTATTTGTTAATGACAAATGTGCTGTCTCCACAAAGTCACTCGTCCTCCATCTAGCCCTCTTGCTTCTGCATACTGTCTTGATTTTTATTTCTGAGGAAGCTGAGGAACAATGTGTTAGGGCTTTGGCATTTTAGTAAAAGACCTGAACCTCATCTTAGTGTTTCTGTAAAGACATCCATTGATTTGGGTCTTTCTTCTAACCTGAAGGTTCCCATGCCGGCCTCTCAGTCAGGCTTCCTAGCTCAGTGTAATGCCTTTTTTCTTCAGCCATTTTGATTTCTTCAGGCTGTTGGTAACTTTTTCTTAATACAGTTACTCCAGATGATGCCTTGTGGCCCAGTGTCTTTGGCAGGTGATGCGTTCTCTGGAGAAACTATGCCAAAATCTCAATAAGCTTGGGATGGCAGAAGTCTCTGAGCTAGCAACCTGGCTCATAGATAGATTCTACTTGTCACAAAAAAACTTTATTCATATCACCACAGAGCAGCAAAGCCCCCCACGACCCCACCATGAGTGCCTTTCAAAAAGATAGCCACCAAGCAAAATCCGGCATCTTCTTTCAAAGAACCTTCTACTGAAGAAGAAAACTTCCTGAACCATGTTTGTTGTATTACTAAAACATAAATCCTTTATCAATCTTGTTTTGAGTGGGGGTGGAGATTAAAGATGTGCACCACCACCACCACCCAGCTCATTTATCAATCTTAAGAAAAACCAAGGCATATGAAAAATCCAAGCCCTCTGATTTCAGCTTGTAAAGTTCAAATATATAAGCAAGCAATTAATTTCTTAGGGCAAAGAGGCAGGGAGGGGTATAAGCAACAGAATTCACTGGGCCTACGGTAATGGGTCACTAGGGAATACACTGGCCTCTTTCAAAATATTGGTTATGTTCTTTTTCTTAAGTTGTGAATTGAAAATGTGGGTATTCATTTAATTATTCTTTATATTTATGTGATTGTTATATGTGTTCGTTTATGTGTAAGACAGGGTTAATAATCTTATTTGAGAAGAAAGAAAACTGGGCAACCATCCAGGAATATGTTTGATTTAGAGTTGAAACTGAGTAATTTGGGCTCCACTAATTTAAAGTGTGTGATTGTTCAGTCTTTTCTGTTCTATATGAAGAAATTATATAACTTGCCAAATTCAAAAGTAAACATAGCTAAGGAACATAAGAAATTTAATTAAAAGAATATACTATGTTAAAGAAGAAGATATAATACTCTTCTTGGAGGTAAAAAGATTAATATGAAAGAGAAGTAATTTTTGGTTAAACAATTCAAACATATATTATTTAGAAGGAAATAGTAAAAATAAAATTAACTACCAGTGTCAGAAAGCTGTTGAGGTCTTACAGAAACATAATCCATTTTTTATTGCTTTTACTATTTTAGAGTAAACTAAGGAAAACCAAAACCATACTACTTTAATAGAAGTGATTTCATATAGAGAAGTTAACACATATTGAAAGATCAAAACAGTACAAAAAATGACTAAGTAATGTAGGAAGCAACCATCATCTATGGAACTCAAGAAATCAAGAGACGTTGAAGTTAGTGTAGAGCAGACACCTTTAGAGGGGATGCCCCATTGGGCTGGACCTAAGCCTCAGAGAGAGGATACTTGTGCTGCAGATGCTGCCCTAAGGACTTGGGGGAACAGACGCTGGGGAAATAGGATTGGAGGCATCAGGACAATGTCATCTCCTAGATATAACTGAGCATCTGAGAGCTGAGTTTGGGATTCTGGCTGACAGGTCTCTGCCTGGCTACACACACTTTTGAGGGATGTGTTGATGCTGGTTTGAGTGTCTGGAAACATACTAGACACCGGAATCACCAGTGTCTGATTGTAAAGATGAGCAACCTATTAGTGGCTAGCCATCAGCCCTCTCCATGCTCCTCTATACAGCCTATTCCCCCCTTTCACTGTGGAAACTCATCACTTAGATATTTGTTAAAGAGGAAAGGTATTTTCAGAATCTTAACACCATTATCTAAGAGCTAGATATAGAAAGGTGGTTTGGAAGAAGACAAACAAACAAACAAATAAACAGAAAACCAATAATTTTCATAGTTGACATTCATTTAGTTGCTTGTTTTCATTATTCTAACCTGGTCCTACCTGCCGTCATGGCTTTCAGCTTCAAAGTGGAGGGATCTATAACATTTGGAGAGAGGTCAGCCACACTATATCCTTTTTTGAATACGTTTCCTTATTGTGTGTGTGTGTGTGTGTGTGTGTGTGTGTGTGTGTGTGTCTGTCTGTCTGTCTGTCTGTCTGTGTGCATGGGCATGGGCCTACATGTTGTGTATGTGGGGACCAGAGACAACTTTCAGATGTTGATTTCCTCCTTCCATCATGTCTGCTTGAATTGAACTTAGGTCATTGGACTTGGTGGCAAGCACCTTTACCCATCTTTAATCATTTATGTTGTCTTCCCACCTTGAAAGCCATCTAGACCGCCTAACCAATGAGGTTGCCTATTTCTAAAATATAGAGAAGGAAATAATCAAAGCAGGATTTATGAGAGATGTTTAGCAGTATTCAAGATGTCTGAAGTTAGTTGTCACATCTGGTTTGGTTCTGATGACAGATGACAAGTTGTCAACTTGAAGGCCCTCGTACATCTTTAGCCCTTCTCAGCCCTTTGCCTCTATACTACACTGAGTGTGTTCTCAGTGTCACATAGTGTACATTGCAACATTCAAACATGGGGTCCTGAGTTTGATTCCAAGAACCCACACAAAAAGCCAGAACTGCTGGCATGTGCATGGAATTGCTACATTGGATATCAGAGAGGGGATCCTTGAGGCTCCTTGGCCACCCAGCCTAGCCAAACAGATGAGTTCCATGTCAGGTTGAGAAACTTGGTCTCTAAAAACAAGATGGATGCCTCCTGAAGAACACGTAAGGTTGCCCTGTGGCTTCCACATGTGCACACTTATGTGCACATGCACCTGTGTGCACATGAATACACATATTCATGAATGCACTTACACCAAGCAATCTTGTGTATGTCTGTTATAGCTTATGGCTCTGTTCATCCCACAATTTACCAAGATCACCTAAAATACTTCTGCAGTGTTCCAAAAGCTGGAAGTTCACACAGGTTAGTATCACACGTAATCCATGCAAGTGAAATAGGATTTCAGCATGCATTAAGACAGTGCTGAAAGCACAGTGCATCTTATACGCAACCTCGTACCATGAAACTCTTGGGCAAAACAGCTGCTCTTTCCATGTTGCAGGTGAGGAAAATAGGGCTAGCAAGACTCAGGAATGTGTCCAAGTCTCCTAGTGGTAAGTAATAAAGGGTAGTTAAAACTCAGTCTGCCTTCCTGAATATTGTGGCATGTTGTTTCTCCATTGGCTATTATAAAAATGCCTTCCATTTATTCATCTAAGTTAATAAAACAGTAAAAGTAGCCTAGAGATGCTAGCTACAAATCCATAAATGGCATCCAATCATTTCTCCTATAATTATCTTTTTACTAGACATGCATACATTAGAAATCAATACCAGGGCACTAGTAAAACACTTTGAACTCATGAAATAGTTTCCAAGTTTGTTAAAGTTGCTACTGATTTTTGAGATGTTTAATAGACTGAACTTTCCCCAAGTTAAAAGCCGTAAGTCCCCTACCAAGTCCTTGACTTTGTTCCATCTCTTTCTGTGTCTTCTGCTCCCTCCAAATGAGCAATTAGATGATGCCTTGAATTTCGGATAACTAGACTTCCTTCTTCTTCTCCCCTTTGACTCCATGTACATTTCTCCCCATTCTTTTCTGTATTTTTATGTATGTGTCTTTAACCTTGGAGATCATTTTCAAAATGGCTTAGATGTAGTTCTCGCAGGTATATTCCAAAGAGCTTCCCCAGTACATTCTGAAGTTTGTTTCTTCATGAAAGATCACTTACATACTTGCATTCTAACTTTGGCCTAGTTCTGCTAATTTTAACCCATAGATATTTCTTAAATCTATGCCTTCTTCTCTCTGTGTAATATGTATATATATGTGTGTGTGTGTGTGTGTGTGTGTGTGTGTGTGTGTGTGTATTTAATTTTCACTCTTATATTTGTAAAAAGGAAGTAGTATGCATCTCACTGCCTGTAAGTCTCTGGAAATAGAATTTAGAATTTGTTCTCTCTCTCTCTCTCTCTCTCTCTCTCTCTCTCTCTCTCTCTCTCTCTCTCAACCTCTCTCAACCTCTCTTTCTCTCTCTCTCCCATAAGATGTATAGATGAAGCTCTTCTGTGGGAAAGGGGGGCAATTTGGTTCTGGAAGGTTAGAATTTCTAGGGTTTTCCTTCTAATCAACGTGTTTGTTCTCCTTTGTGTATGTTGTAGATATTAATGTAACTTTCTGGAAGCTCAAAGAGAAACAGTAGTTTTAGGCTGTAATTAACATTGATTGAACTTGGAGACTTGAGTCAATTATGGCTGGAATCTCCCAACTCCCTAAAACAGTAACCAAATTTCTCATGTCCTAGATCTGCTTCAGGGAGAGCCAAGAAATGTTGATGGTTAATCTGACAGTGATAAGGTGGTGTTTCCCCTGTCTCACAGCATGCTGTTCTGTACATGAAATTGTTGTGTTGGAGTCTATTTTATAAGAAATATCTGAGGTTTTTGTTTCTCCTTCCCTCTGGCTATATTTTTCTTTGTTGGGAAGCCCAATGCATACTTCCTAATATCAATCCTTTAACATCACACAAAATCTTTTTGGCTCAGGAAAGTCGTTAAATTAAACAAAAGTTAACACAATTGGAATGACTCAGTTAAGCCAACAGCCTCCTGACTAATGTTTTTTAATATTTGGATTTGACTGTAATTAAGTTTTCCAAGAACTCTATCTTTGTTCTGATTTTAATAATGTTTCTAAATGACCCTTCACATTTATATTGCAGTGTTTTGTGTTCTTAAAAAATTGCAGTCACATACCAATTTTTAAAATGATAAGTAAGAGCCAGAATGATATGTTGTGAAATATGGTATATTATGGCTAAGAATAGAATGGGAGACAATGTTTTAAAGAAATATCCCAATGCCTTTTGTGGTAACTGCCTTAAAATTATTCTTATCTGCATTGAATGTTAGAATATGCATGAGAACAGTACATGCACACCACTTTTTAAACTCCAAGCCATACCATGATGTGTTGTACCAGCAATTCCTTCATTTTTGACAAACTATCCACAAATTATAGAATACTTTTTATCTCACAAGGAAGAGCTTTGAGAGCTGGAATTTGGGCTTTGGTATCCTGTGTAGTATTGCGCCATCTACCACTGGAGTGAGTTCAGATGAAAGAAATTCATAATCATGAGTGTAGCTGATAACACTTTCTTCTATGTAAAGTTCTGGGTCCTTTATACTTTAAGCAGTGCATACCCAGGTGGCCACTCCTGGCCTTAGGCAATAGGAACCATAATCAGAGACAAAGATACACAACTAAACAATTGTGAGCCTCTGTTATCGCTAACTGCTATCTTTTCCAGGCTGCCTGACAGACATCTCAGAGCTTGGCTCTTCAGGTTCAACTCTTAGTTAGGACTCAGATATCTTAGACTGTGGTTCTCAACCTGTGAGTCATATCCTGAATATCAGATATTTACATCACGATTCATAACAGTAGCAAAATTACAGTTATGAAGGAGCAACACAACAGTTTTATGGTTGGGGGTCACCATAACATGAGGAACTGTATTAAAGGTTGCAGCATTAGGAAGGTTGAGAACCGCTGACTTAAGAGAACAATTTCCATATTTGGTAGTTAAACTAGACTTGTATTCATTTTTTTCCTAATCCTAATCCTTGCTTTTATCCTGTGTCGTGAACATGTTCTATAGAGAAGGGACATGTGAAGTTGAGGAATAGATTGGCTCTCTTGCTTCAGAGTGACAATTGACCCCCAAACTAGGTATGTTTAGGTAAGTACAAGTACCAGTAACTGATCGTAAGGGCTGAGAATATGTCAGGCGAATATGCAATATGGAGAAATTGAATAACTATGGCATTTTACAGATTAACAAGAAGTTCACTGTGACCAGAGGATAGATATGAATCATCTTGACCTGTGGATTAATTATAATTAATATTCCACATATGTACATACTAGGGATAGAGTGCAGTAAATAAATGGAGAAAGGTGGGTGAGAGTACATAATAAACCCACCTTTGGAGACTAGAATTCCATTACCGTTAGAGACCTGTACTTCTTTTTTGCTTTTAATTGCACAAGTTTTTTTCTGAACACTTGTAATATTTAAAAGCAACCTCCAGGCATATTCCATTGAGGTTTGACTATAGAGAGAAATCTGCTTTATATTTAGATGTCAATTCTGATGGCTAGAGCAGTTTGATGAGAAAAGAGCTCTTGATGAAGGTGTGAGTGGACTCCACTAGAAACTCCAAGACACTGGACAAACAGGTTTCGTGTGTTTTCTAGATCTCCAGTTGTGCTCAATTCTCATTGTGTACAGGGAATTCTACTATGACTCAAGGTAAAAGATAGATTAAACAGAGAAAAACATAATTTTGTTTACCTTATACTAAGAATATAGTTCATAAGAGTATGGTGAGATTACTTACAAAATTAAATGAAAACATTTTAAATATAAAGTAATCTAAAGAACGTATTAAAATATTTTCTTCTCTTGAATGTGTATATGCACAATGTGTGTGTGTGTGTGTGTGTGTGTGTGTGTGTGTGATATGAATCTGTGCATGTTGCATATTTGCATATGTGAATGCTAGTACACACATGTCTTGGCATACTTGTGGAGGTCAGAGAATACCCTGGGTTTGGGCTCCCTACCTTCCTGGAAGCAGGTCTACATTGTTGGTAGCTGCTGTGGAAGTCAGGCCAGCTGGCACATGAGCTTTGTCGATTCACTGGTATCTGTTTCCCAGCTCACCACAGAAATACCAGGTTCGCAGGTAATTGCTCTTGTACTATGCTTTATGTGGGTTTTGACTCTGGTCATCTGGCTTGCGTGGCAAGGTCTTTACACACCGAGCCATCTCCCTAGCCCACAGTTTTCATTTTCTTATTGGTTAAATATTCTATTCTGCCACACTTGCTGAGTGAAAACATTCGAACACTTTGCCACAGTTGGCCCATGATCTGGCTCTGCTTTGCTGATAGCGAACTCTTCCCCTTCCCCAGAGACAACAGCCCTGTGAGATGAATTTCCGTCACTTCCTACTGTCAGGGCACTGTTTTGACATTGTACATCTCTGGACATGATAGAACTCCATGAATGAAACTAAGATTATCCTACTTTCTAATGTTATTTTGCTTTGATTTTTGGACAGTGTCTTATGTATCTAGCTCAGGCTGCTCTTAAAGTTGTTACATAGCCAAGGATGACTTTAAACTGCTGATCATCCTGTCTCTACCTCCCAAGTGGAATTGCAGGCCACCAAGCCTAGTTTCTATTTAGTCAAATGTTCATCCTCCTTGCCTCTCAGACAAGAGAAGAGGCTGGATTATTTTTTTCTTCCATGCCGCCCTAACCCAGTAGACACTAGTTTGATAGGCTTTAACTCTTCTCATTGACATGGAAGAAATGTTAAAGACTGACTGGTTTAGAATAAACAGCTTCCTGTGAATAGAAGCATTTTCATTTTGTTCCTGGCTGTTACAGTATATGGAGCTGAACCCTGGCTGCAGGAAGGCAGTCAAGTGAGGTTTGAGATGATGGAAGAAATTGCTTAACAGTTCAAAGCTGCTTAGAGACTTTTTAGCATCTTTTCATTTGACCCTGCTAGGAATAATTGATTGAAATATTAAGGGGTGGCACTAATAAATTGGGCCTCATTTTTTCTAAGCAATGGCTATGTTACCTTCCTATTCACGGTCTGACTTATATTAGAAATTCTTGAAAGTATGATATGATTGAGTATGTGCTTAGAATCATCTGCAGACATTTCAAAGAAGACATGAAGCTGGCTGACATAAACCTATTCTCTCAGTTAGTCTAGAGATTATTAGATCTTAAGTTTAAGACTGGCGTGGGCTGCAGAGTGAGTTCAAGGCAGACATGAGCAACGTAGTGAGACCTCCTCTCAAAATAACGACTCCAAAGAGGGCTGTGGGTATAGCTCAGTACGTGGCTAGCCTAGCTTGTACAAGACCCTGGGTTCAAACCTCAGTACAGTAGAACAAACAAACAAACAAAAAGTGTTTGTGTCTTCACGGGGCTGCCATCAATAATACAATCCCAGACAGATAGCTGCAGTCTCTCTTCTTATCTGATCCATTCCCTTCACCAAGCAGGTTCTGAGTAGTCCTGACAGCGATGCACCCACACATCACACACACACACACACACACACACACACACACACACACACACACACACACACACAGGCGAGTGACTTCATTGAAAGGAAACATGGTTTTATAGGAAGAACCTAAGTTTAAGAGACTAATGGCCGGTTTTCCAGGCCAGCATGGATCTGGCTGATATTTATATTCAAGGGTATAGTTTTCAGCTTCAGATCCCTTACTGAGTTAGAGCACTCCTTTCCATAGTGACAGGCATGTCTTCAGAAACCTCCTTAGAAATGACTCTCAACTCCAGCTGGGTCTGCCCTAAGGTATTTATGAGGCTGTAGAATGGAAAGGGAGAACAAACTTCAGTGTGAGCTCAGAACTTTACTGAGGAGTCTGCTCTTTCTTCCTGTGGCCATATTTAAACCTTGACCTCCTCATTTGTCCTAGCAGTGTCCCCTCTCTTGCCTTACTTGAAACATTTGACTAAATTATGGGTAAAAAGTACCTGGTGCTGGCAAGTCAGAACCTTGTTATACTGACCGTCCTGCTAAGGGTCACCCCCTCTTGGTTTCATGTGTCAGAAATTTTGACTGTAAACTTGCATTAGAAGTCAGTCGATATTTATGATAGTACAAGCGCTTAGCTCTTGCTGTTCTGTCTACTGGGCACTACTGCACAGCTCTCAGCTCTTAACAGGTTCTGGCCCCGGAACTGCACTATGATATAGGCTCTGGCGTCCTTACCATTTTGCACATGAAGGAACTGAAGACCGAAGGTCTAAGTCACTTGTCCAGCAGATCAGTTTAGAAGTGGTAGTTCTGGGTATATACTTTCTGAGGAATGTCTTTTTGTGGTTTGTTGATGGGATATATGATATATATCTATGAAGATCCAATGTGAATACACAGCGCATGTCAATGAAGGTGGTTGAAGGGTTTTCCAACACTGACTCTTAGGCTTTCTAAAAACCAGTGCAATGTTCCCTCAACAGTGTGGTGCTCTAAAAATGGTCTTGCTTTCTTCATTTCAGCCTGTGAGGTGGAAGCGGGTAAAGTGTACCAGGTCTCCTCCGAAGAGCACATGCAGCCTTTCAAGGAAAACATGGAGCAGTTCATCAGTCAAGGTAAGCTGCAGAGATGTTTCTTCCCTCCTTAGGCAGATGTGTAGCAGGCATCTGGTTCAATGCAAGTTTAAACAAGATTATTTTGGCATTATTGAAAAAACAACGCCCCCATCCCCCAATATCCAAACTAACAAGACTTGGGTTAATCACATGGCAGGCACGAGAGGCTGACAAGTTGCCAACTGTGCTTTTCTGGGGCTAGTCTTCATTGTTTTTGGAGGGTGTTTTGTGAACTATTATTTAAATAGTATGTATTATAAAGATACTATGTCTTTGTGCTTTTGTTTTTAAGATTATTTTGTGAAGTGTGTTTTTCTTTCTTTTTTAGTTACTTTTTGCTGATTTTATTGTTGTTTTCAATGATACAGATTGAACTGAGGTCCTTGCATACATGTTAGACAAGTGCTCTACCACTGAGCTACATCACCAACCCATTCTCTTACATTTTAACTCTGCTTGTGACCTCAGTACAATCTGGTATTTATTTGCTTTGTCAAAACATTGTACCCGAAGAACAAAGTCCATTGGTGTCTTTTAAATCTTCAAGACACCATCTGCTATTTTTATGGGGCGAATTAATACCACTACATAATTAATAATTTTTTTCAGAGAGCTTAAAAACTGTAAATATTATCTCACTGATGCTCCCTCCATTCTGAAGACAGTAAGTGGGATGGAAAAATTCAGAAGATACTAAATAAACTTTTTTTTTCCCTCACTGTTTAAAGTCATTGAAACTTACAATTATATCAAAGCATTTGCTACTCAAAACATTTCAGCCCTGGAATGCACCATCTCTTCTGAAGATCAGATTTATATCATGCCATGCTCTGGGAAAGATTTTGCTCCTTGAGGAATTCTCCTAGAGGCAAGCGTGCCATGAGAGAGAGGCCAAATAACACTGTGAAGACTGGGGCTGTTCTCTCTGTAGTCGACTATGGCTTTCAAAGTTTGGTCAAGTGTCACTGGTGATGATTTATAAGGAATGAGTCATGGCGCAATTTAATCAACATATGCACCACTTCCTTTAGATGGAAAAATACTACTTTTAAGGTAATCCTGGGGATTGAAAGAGAACACTGTTGAGATCCATGAATCAAAGTGATTATCATTCTCAGATTCAACTCTATATGAACGAAGGCAGAAATCTCATTCATTCCTAAAGCATTCTTCCACCAAAATCATAGCCTTGTGGTTAGATATCAGAGAACCATTAGTGGTTTTTCCACCTGGTAGAATTTTAAGATTAACAATGTGTCACTTAAAAAGATGATACATGACTGTACAAGATTATATAGGTAAAAGTGTCCAGTAATCCTTTGTGGCTTATTCTGGCTATCCTGGACCTCATTCTGCGAAGCAGATTGGCCTTGAACTCAGAGATCCACCAGCCTCTGCTCTCCCACATGCTAGGATTAAAAGCATGTGCGACCCCCACCCAAGAAGTAGGAAGTTCTTAATTCTAGGGTTTATCTAAGACAAAGGCAGACATTTTGACAGATTTCATATGTAAAATGTGAGCAAGAGCACACATTTTATTTACATTTATTACATACATTTATTACACATAGTATGTATCTGTTATAAATTATGCCCAATTTATTGTATCTAATGTTATCACATTATACATGATTTATTATCTAATATTGTTAATTTGTATTTTATAGACCAAAATTGAGATTGTGTTTTTATAACTGAACCTTCCTTAGTCATTAAAAAAACATGAATAAAAACCAAGTACAAGCCACTGAAAATTTAGGAATTAGTTTCCCAAAACACAGAGGATTTGGTAAACATCTATGATTCAAGGCATAGATAGAGGCCTGTAGGACTTGTTTAGTAATTTACACATGGGGAAGACAGAATTTCCCAGTCATACTAAGTAGATAAATATCTCTTTACACTTTATTGACAATTTAAGAAGATCTTTTAACTTGTTTCTTATGAAGTGAAGTTATTAGAAGTTGTACACTTCTGGGTTAAATAGAAGCAGTTTTATAATGATAATAAAATATTTAGACTATGGCAGGCCTCACCTTTTAAAATTAGGTAAAACAGGATAAGCCTTTCTTTGTTTCTTCTTGTGGTGTTTTATATTGTCTTTTTATTATCTCTGGTACTGTTTAAATGTTATATGATTACTTGTTCATTATAAAAAAAATTAAGGGATCAGAGGATATTGTTCAATGGGTAAGTACATGCTAAATATGTTTGAGCCTCTGAGTTCAATCCCCAGCCACAAAAATTCAATGTGTCTGGCATTCTTTCAGCTATTTATTGTAGTAGTGAATGTGAAAGGTATGTGGCTAAGTGGTTCCTACATTCCACATTGTCATAAAGACAAATGATAACATAGACAACAATGAAAATGCTTTGGGAAAACTCACATTGATCAAATGTGTCAGAAATGTAAAAAATGGATGATCATCTTTATTCATTCAGCCTTGAGCCTATATTTAGTGACACATAGTAAGAATGATGGATATCAGAATGTTTCTCTTAAGATAATTTTTTTATAAGGCAGAATTTTGGGTCTCTTTATTTCTTCTAGATGTCAAGGCCAAATTCTAAAATCAAACTTATAACTATAGAAAATGCTACCTTACTAGCATATGCCATATCTTTGCTTATATTTAGGCTTTTATCAATAATAACTTAGCTTTGTGATTCCAGCCCTTGCCCAGGTTAACCACAGGAGAATATTCATATTTTATATATCCAGAGTCTGTTTAAATGTGGCTAATTCTCTAATGTAAAAATCTCTTGAACAGTTCAAAAGACAGACCGTGTCTAATGCTGGCCAAGCGTTCTATTGCATTAGCTCTACAGTCTGAGAGAAACAGCTCTTATCCTTATAATCCAGCTATTGTGTGGTCTGTGGATCACATTCTAACAATCTTTGTGGATTTCATCTCATCCCCAAACCCACTTATCCATCCAATTTTTCCCTCCCTGCCTTCCTACTTCTACTCAAGCCAAGATTTCATGGTCTCCATTTCAACATCTCTTTCTTGGAAATGTCTCTCATGTCTCCTCTCAAAGAGGCAGCTGGAGAGGGCTGGTGTCTGCTGCTTCGAGGCATTCATGGTTTGTGAAGGTGCTAGTTCTTCTGTGATCAGGAATGTCGAGTGTAGATTCACTCTAATCGTCTTCTGACCTCTGCCCAGCTTTGGATTCATTACAACACTTATTCTCAACCACTGCATTTCTTAATAGAAATAGAAGTGGCACTGAGAGCAGCTTTGCTTGGCATCTCCTGTGCTCCTAGAGAATGGCCCCAGCCCAGCTACATGTCTTGCTCACCAGCCCTGAGACCAACAGGGCTGGTGACCATCCAGCCCTGAGACCAACAATCTTCCTCTAGACCATTTTGTTTGTTTGTTTTTATGTTTCTTCTGTAGTAGTGAATGGGAATGTGAGATAGTCCTTACAAGGTATCTAGTGTCTCCTTAAATTCATGCCCTCAAACTCTTGAAATTGGTTTCTATAGATCAATGTTTTAAGGTTTCCTTTGCAAACTTAGGTTGCTAGAGTTCTGAAACTGTTCATCTCATCTCCTCCTAAGCCTGCATGGACTTCCTTTCTAGGACTCTACTCTAGCATCCTAGCCACCTTGCTTTGGAATTCCCACACATAATTGGGGCCACAGTGACAGCCCATCTGAACTCATGTTCTGCTTTCATTCCACTGCAGTCAAAGGGAAACCTTGTACCTATTCAAGGCAGATCCTTCTACACCAGATGTAGATCAAATACCCCTCTGTAAGTCAAGGAATCTATTGTCTTACAGAGCTGAATACTCTAAGAAGGGCCCCAAAGATATACCTATGTAGGCTATAGATCTTTTTAATCACTATGATACTTTACTATTAAAGAAATGATAGGTGAATGGGAGATTGAAGGCAAAGAAGGAGAAATTCAAAATGACAGGGGATTTTCTCTTACAGAGCAGAATATTCCAAAAAGGGCCCCAAAGGTATACCTATGTAGACTATAGATCTTTTTAGTCACTGTGATGTTTTATTATTAGGGGAATGATAAGTGGATGGGAGAATTGAAGACAAAGAAGGGGAATGCAAAATAGAAGGGGTGGGACTCAGGAGCAAATCAGAAGTCCATCATATGGAAGGGAGCAGTGAGTGGTAAGGCTGAGAAAGCTTCAAGGATCCAACTTTGTGAAGGCAGATTGGTCTTTGGAAAAGGATGCTCCTGATGCAACTGTCATGGTGCATGATCAGAGAAATGAGGAACTGTATACTGACGAAGTGATGGTGTTGGAGACAGACTAGAATTGTCTGGTTATCACAAGAGAGAAGCGCATGGACAGAGATGATAGATAGGTACCAAGAGTTCAGATTTTTTTTTTTTTTTGGTTTTTCGAGACAGGGTTTCTCTGTGTAGCTTTGCGCCTCTCCTGGAACTCACTTGGTAGCCCAGGCTGGCCTCGAACTCACAGAGATCCGCCTGGCTCTGCCTCCCAAGTGCTGGGATTAAAGGCGTGCGCCACCACCGCCCGGCAAGAGTTCAGATTTAAGAGACAAACTATCATTGATCAATGACACAGAGAAGATAAATACACTTTGAGTGCCGCTCATCCAAAGTTTATAGGACAAGAAGTGTTCCAGTTTTTCCATTTGTTAGAATTTGAAATATTGGTGTTGATTTTTTCCAGTTTCAGATTTCAAAAGTCTATACTCTGAAATGATCCAAAAATCTGACTTCTTGAGCAATGGTATCAGATATTGTAATGTTTGGACTTGCACATATTTGGGGATTGGTCCTCAATGGGGGTAGGGAAAAATTTGAGTGGAATGTGGACACCTATATGTAAGTAAACAAGTGTGCATACCCAGTGGACATGTGCTTATGTGTTGGATTCAGCATAGAGTTCTGCAACTGAAATTTAGGCATCATGAGCAAGGAGATTATTGAGTAGTTGTGATCACCCAGGACAAGAACAAAACAGATCCATGAATAGTATTCTAAGATAATGAGCAGAGGATGTGGAAACTCCCATAGGTGTTAGTCTTCAGATAGGAAAGAAAATTAACAAGATTTCTTACAATTGAAGCCTGAGTTGGGAAGAATTTCAAGTGAATAATCTTTGTCCACATGCAATTGTATTGACTGACATCTAGGACTGTAAATAGGAAGTTCTACCAAAGTCACTGTATGGACCATATTTTTTGGATTCATATGAGCTAAAACCAAATTTGTAAGCTTTAACATTTAAAACAAGTGGGGAAGCAGAATGGAATTGCTATGCAATAGTTTCTGATAGTACTGTGGGGCAGCTCTAATGATACATGTTAATTGTTTGACTCAACTACTTAGTCAAAGTTAAGATAATTTATATTATCTGAATTTTATGTCATCTATGATGGCTTTGTTTTGGGCACATATGATTAGGAAAATTAATTCTTAATACCTATATATCTGATTGGGGTTTATTTGTTAGTTTTTAAACATTCCTTTTGTGAATTTATTTTTTGGTTAAAGCATAAAAATGTAAGATAATTGAGTGTGCTGCGAAATCTTACAATTTCTTATTTCCTCAGAACTCAGCACACTCTTCCTTCTTCCTACCACTCAACCCTCTTGATTTCTGAACCTAAGCTGTACTTTGGACAAAATGTCCACAAAAAAACCCCTGCAATATTACCCAGCTATGGTGGACCTTAGATGTATTAGGTTGCATGGATATACATATATTATCTGCTTGTGTGTGTGTGTGTGTGTGTGTGTGTGTGTGTGTGTGTGTGTGTGTATAAAATCTGGGAATCAAATCAGAGCTTGGTTCCCTTTTGTTGGCCTTCACTGGTTTTTACTCATATTTTGATCATGTGTACTTTAAAATTTAATAAAATGGGATGTAGGGTTCTCCTCATGCTAACAAATGAAGTCTCTACTATCCTTTCATAAATAAAAAATAGCAAATGGGATTTTTCACAAACTGCTTGTATCTCCTGTATTTCACAAATACTTCTCCCCTTAACCTAAGCATAGCGAATTGAAGCTGAAAAATTCCTGTGAGTTGAATCAAGATGAAAACGCATAAATCTGTAATCACATGCTTATAATTAGAAGGGTGTTGAAACCACAAGTCTTAAGTATACAATCCCTGGTATTGGTAATACTATACATGAGAATGAAGAGATGCTGAAAGCAAGGTTATTAACTGTGCCAGATCCTGGGCAGTCCACCAGCACTGAGGCTTTTCTATCAGAAATGTTACTTACTGTCTACCATATAAGCAGGGCTCCACAGTCACAAAGAGTTTAATGGGGTTGCTTTTATTTCTTTTCTTCTTTTTTGCTTTTAAGCATCAGATGGGAATTCTTTTCAGTAATGAAAAATAAATGGATGTTTAAAATAATCTATTATTGACCATTTGAAAAGGAAGTATAATGTCTTTTAATCTTTAGTTTTTAATTAGTAAGACAATAACTAACCATCAGGCCTTAATAATTTTTTTATGCTAAATACTTTATTTTAAGTTTTCTTAGAGATGGTCTCCATTTTATAATACTGAAATGAAAGTTTAGAGAGCTTTATTATTATTACTTTGGGCTTTGTTGTTTGTTTGTTTGTTTTCAGACAGTGTCTCACTCTAGTCTAGGCTGGCCTGAAGCTCACGATTCAGTCCAAGATGACCCTGAACTTCCAATAATCCTCCTGCTTCAACCTCCTGACTTCTGGGATTACAGAACTGAGCCACATGCCTGGTTCAGAAAACTTGCTGACTTCTGAAATCACACAACAATTAGATGGTGGACTATCGCTATAATTAATGAGCAGTAATTTATCTAGTAATCAAAAGAAGTTTATTTCTGGGGTAACTTACAGCCAGTAAAGGGTCGGTTACAGGATCTGGAAGAGATAAGGTGCAATCCAGCGGAGAAATCTGGCTTTGTCTACAATCCAGACTCCAGGACCACGAGGGATCAAGAAGAGAGAGAGCCAAGCTTGTATGCACCTTGGGTCTTAAGGGGTCTCCTCTTGGCCACGCCCCAGGGGCAGGTCATAGGCAGGTGTGGCAGTTACTTGCTGTCATACACTAGGGGCAGTGTTTTAAGGTCAAGGCTGGAACAGCTACCCAATGCAGTGGACATGCTGGAGCCAAGCCCTGGTAAAGGAGATTGAAGCTATTTTAATTTAAAAATTGTAATTATATTAGGGAACCCAGAGAGATGGTAGACGAAGCTACTGTAAAATGTGGGGGTAGGATAGTTACACTCAGAAGCTCACCATTAGCAGAGCTAAAAGGAGGTAATGCTTTAATAATAGTGAAATGCACGCAGATAGACAAAGCCATTCCCCACAATATATCGATGCATGATTATTCCATTTTAGATTTCCATGTGCCTTTCTGAAAATTCTCAGCATACAGAAGCACAAATTGGAGGCAAGTCTTGTGAAAAGCATAGCTCATGTCTCCACTTCTCTGGGGGTATTTCCAACAGCCTCAATCACTCCTCCTGCCACTGTGGATGAGAATTAATCAGAGTCAAGGAGGACCGAGAAGGAATTCAAGTGCCTCCTGCCTCTTTCTGTTTGGGTGTTCCTACCAAGAAGTCATAGTACATGTCTCTCACATCTCTACAGTGTGTTCCAAGCTGTAATTTTAGCATCTGACACATAACAAAGAGCCAATAGGACCTCTTTCCCATATGGAGGAATGGCTGCATGCCCAATGCTAGCTCCTGAGTTCTTCTGCCCTACTCATGTTCCTTAGAGTTGTGTGAATGGTGTGTCCACCTAAGTGATTTTCCAAGAGGGGAAACTTGCCCTGTCCTTTTTTTCACGGTAAATGAGTGTTGCAATTTTTAAATAAACATGCATCCAGTGTAAAACTCAGGTATTTCATGAGATGCAAAACTATTACTATCCTCTATTCACAGTTATACATACATTGTACTTATTGTTTCAAATCTTTGCCAACACTTGGTTCTTAGCTTCCTTTTTTTAATCCTAATCTGTCTTGTAAAATGATGTTCTTAAAAAAAACAAAACAAAAACCAAAAACGCTGGGCGGTGGTGGCGCATGCCTTTAATCCCAGCACTTGGGAGGCAGAGGCAGGAGGATCTTTGTGAGTTCGAGGCCAGCCTGGTCTACAGAGTGAGATCCAAGAAAGGCACAAAGCTACACAGAGAAACCGTGTCTTAAAAAAACAACAAAACAAACAAAAAAATGATGTTCTAGTCATGTTCAAGTTTGAGTTGTCCTGGTTGTGTGTTTAATATGTTTACAGTTTCTGTCTCCTTGATGTTATGGCTTTCTAAACCTTTTAGCTACTTTTTTATTGGCATGCCTTTCATTTTACTACCTTGCTATTGGGAAATCTTTGTGTAATTAGGGTATAAACTGGCCAGTGACGTTGTTGCAAATACTTCTGCATTGATGTTTTTCCTGCCATATTTCTGATGATTATTGGTAAATGACATTGTTGAATTCTTTGTTGGGACATGTACTAACCTGTTCCTTGATAATATGTAATTTTGCCTTAAAAAATGTTCTTCCTGGGGGGTGGGGAGATAGTTGAGTAGGTAAAGTAATTGCTTGGCCAGCATGAAAAATTGAATTTGAAACTCAAGGACTGACACAAAATCAGGGTGTGAATATGTAACCCCAGTACTGGGAACTGGTAGAGACTGGAAGATTCCCTAGAGCTCATTGGCCTTCCAGCCTAGCCAGTCTGCAAACTCTAGGTTCAGTGAGAGACCCTGTCTCAAAATATAATGTGGTGATGATATTGAAGTAGTCACCAGACGTTAACCTACAGCTTGACACATGCCTATACAGGCAAATGTACCTACAAACAGATGCATGCAAAACACACACACACACACACACACACACACACACACACACACACACACACAGAGAGAGAGAGAGAGAGAGAGAGAGAGAGAGAGAGAGAGAGAGAGAGAGAGAGAGAGAGAGAGAGTCTTATTACTATACATTTGGGCAGATATAGGCTTTTATTTTTACAGTTTTTCTTTCATGTTTAATCTGTCAATTTACCTAAATTTATTTCCATCTGTGGTCTGTGATACAAATCTGACTTTTTGTCCTATGATGTTAGTTGTTTGGTGCCACATGACGTACATGCCATCTTTTCTCTCGTAATGAGCAGTTTCCTCTCTTTCATGCAGGCTGTTCTCATGGCTTTCTCTACACTATCTGGTTTTTGCCATCTTTTTTTCTCAAGTCACAGCTCGTTGCTGCCTTATTTGCTGTAGTCTCCAAGAAATCATGAAATGATGAAAGGCTTAACATGAATGGTCTATCTTAGTAATTTAGCTCTCTGCAAAATTTTAGAATCACAATGTCAAGTTCCCTACTAGGGATTTGGACATTGTTATATAAATATCTATATACTCATTCTGGGGAGAACTGACATCTTTATAGTATCCATGCTTTCATCCTGTGAACACAGAGCAGAGCGCATGTGTTTAAGACTCTAAACACATGAACAAGTGTTCATGTCTGTCTAAAAGGTCTTACCATCTTGTTAAGGTCTTGATTTTTGGTAGATGGATTCCTAGGGATCTTATTTGGGACTGTATTTTATGAATTATATTTATGATATTTGAATGTACATAGTATTCAAAAAGCTATTGTGTTGTTGCTATTTATTATAGACTACAAACTTAATCAACTTTCTTAGTAATATACCAGTTGGTGATTTTTTAAAAAGGTTTCCTTCATCAATGCTGCTGAAAATAGTGACACTTTATTTTCTGCCATTTCCTTTCTTTCTCTTCTATTTCTTTTTTTCTAGCAATATTGTATTGGCTGCTATGTTCAATTTAATGCAGAAATAAATAGAGGAAATATCCTTTGCAAAGATTCATAATTAGAGGGGTAGAATTATTTTGGCCTTATTTGCAAAGTCTTTTTTTTTTTTTTGTTTTTGTTTTTTGTTTTTCGAGACAGGGTTTCTCTGTGTAGCTTTGCGCCTTTCCTGGGACTCACTTGGTAGCCCAGGCTGGCCTCGAACTCACAGAGATCCGCCTGGCTCTGCCTCCCGAGTGCTGGGATTAAAGGCGTGCGCCACCACTGCCCAGCTATTTGCAAAGTCTTTATCCCAAACTAATTGAAGATTTTATTTTTATTTAATTTTCCCATTCTTCTGCTTCAGAGATTATATTCTGGTGTTTTTTTTTTTTTTTTTTGCGTGTGTGTGTGTGTGTGTGTGTGTGTGTGTGTGTGTGTTCAAGTACATGATTCTGTGCAAATGTAGGTGTATTTGAGAGCAGAGGTTGTTGCTATGTGTCTTCCTCACTAGATTCCCGCCTTTTTCTATGACAGGGTCTATGGTGATATTTCGTTTGTGCTCTAACAAATAAAGCTTGCCTGGAAATCAGAGTGCAGAGCTAGCCATAGAGGCTAGGCGGTGGTGGCAAACGCCTTTATTCCCAGCACATGGGGGCAGGAAACAGGAAGTTATATGGCTGGGTGGAGACAGGAAGTGATAAGGTGGGGTGGAGACAGGAGCTTGCCCCTTTTCAGTCTGAGGATTCCTAAAAGAGGCTAGATGCTCTGTTTCTGTGGTCTTTCAGCTTCCACCCTGATATCTGACTCTGGGTTTTTATTAAGACCAGTTATAATTTGTGCTGAAAGGGTCTCTCACAAAACAGCACTGATTCATCTAGGTTGACAGTTCCTATCTCCACACTACCTGTACACTGGGATTATAGGCACACTCCACTCCACACATCCTTTCTGAGAGCTGTGAGGGTCCACCCTCAGCATTCACCCACCTGCCCCCTTGTGTCCTCGCCTTTTCATGTATAGCTTTGGTATTTTAACACAATTCTTTTGTTGTATTTTGTTATATTATGATGTTTGAATGTATTGGCAGTGGAACAATTAGTATAGTCAGGCCAATTAACGAATCTATTATTTCATAGTTATCTTTCTATGCACATATGGCACACAAATCTAAAATTCAGTCTCTCCTAGCAGGTATCACGTGATATTGCTTATCCTCCTTAGAGCATATGTTAATTATCTGGGCTTAATCATCCTTTGTAACTCCAGCTTTGGACCATTTGACTCCCATCTCCCTACACTGTTTGCCCTTTCTGGTCCTCTGTCTCAGTGTATTTGAGGGCTTGAGGGAGGTTGGCTTTGCTTTTTTTAGATTCCACATGTTCATGACATCATACAATATTTTTCTTTCTGTTAACACAATTCTTTAACAAAGTCTGATGTTGCTATTTTTGCTTCCCTTTAAGCAATACAAATCTGCAGACTCTTACTGTTAATCTGACCTATTTATATGTCACTCTTTTGCAGGGTTTTAGCCTTATTCTATGCTTCCTAAAATAGAGAATTATCATTGTTTCAAGAATTCAGTTTGGGGTTTCGGTTTAACAGTCGTATTTTCCTCCCTGACCATTTCTTCACCTTTCACCTACCTTCTGAGGTTATTTTTCTCCTGTCACATGTCTGTCCTTTAAAAGCCACTTTGCAGTGAACTCAGGAGTGTAAAATGATCTTATCTGTGTAAAAATTTCTTTATTATATCACATTTGCCTTTTGAGATATCGATGTGCTAATCATGAAACATTGAATCCAAGGGCAATAATTCCTTTTAGTGGTCTGGATGCCCCGACTCATCTGTTCCCTGCTGCATTGACAACTTGGGTTCAGGTTCAGTTTTTGTCTTTTTGTTTTTAGTCTGAGTTTGCTCTAGGGCCTTATTCATTTTTCCTATTTTTCTTTATATTTGTTTTGGATAATCATCAGGAGGCTCTACCAAACAAGAATTATTTTAAAATAAATTCTTTCCTTGCACGTTAATACAGCACTTTGTATGCTAGAGCCCAGTGCACTGTGAGGGTTCAACTCTATGCTACATGAGAGGATTCTCCTTCCATTCAGAGCTTCTGTGGGGTAAACATATTTCCTCATGGTCTAATCCATGGGATGGTCCTCTGCAGTTTCTGCCTTTGAGCCACCTCTGGATACATTTGAGGATTCTCCTCCTGTTCAGAATTTTTTCCTGTTGGTCCATGCAAGGAAAAGTTCTGAGTGTCAGTGATAGCCCTGGGAAATGCTGCTCTACACCTCTTTGGATTCCTGCTCTTCTTTGTTTTAATGGCCTCAGAGAATTTTCCATATTTTCTATCAGATTCATTCATGCATTAGCTTTTATTTATTCTAGTTTGTGTGTGAAACCCTGGATATCTTGTATCTAGCAAGTCCATAATATTCTCAAAAATAAAGGTCTACCTTGTTGTGTTTTTAATATTGGAATATATTTATAATAATTTGTATCAATGTATTCTTCCAGGTGACTTTATTTCATTGTCAAGTGTTCCTAAACTTGTTTGCTAATTTCTGTACTTATCAGCCTTTTTTCCTACTATATAACTATGTATATTTCTCAGCATGTATATTTACTTGTATATAGTGCATGTTTAAATGTTGAACTACTGTATCAATGTAGCCTTATTAATGATGCCAACTTTTCATACACTTCCTCACCCTGCTCATTTCCCTATTTGTTACTAACCTCTGAATCTACTCCACTCTAGTCCTAAGGCCTTAATTCTCCCAGCCCCAAATAATCTCTTGCCTTTAAGATACCAGCCACATAACATGGGTCCTTTTCCTTGTTACCAGATACTGTCATTACGTTATTGCACAATTATGAACAATCTTCCTCTAATCTGCAGTCTTCTGCCAAAGTTTAGGGTGTCACACAGTCATTATTACTGAAGTGTGTGGATGTTCATTGTAATACATCTAAATTATATGTTTGGAATGTTGCTCATGTGTCCTCCATGTGATATAATTAATACATAAATAATTGAATGTTTGTATGATTAAGTTTACTCAAGGCTGAGTCTGCCATGAATTTCTGAACAAATTGCCTTACTCTTATAGCAGAAAGCTAAATACTGTAAAACTTTTTGTTTTTTTAGATTTATTTGTTTTATTTTATGTCTATGTATGTGCATTACATACATGCAGGCTCCTGAAAGGCTAGAAAAGGGCAATGGATCCCCTAAAACTAGAGTTATAGGCAATTTTGAGCCACCTTATGGATGCTGGAAACTGAACTCAGGTCTTCTGTAAGAACAGTAAGTGCTCTTAACTGCTGCACTTTCTCTCCCATCCTAATTATCTCCCATTGTTTACTTTCTTTTCCCACCTGACATTTCTCCATCATGGCGAAAGCTTCTCAACTCATGAAATGCCCTTAACCTTCTAGCCCTAGCAATTCAATTCATTCTCCACCAAAAACAAAACAAACAAACAAACAAACAAACAAAACCCAAAAACCTAACCTTACAAGGCTGTGTGAAGAATCTCCATTCATTGGTAGCATTGTTCTGACCTTTTATAACCTTTCGTAGTGTGTCTTCAATCTATCAGTTACTGAGAGAAGAGGGTTGGAATCACTACTTGCTGTCACTCACACCCATGGTTCCCTTCAGTTTTGTCTCATTTTCTTTTTCTTTTGGATATAACAGTTTTTGCTTTGTGTATTTTGAGGCCTGGATTCTGGATACATCCATAATTAGAATTGGTTTGTCTTCCTGTTGAATTCCCTCTTCAGTGTAGTACTTGACTTTTTTTCCCTAACAAAATTTCTCCTTCTAAAGTCAAAGTCATCTAATTTTAATTCAGCCATGTCAGCTTTATTGTGATTAGTGTTTGCACAATGCCATTTTTATTCTTTGACTTTCAATCTAATCTAAGTACATGTCTGTATTTTTAAGTGGGTTTCCACTAGATAGCATGGAGCTGAAATTTTTCAGTCTAACAATCCCTCCCTGCCTTTCAGTTGCAGTGATTAGACCATTAGTTTAATTAAAAATATGATTGGGTTTAATTTATCATCTTTACATCTGTCTACATTTATCCTGTATGATGTCTTGTTCTTCTTATTTATAGATTGGATATTTTTTAGCATTCCACATTTCCACTGTCAGCTAATACACTATACATCTTTGTTTTGTATTTTCGGGATTGCTCTCATGTTCTGCCCCACTAATTCATCACCATCTCCAAATACAGGTATTCCAATCTTCATTGGTACAAAAACCTTACATTGGCAGTCTTCTGTTTCTCCTGTAATTCTTGCTATTGTCATGTATTTTAGTTCTAGATGTGTTATAACAAAATAATATCTTATTCCTAATTTTTAGTCGGTTCTTTAGAGAAAGCATACTTCATACTCATGCTCATAAATAGCACTTTCCCATTCTTTTCATTTGTTTATATAGAACTAAGGTTTCATTTCCTTTAACACTTCCCTGTGTGTACATTTCCAGGTGCAAAATTATTCTAGCCTCTGAATGCTTGTAAAATTTTATTTTGATTCTATTTTTGAGCAGTTGTGCTAGGCAGCTTTCTATCAATGTGACAGAAGACCTGAAGTGACCCATTTAAACGGAGGGATGCTCTATTTTGATTAATGGCTTTTGCGGTTTCTTTTCAAGGTCACGTTGGCCCTGTTCTTTGGGATTGTTTGGCAGAAGAAACTGGTGTGCCTCCTGCATTTGATAGGCAAAAGGAAAAGAGGAGGAGGAGAAAGAGGAGGAAAGATTTTTGTCCCAATATCTGATAACTCCTTCCTAGACAAAGCCCAGTGACCCCGTCTCCCTCCAGTAGGCAGGCCCACCTCCTAAACGTACTACCGTCTATAAGGAGCATGACAGTTTGGGAACCAAGCCTTTAAGAAATACTTAAAGTCATAGCTACATATTTGTGTGTGTGTGTGTGTGTGTGTGTGTGTGTGTGTGTGTGTGTGTGTGTGTTTCTATACACAATTTAATAATTGATTCTTTTATGCTTTCAGTTTCTGATGAGAAATCTTCATTAGTTTTCTGTTGCTGCTGTGAAATATGACCACAAATCTGATGGCTTAACAGAATATTCAGATTCGCAAAATAGGGTGGAAGTTGGTGGTGGTATTTGCAGGGCTGTGTTTTTGCTATAGACTATAAAATACAATCCATTTGTTTGCCTTATGCAAATTCAAAGAGTATTTGGCTTTGTTTGGGCATATCATTTAAATATGATATATGATTCAGCCTGATGCCGTTTCAGGCCTCTTATCAAAACTTGCTTAGGCAAATCAAGAGTAAACATCACAGTGAATGTATTACCTTCATATTTTACCTGCTGGAGACTCTCATGACTACTCTATACCTGTTCTCTCCTGGCCTCTTCAGTCTTCAGACTCCCACTTTGACCTTGAAGGACTTTTGGGGTGAGTCTTCCTTAGAGGGTCTGTGCTTGGATTTGTGGTATTCCCCTGCAGACATGTGCCACTTAATACTTAGCAAAACTCAGAGAGACCTTGGGAGTGATTTCTTTGTCTGCTTTTATGAAAGATTTATTTCCTCCGTGGACCTCTACACCTTGAATTTCAGCTACTTCCACCCTCCTAGCGTCCCATCTGTATTTTCTCAACTCCCCCAAGGTGATTAGCTTCTGTGAGCTGCTCCTTCAATGGTCCATAGTCTGGAAACTGACCTTTAGAAAGCAATGTAGAGAGATGGAGGACTGAGGAGTTCCTAGCCCTATGCTCCTACGCTCTAGTGGATGAAAACTGCTATCTCATGCATTTTATCCTCTTTCCCAGTTGATTAGAGCCAGACAAAGCTGTCCCCAGCAAAGTCTGGAAGTGCATGACTTCTTCAAAAGTGCATCTTCCTACTTTAGACACAGATCTGTGTCTTTGACTCTGTTTGTGCTATCACACCGCAGCCCGTACACCCAAACAAGGCCCTTTTGCCAACTATTCCTATCACACTTCCCGCCTTCTCTCATTTGACTTTCCTTCTTAACACCGTGAGTGTTTGTTTCAGAGCCTTCTCTTTCCTACTGTTTTCTGTGTACACTCTCCAGTCTCTACATCTTCTTATGCCTAGGACCTCCTCATCATTGTAGTCCAAACTCAGTTGCCTTTGTTTCCTCCTCATTGGTGTTTATCTCAGTAGGCAAATGAGAGTCTCATTTGGCTGTGCTCATGAGAAATTGGACAGTGTTACAATGTTGGAGCCCATTGGCGCGAATTTGAAACCTGCCTCTTTCATGTAATATTTATTTCTAATCTTGGGTGACATTTTTCAACTTTAATCTCAAAACTGTAAGCTGTAGTGAAGTTCCTTTCTCATTGGGGTTTATCATTGTTGGTTATTACATATCAAATTTGCCTAGTAATATGCACGTGGGCATAATAATGTAATAATCCAATATAGCTATTGTTGTCCATTATGTGACCGTAATTTCTCTCCGCATTGATCATTTTCTTGATGCAAAAGACTATACAAATATGCCACATGAGCCCCAACAAATGATCCCCCAAATACAATAGATGCTCAAATATTTGTTGAAATATTGGAATGTTCATTTATGTGGCTTTGATTTCTAGAATTGAAATGCCCTCATCTTCAAACATTGTTTTGGCAAGTAATATTAGGAAGAAAAGAAAACACATTGAAGGAGCTTTTATGGTTTTCAGATTTTTATTTCCAGCTGTTTTATATTTTGATGTTTCAGATTCATCAGTCAGACTTAGTGGATATTGCTTTTAATATTGAAAGCTCAGCTTTAAGATACATATGTTTGCAGTTTTAGCACATGACTTGTAATGACTTGGGGTTCTACCTGAAGGGTACCAATTTAAAGTCAGCCTGGTATCAGTGCATATTCCTGACTGCTTCAGTAGCATATTTATTTCTCAGCAAAGGAAGAGAAAAGAGTAGCCCTGGTTGTGTCTTCATTTTTATACCCCATTAGTGGAAGCTGACCAGAGAGGTCCAAAGTCTATAGATGGAGTAACATATCCATTGACAGAGTGTTCAGCATGTGTGTGCATTGAATATTTTCCCAAGTCTTTTCCACTTTGGGTTTTTTAATTAAATTTGGAAAGCAATTTCACAAAGGAGCATTCAGATGAGTATATATCAGGGTGGGTTTTGCTAAAAGTCACAAATATCAAATTTTTGAAGTATATATGGTTTTTAATTATGTTTCTTGTGTTTTAACAACAAACATTAATATATTATGTTTTTAGAGGTATATATATATATATGTACATATATGAACAAATGGTACATATTTTTATATGCAAAGTTGAAATGCCCTCAGTACTAACAGGTAGCTATGAATTGCTGTAAAGGCCAAGTTTAATGCAGTATTTACCAGATACAGGCTTTCCTCCTCCCAAGCTATTCTACAGCAACTGTCGTATTGTCCCAAACACTTTAGCAGCATCAAAGCAGGGAGTGCAGTGAGATGAGACTTGGCTCCTTCTTCTGCAGGTAAAGGAAAGATACTCAGAATCTTCCTGTCTCACACGTCTAACCTTCCCAAATTTGCTTGACTTTTAGTACGTTGTCAAAAGGAGGAGTGTCTTAAAAGTCACAAAACTAAAAGCAATATATTTGCGGTTAAATGACAACCTCAGATGACTCAGAGGAAAGGCAGTACATCTGTCTAAAGGAATAAGCCATACTGGCTGCACTTAAAAGCGACCCAAAGGCACATTCATAGCTAATTATAAACAAAAACTAGTTAACACTTTAAATAAAAGGAAAAATAGCACAAAGATTTAAAGCCTAGACAAGTAGATGAAAGGGCCCTGAGTTGCCTTCCATCTGATATTACTCAGAGGCAACTCTGTCTCCAATTACCTGGGAATATGTGGTATTCCCTCACGAAAGCTGGAGAGCAGAAAGGGCGTCCGTTCAGTGCCTCTGCTTACTCACGGTCGTTTGGAACAAGGTCAGCAGAAATATCTCACATTGCCAAAGAGTCTGGAGCCAGACAGAGGCCGGAGACACAAATCACTGGGTCAGAAGACTGACGTAGTAGGGCAGCAACCACCAGGAATAATTTGTGGGGCCAGGGGTTCAGGGTAAGAAGCATCAGTGGTGCCTGAGCAGACGTCATCAGGAGTGCTGGTTTTAACTACTCTCGTGCTCAGTGGCTCAGATCTATCCAAGCCAGTGACCCCTTTGGTAGACTCAAACTAAAAAGATACTCTTACACCCTAAAACTAAAATAAATGAGCACAAATAAAAGTAAGTAAAGGATGAAAGCTGCCTCCTAAGAAATTTAGTGCTATTTTTTTCCTTTGTTTGTTTGTTGTGGTCCCAACCATGGGCCTTCTCTGCCCCAAGCGGCAGATCTCTACCATTTAAATTTAAAGGCTAAAGAGTAACAACCACAATGTTAGGTTTAATATATAAGCTTCAACTCTGCTCTGAGGATCAGCAGTTGACTGACCAACTTTCCTAGCATGATTTCTCTGTATAGTTTTAGGTCTATTAAAATAGTTGCTGATATTCTCTGGAGATTATTTATTCAAAACATGTTCTTCTTTGCCATTTTTCTTACACTTAATCAATATGTTTCTTGTCCCCTGGTCAGTATTGAATTGTCTTGTCATTCCACTACCAAGCCTGTTTTAGATGTGAATCTTCTCTAGACATTTTTACTTGCTTATGTTTCTCAAGCATCAGAACGTGAATGGTTGCCCATGGTATACTCAGAATAACATATCTTGTTTGGAGGAGCATCGAAAATTTTATTTATTTATTTATTTATTTATTTATTTATTTATTAAGACAAATTCTCACTATGGAGTTCTGGCGGCCCTGGAACTCACTATGTAGATCAGGCTAGCCTTGACCTCATAGAGATGCACCTTCCTCTGCCTTCGCAGTGCTGGGATTAAAAGTGTCTGCCACCATACCCAGGAAAATTTAAAGAAATCATTTTATATTTGAGATTTTGGCATGTTCTCCCTAAATTTACCAAAAGCACTGTTCCTTGGAGCAACTTTATTTATGTTATGCCTTTTCAAAAATAATAAAAACAAATCTAGAAAGCTATTAAGCCCAGCTTATATTACAGGAATTGAGAATTCTCTTAGATCTTTTGAAATAAGAATAGAGTTGGGTACAAAGAGAGCTAGTAGTTAGTCCCAGCTTCTAAGGAAGCCACACAGGGGGATCCCCTGAGCCTTGGAGAAAGGGACAAGAAAAGAAGAAAGAAGAAAATCCTGACTATACATGCAAGGTAAGTGGGTAGTAGAAGCAATGTTCCTGAAAATATTTTAGGGTCATTCCAAGATTTTGTAAAGGTCTTGGGACACCATTTTCCCACATTGCTAGAGAAGTAGTCTTATTTTAGCTAAGTGTCCATTTAATTCTTCATATTATTTTATATAGAAAAATTAAAATATAAGTCTTGTGTATTTTTATCAATCTGAAAATAATACACCCCATCCTTTTTGAATTAATGATGATGTAAAAATAAGAGGAAGGACACCGAGGGTATTACCCCAAGCCCCGGGTGATCAATACAGTATCTTACTGAAATATGAACCAACTCAATGAATAAGAAAATGTCACTCCAGTCTCATGAGGAAAGATTTTGCCATAAAAGTGAGAGTCACAATTATTAAAATCTATCACAGTCTAGTGGATAAACTAGAATTCAAACCAGGTTTGTCAGAACTAAATGATACTCAAGACCCAAACACTGGTATTAAAGGAGTCTGGAGACTGAAGGGTAAGGACACTGTACAGGGTGTTTGCAACTTTTCTGGCAGTAAATGTGCAAGTAGCTTCTCTTGGAGACGTGACTCAGGGGGAGAGGGAATTCCCATCATGATTGTGTCCATTAAGAGTTATTTACTTATAGCACTCGGGAGGCAGAGCCAGGCGGATCTCTGTGAGTTCGAGGCCAGCCTGGGCTACTAAGTGAGTCCCAGGAAATGCGCAAAGCTACACAGAGAAACCTTGTCTCGAAAAACCAAAAAAAAAAAAAAAAAAAAAAGAAAGAGTTATTTACTTCTGTCCAATGTGGCCAAGGACACTGCTGGGAAGACTGTGGCACAGGAAACCCAGCAATTTGTTGACATCTTAAAGCTCATTGCAAATCCACCCAATCCAGCCTTGCAACCATTTTTCCGTTTTAAGTGTTCCCTTGACTTCCCTATACAAACTTGACTTAGAATCATGCTGAGATTTGTTTGTTTGTGGTGCTAGTTATCAAGACCACGGATTTATGTATCATAGGCAAGTGCTAGACCATAGAAATATAATCCATAATCAGTAATCATGTCTAGAGGTGACCAGAAGGCTGCCACATCATTATGTGTCAAAAAAGAAGTGAGCTATTTCCTCTGAAGAGTGGGGGGATGAAATCTTACATGAATTCTGAAATGTAAATATTGTCTCTCCCTTCTTTTATGTGATTACTTGAGCATACTTTAATCATAATCTTTCGTTGATAACTGATTGTATATACATAGGAAATTACTGTGTAAAAGAACCTGAGCTTTCAAAGCTCTTTACATAATCGTGTGCACCATTAGAAATTGCCTACAAATAATTTTTCTTTTTCTTACTTACTTACTGTGTGTGTGTGTGTGTGCACAAGTATGTGCGAGTGTGTGTGTGTGTGTGTGTGTGTGTGTGCACATATATGTGCGTGTAAGAGTCAAGGAACAATTTAGCTTAGTCTCTTATTTCCTTCCATCCTTACATGGCTCCTTGGGATCAAACTGAAGTCACCAGGCTTGTACAGTAAAGTGTCTCCAGCCACTGAGCAATCTCACCAATCTGCCAGAGCTCTATCTCAGACAAACAAATAATTCAGGAAATTTAAATATCCACAGAACATGTGTGTGGTACATGTAGAAAGTTATCTTAATTGCTCTGTCACTTTTAGCGAAGTCACGATGAATGTCTCTGCAGATGCAGCTGAGATTTTGATGATGGTGCACAAATGGCTTGCCCCCCGCCCTTGGTGAAGGCAGATTTTCACTGGTTACGGTGATATATGACTTCAGTTTTTTGGGTTCATCTTTACCCAAGCAGCCACAGCCTACTGTGTCATCGAGTTGGCATCAAAATCTATGCCCATGTCACAGTGCAACCTGTAATTTTATACAGTTAAAATGCTCTGTTTTTTTTAAGTGACCCCCAAAAGGGAACTCTGACAGTAGAGCATTGATCATGGTTTTGTGCAAAGCATCATGCTAGATGCTGTATGCACCCCAACTTTTAAGGCATTTTGTGGCACTGAACAAAGACCTGACAGATACTAGGCAAGTGCTCTACCATTCAGCTCCATCCTCAGCCCTTGGGTTTGAGACAAGGTTTCTCTGTGTAGGTCAGACTGCCAGGAAGTTTGATCCCCCAACCCCCACTCTATTCCCTATGTTCTGGGATAACAGATCTATGCTACCAAGCCTCTCTCTCAAAATGTATTTTTTTTCTTCAGATTACAATACAAAAGAAAATCTGCCCTGCTCCTTGAATTGTTGACTCTACATTGAGAGTTGAAATTTGGCCTTTAATATGCTTTCTTTGATCTCTAATTTGACTGTTTATCAGAGCTGATTAGAGTTTCAATATACAAATCCCTGTAGCTTGAAAATCAGGCAAAAGTAATGGATAGTAGAGAAGTCCCAAGCATTGCCTGTTATTCTAATTTGACTTTATTATTGTAGAATGGTTATTAGGTTTGGTAAGGAGATCTGTTTTTATGTTTTATTTCTTTGGTATGGATCAATCTCCTGCCACATTGGATTAAAGTGGTTTGGGTTTTATTTTTTTTTTTAAGCCAACTTTCTCAGGCACTGAAACAAGAGCTGTGTTGGTACACATCAAAAGGAATTATTACTGTGAACTAGCAAGACTCACTTTTACCATGATTTAAGGGCATACGTTTTTTAAAAGCTGCAAGAATATATTTTCTGTATTCTGTATGATGTCAACATTATAAAACAGTGGTTGGTTCACTTCAAGATTTTTCAGATCTTCAATTCTAGAACTTAAGAAAGACATTACTTCACATATACTGGTCATTATAAACATTGTGTTAAACAATTTGCATATGTTGACAAGTGAATCTGATTGCCAAAAGTCACGTGGTTCACATTAATCTTATGGGAATTGAAGATAGCTCTTGGGAGTATCAGTTTCATGCACTTTTAGTTTCATAAATCATTTACTTGGATCTTCTAAAATAGTTCAGAAATTATTTCCATCAATTCTTTTAATCTGTGTATTTTTCAAGAAAACAAGCAAGCAAAAATAATAATAATTACAATAATAACGTCCTTTGTCAAAGTAGCGTTCATTCAGGCTGCTTTTGTTATTTCTCCTTGAAGACACTTTATGTAATTCTAGAATTGTTTTTGGAAGCTAACCCTGTTTTCTTTTAGGTACCCTCAAACTGCTTTTTATGACTGTATGTTCATACTAGAGCCTTTTTAAAGTAGAGTGTCTAATGTGCACCCCAGGCTTGAAAAAAAAAAAAAAAAAAAAACCAACCTTGTTGCCGGCTCAAATGATCCCTCTTTAATTTGGACATCCACTGGAAAGAGTGTCAGCCTGACACTGTGTCAGGACACTAGAGATGATATACAGACCTTCAGTGAGAACAGTCGTGAAAATTGTAAAACTTTAATGAACCCAAGCTGCGCTATTGTGTTTTAAGTAGTGAGAGAGACACTTTAACAATTCCCAAAGGATCATGGGTTTTATTTGGTCAGCATTGCCAATTTTTTTTTTTTAATGATTGTAGAGTGATTAACTTACCCTGTTCCATTTTGCCTTCTGATTTCTCCAAGTGGCCCCAAATATTACCCAGTGGGGAAGGATTATAAATAGACAACTTCATTTACTATTTAGTGTATTTTTTATTTATCTTGTGCATGTCTGTTTTTGTGGGAGAGGCATTATGAAGACTGTGTAGGTGTGGTAATGATGATTTTCTGTATTGTCCTATAGCTTGGTAGTTTTCTAGCTGTGGGTGGGTAATCACCATGAAATTGTTAATTTATGAAGTCATAACTAATCTTTTACATTCTTTAGAATAGACTGAAAATAATGAGTGCCTTGCTTAATAGTGTCTGTGAAACATTTATGCCAAATATATATGCACAAAGAAGAAGAGGGGAGAGTTGTAGAGTATTTCCTTAACTCCCTGGAATGCTTGCTTCTTAAAGAAGGTGAAAGTTGCTGTCATATGTTTTGGTTAATGGAGTACTATCTGATTTTTAAATAGTTTGAAATTGTCATCCCTATCCTAAATCTGATCTGTGAGTTCATGTCAGGCATCTTTATTTTTAGGGGGGGAAAATAGAGCAAATAAATCTGAGTTTGAAGCTCAGTGATAGAGTGTTTGTCTAGTACAGGATTGGTTCTGGATTGGATCCACAGCTCCGACAAAAAAATTAAAGCAGATAAATGGGTGCATAACAATGTGCCCCTTTTAGAGCAGATCATAGTCCCTTGAGATCTATTCCAAAGAGCATGGCTACAATGTGTTTTGAATGTGTATCGCCTTCATTTGTTTACATTTACATTGTGATGCTTGTACCTGTGCCTGAGAGAATTATTTTCAACAAACTTGTTGGTATTTAGATCCTGGCCTATTCAATGTAACCATGAAAGTAATGTTTCCATTCCTTAGGTGACTATGTCAGAGGCAAATAAATTTTTCATAACCTAAAAAGTTTGGGTGCTTATGTAAAAATCTCATATGCCCATATATTAGTGTCAATTTAATGCAGTTTAATAATATTTGTAGCATATCAGTGACATTAATAGGGTTAAGATAATATCTAGCTGGAGAACATTAGAATTCATAACTAAATCTACTCCATGTTGTTTATATTGTATACTCTCTGAAATGATAGAGCCCTGTACCTATCTCATGTCTTTTTCTTGCATTTTCAGCTAAAATTGACCAAGAGTCACAAGAGACTGCCCTGACAGAGACTCATAAATGGTAAGGCATCACTTTCCTTTAATATAATATTTATTCTCAAAATTGCCTTTTGGAAGTTCTTAGATTGTTTTAACCCTAGGAACCAGTTATTGGTTGTGGAGGGTTTTTTTTGTTTTGTTTTTTTACTTTTAAGCATAAAATTAGAATCTAATGCAAGAGTGTACTTTAGGTCCACAGTGAATTTCTGAAGTCACTCTGACACATAATTCTATTATGTACCCAGTTGTAATGAACAGCTTTGCCTCTTTCCAATGGGATTCAGAAGTAAGGAAATGCAAGATTCTACAAGAAATGAAGAAACTGGATTTTGTTTTGTTTGTACTTATTTTTTGTTAGCATAAAAATAATGGGTCTTATTGTGACATCTTCATACATATATGTCATTGTACTTTGCTTGTATTTGCTCCTTACTATCCTCTTCATCCCTCTTATTTCACTTTGCTGTATGTAGCAATTTTCTAAGCTTGAAATACACCATTCCATGATTTCCTGGTTTTTAGGATTTGTATCGAGCAGTATGAAGTCATTCTCGTGTGTCTGTCTTTCTGAATTGACACTTTTCTGGTACAGCTTTTCTTTCCTTTCTTTCTTTTGTACTTGGGGCATCTTGATTGTAATGTGTCATAGAGAAGTTCTGTCATCCTGTCCATCTGGGGTTCTAAAACCTTCTTGTGATTGGATTCCCATTTCTTTCCCTAAATTTGGGGCATTTTCTGCTCTAATGTCACTGGATAGATTCTCAATGACTTTAGTGTTTATCTCAGCTGGCTCTTATTTAGTCAGCATATCCCATTGTAAATTTTGAGTCTTGATCAGATGCCAGGGTTCTGATGATCATGGCCATTGACTTTTTTTTTCTTCATGATGTTTGATGTCATATTTCTTCAATCTTGTTTTCCTTCCCTTTTGTTCTTTCTTCTGATTGGTTGAATCTATTCTTTAATCTTACAGTGTTTTATTTCCAGCATTGCTTTCTATTATTATTATTATTCTTATTATTATTATTAATCTTAGTTTTCTTGATGATATTCTTGATATTCTTTTTGGCCTTGTAAACTTTTCATCCATACTACTGGCTTTCTATTTTTGACTTTTCTCTCCAGGTCTTGGATTGATTACATTTGCTTTATCCATCCATTTATTTGTGATTTCTTTGAGGTCATAGGTCAGTTTTACATACACCATTTTTAAATCATTTTATCCACTTCAGATTTTTAATTCAGTAGCTGTGGTGTTAGAATATTTTTTTGGTCATGCTTCCTTGCTTTTTCATGTTTGGGTTGCATTTTGTGCCTTTCTTGTTTGCATATCTCTTCCAGTGTCATTTGAGAAATCTTTTTACTGACTAGCCTTGTCTCTGGGGCTCAGATTCCAGCAGAGGTAAAGAGAAAGCACACTGTCTTTAGTTGAGACTTCTGTTTCCCTCCCCTTGCTGCAAAGCATGGGTCTGGAAACTTTGCTCACTTCTCCTCCTCTTGCTCTTGTTCTTCTCTCCCTGAGCATTTTCCTGCTCTCCTGTGTTTCCCTTTTGAAGTTTCCAAAGGTCTCCTTCTCTTTCTATCTTTTGAATATAGTCTTTTTTTTTTCCCTTATCCTGATATTTCTTCTTTGGTCTGAACCATGGTGGTTGCTTCTAATCCACCATCTTACTCAGAAGTCCTCAGGAACTTGTTTCAGGAGTGTAAGTTGGAAGGTTTAGTTATAGAAAACTTCCATTTCAGTATACAAAATAATTCCACAGAAGAATCCGTGAGCTGCGATTCTGGAATGAGGATTTGTAATCAGGGACATGGTTTGAAAAAAATACCTCAGGAATCTCCATCTCTCACTAGTTCGTCCTCTCTGCTATTAGTCATTCTCTAGGGAAAATCTTTTTTTGTTAAAAACACTGACTAATAACAAAGGGAAAGAAAAAGACAATGTATCTAGAGAAAGTGAAGGCAGGAAGGAGAGAGGGAAGAAGAGATGGGGTGGGGGGGTCATGAGACTAAGGGAGAGCGGAGGAGAAAGTGACTTAGAAAACCAGTTCACATGCTTATGCTTATAAAAGCTAGCAAGCCAAAAATTAACCAAACAAATCCGGAGGAGCTGATGTTGCAATCTTGATTCTGAAAGCAGTCTGGAGACAGCATTCCTTCCTGATTGAGCTCCTCAGCATAAGGACTTCAACTGACAGGCTGGGACCCAGCTATGTTGTAAAGGAAGTCTGCTGTCCTTAAAGTCTATCAATTGGAGTGTTAACCGCATCTCAAAGCTGCCTTCACAACAACCAGACTGGTGTCTCCACCCCAACTAGACATCCTTGGATGGGTTATGATGTCTAACAGCTAACAATCACACTCAAAAGGGACTCTGATTACTCCTGAGGAAAGAAGCTTATTGAATAAATTCTGTTATTAGGCAAATTCCTAATAGTCCCTTCACCGATACCACACATTTACATGCTCTTGACTTGCTGTCAAATACTGTGCTAGGCAAGCTGATAAAAGAATTGGCAAGTTCTAAGAAAGCAAAATCTGAAGTCAAGACATAAATCATAACAAACACAAACTCAATGAGTTGAAAACACTAATGATAAAATGTTTAATATAACAGCCATTTTTTTTCTTTTTTTTTCTTTTCTTTTTTTTTTTTTTGGTTTTTCAACAACAGCCATTTTAATGTTTAGAAATGAAAAATAAGTAATGGGTTATCTGAAGCATTTGATATTTCCCCAAAAATGTATCTTATACCATTTCTCCAGCAATTCTATGTAGCCTGGGCAATGATCAATAGTAACTCTGTGAAGAAAGACAGCATAACCCTTCTAAGGGTTTTTAGCCAGGCCTCTCACATGGCATAGCTCTATACCTGAAGCTAGTATTAAAACCACCAGCTAAACAGTATTTTCTTTGCTAAAGAGGATTAAATAAAATGATCTCTGGTGGCTGTTTTAGTACTTGGTAAATCATTCATAGATGTTAGCTACTGTGTTATTGTTGTATAATTACCATCATCAGAAATTTAAAAAATATATGGCCATAGGGCTGGGGAGATGAGTCAGTGAGTGAAGTGCCTGCTTCACAAACATGCCTGAGTCCAGCCTGGTGGCTCCCATGTAGAAAGGTGATCATGGCAGGGCACAACTATAATTCCTCTGCTGGGAATGCATAGACAGCAGGACCCCTAGGGCTTGGAGGCCAGCTTGTCCTGTAAATGTGTGATTACAGATTCTGCAGGAGACCCTGTTTCAAAAACTGAGGTGGAAAGTTCTACAGAAAGATAGCCCAATGTTAACCACTGGCTTTCAGACAGATACACACACACATGCATTCGTATGCGTACTTACACACACACACACACCCCTGATGGTAGAAGGAGACCATGAAGCAGAAACCATGAGGCTGTGCACCTTGGGTTCTTCTTGGACATGTCATTCTGGGAGAAGTGAGCCACTGTCTTCTTCCTGCTGCTCTGCCTAAGAGAACTGGCTGTATTTGGAATAGAACTGGGAGAATTCCAAATCTAAAGACTGTCAATAAAGAAAAAAAAATATGGAGGTTTTGGCAGGGAAAAACCAAAGAGCATTTTTGTATCTCATGATGCCGCATAACAGATGGCCAAGCTTGGCCAAACTATCAGAAGTTTAACGGAAAGAATGAGAGATGGAGACATCTAAGAAGTATCGGTCTTGAATCCCAGTTGACACTAGAAGTTTAGAAGCCTGTACGTGCTCTCCTGTGAACCTCAGCCCAGGACAGAACAGACAGAAACCTTCTCCAATCTGTACTGGGATCCCTCCCTGCATGTTGCAAGCCATTTAACCTCTGACCAACCTCTGGCTGAACAATTCTGACTCTGAGAACTCCCAGGATGCCAGAGTTAAAAATAAAGTCTCACAACATTTATTCTCCATGACCCGTGTTTGCCAGCATCAAGTAAGCTCCTGCTTCTGTAAGCATTGCATGTAAGTTGGGAGAAATGTTTCTGCCTGGTGTGCTGAGAACGCCACTCATTCACGTTGACGCGCTCTTCTCAAGCTTAGGGGGAATGGTCAGTTTTCACCCACTTCTAAAGTTCTAGGTCCCCCTTATAGTTGTGAAGCCATAGCTTTGTTCTGTACCCTGCTACCTGCTACCCCCATTAGTGATCACATTAAAACTCAAAGCCTTGGTCTTTCATGGCACTCCTTTGGGTTCTTGACTTGGCTCCCTACCATCAGCTAAAACTGAGATAAAACATTCATCATACTCATTACCTGTGGGTTCTAGATGTGTCAGTTCACTCAACAAAGCTGTTGAAAAGGCCAAGAACTTGTATTCATTTAAACCTACAGTGTCTCATCGTCTTTCTATTTTTTTTTTATCTTTATTCTTGTTATTTTCTATGTACCACGTTATCATAAGTCAAATGAAATACATCCTGGGGATAAGATCTGGAACAAACAAACTTGGTCTGTTTGTGTAAGTTTGTTCTCACAAACTTGGTATTCCCTAAGCCCTTTCTGACCTTGAGACAGAAAATACACTGAGGCATTTTGTTTCTGTAAATGTATTGAAAGCCTCTTAATCAAAGGAATTTTCTACTTAATTCCTGATTTGTCTGCTTGTTTTTATTTAAATCTGGGTGATATGATGAATGCTTAAGAAGACTTAGTTTATGTTCTCTGAGAGATCCAGTGACAGCCTGGTGACAGGTTTGATTTTAGAAATGGCTGTCATTTGTAGTATTAAGAATTGCTGAGTCAGGCTTCAGATGTCTGAAGGATAAAGTATAACCATGTATATTCACTGAATACCCTTTCTCTGTCAAAAGAGAAGTGTCTCAAAGGTTTTGAAGCACCATACCACACTGTATGCTCACAGAGACCCCTGGGAGAAAAGGTAGGAGAGAAGCCTTGCTGGTTCCTTGGATCCAAGCTCTGTCCTTTCAGAAATGTAGCAGATGAACCACATGTAGTATCTGGGATTCTTCTTCCTCTGCTTTCTGAGGCCTCAGCAGTGGAGTGTCTTGTTTCTGGCAATGAGTAAAGGTTCTTTGGTTATGGCTGGTGAGAGAATTTCATAGAGAAACTTAGCTGTGTGAAATGCTTGCCAAACTAAAAGCATATGTGCACATTCACATGCATGCACACACCATCCACAGACATGCAAGCACATACCCACAGACATGCATGCACACACCATCTACAGACATGCAAGCACATACCCACAGACATGTGTGCATATACCATCCACAGACATGCAAGCATACAAAACCTCACATACTCAGAGTTACACAGAGAGAGAGAGAGAGAGAGAGAGAGAGAGAGAGAGAGAGGTATGCAGGTGGGGACATACATATAGAAATGAAGTAAAAAATACACTATTCACTAATATACATGTATATACATGTTCATGTGCACATACACACATACAGGTGCACATGCTCACACACAGGCAGATATGCATACATATATCACACAGAAATATACACTGTCACATATACACATATATATAGGTGTACACATGCACACAGGAGCATAGTGCGAGCTTGCCTTGATAGAAATTACACCCACAGGCCTTTGTGTTATATATATATATTTTTATAAAATATCTTCTAAAACGAATAAACTATTATCAAGAAATTTTTAATTTTTGTCTAAGTGAGATACACTGATCATCATTTTGTTATTTCATAACTAAATAAATATGCAAGAGAAAGTTCAGTGTATGTTTTAAATATTTTCCTTACATATTTACTAGCATGATAGCATCATGTGCTAATTTTATTTATACATTTTTCTATTCTACAAGTGGGACCTTGAGTTCTTATTTACTGACTAGAGGACACCCCTTCTGAATAGGTGGAATGACTTTACTCAACATAGCTCTTGGATATCTGCAGATGAAACTTGAGTAATCTCCCAAACTCAGATATAAGATGATGTTGATTCTGCATATGGTCTTATTTCAATGAGCAGGGTGTTGTAAAGATTGTCTGTACTTGACTATGAGTTTATTTCAGCCTCCTCTTTATTTATTTTAAATTAGCATTTCCACTTTCTTCAATCGTGGAAAAGTATCAGTAAACAAAAATGTGTTTTTCTTTTCCCACAGAATGGCTTAGTATGGGTGTCAGCTCCAAGGTAGTGAATACAGACACCCCGAGATTCCTAATAAATGTCCTTTTATTGAAATTTAAAGAGTGAGGAACCAGAGGCTGTTAAATCAATGGATCCACACTCTGGAGTCTTTACTACTTTAGAAATGATGGCTAATTTCAACTTGTTTTCTTTTGATTTATTCTATTCTTTAAATGCATAGTCATGAACCATATCTGCAATGGAATTTACTCTGAAAGAAAAAAAGAATGGGTTATAGAATGCTCTTTATGCCAGCAGCTGGAAGGTTTAGTAAATTTATTTCTAGCTTCATTAAAACTGATAGAAGTGATTAAAAAGTAAACTTTATTTTATATATATATATATATATATATATATATATATATATATATATATATATATATATATATATATATTTGGTTTTTCGAGACAGGGTTTCTCTGTGTAGCTTTGCGCCTTTCCTGGAACTCACTTTGGAGACCAGGCTGGCCTCGAACTCACAGAGATCCGCCTGGCTCTGCCTCCCGAGTGCTGGGATTAAAGGCGTGCGCCACCACCGCCCGGCATATATTATATTTAAACTATTCTGTTCAGTAACTTACTTTCTTATGTGCTACAGTCTGAACAACATTCTGGGTAAAAGACATCAAAGAGAGAAAGGTATAATGCCTGATAGACATGCATACAGCAAACAGGAGCCACTCATACCAAGGACACATTCCTCTGGCTTTTGTGTACATTTTACACATTTCAGTAGAAGATGCTTGTATTTTTTATTAATAAACATTATGTTTGTGTGTACATATCTACACATGTGTGTATATATGTATACATGTATTACTGAAATTTTTACATATACTGTTTTTAACAACTTTAAATTTTCCTCTTTATATTTATTTGTATGTGAGAGAGGAAAGAGAGAGAGAGAGAACAAGAAAACATGTCTAGAGTATGTTTGTGGGTGTACCAGTGTCACGTACACATGTAGAAGTCGGAAGACAACTTGTGGGAGTTGGTTCTCTCCTGCTGCTGTGTGGGTCCTGGGGGTCGAACTCGGGTCTTCAGGCTCTGCAGGGAAAAGCACTGCCCCTGAGCCGTCTTGCCAAGCCCCTCAAACTGTTTTCAAAATGTTTTAGAAGAGAAGTTGCTTTCCTTGGGATGCTACGAATAAAGATTGACTGTAACCAATCAATGTTCCTCCCCCTCTTCCTTGTGTTCAAGTTTGACTCCAGTCTTTAAGCACATTAGCCCTGTACTCTGCGCTAGCTCCATCCCCTGCTGGAGCTAATGTCATCATTAGACAATAAGGAATTTGTTAAAGAAAGAGTTAAGGTTTGGAGTATGGGGCGGTGTGCTATGACATGCTGTTTTCTGGATTTGACCTGGCCTGGACATTGCAGTCATGATCACAGAAGCCGTGTCTACTGTATGAGGTCTGCACACATAAAATAGCATGGAGGTAGGAGGGAGAGTAGCCGTGAAGAGGGGGGATGATGAGTAGCAGCGAAAGGAGATAAGAGAGAGTAAGGCGTTTAGTATGAATTGGATATATTATATACATGTATGAAATTGTCAAGGATTTTAAAGGGGGGAAAAGAATCAATTATCACCATGATATTGAAGTAATAAACCAATGTTTTTTAGCATTATTGTGTGATAAAGCCTTGACTACATAGCTTATAATTTATGTGAATTACTTCTTAGGCTCTTTTAAAATTAATATTAAGAATTAAGGGACAAGATTTTACTGTTTAGCCCAGACTAGTCTTAAACTCCTGAGCCTCCTGCTTTACAGTTCTGAGAGCTGAGATTGCAGGTGAGTCCCACCATGACCCAACCCTAACCCCACCTCCTTAAAGAGGCTATGGTAGATTCTCCCTCCCTTAATATTTTATTTAAATATAAGCAAAGACATTGGAAAGAACCAGTGATCAAAAGCAAGCGATAGTAAGAAAAGAAAGCAAATTTTAGAAGAATTTTAATTCACAAATTTTAAAACTAAAAAGTTTTTCTGCATGTAATATTGCTAGAGTGATATTTTACCAAAGCCAAGATTGCATAACCAATAGTTGACATGGAAAAATAATCTTTCATGCAAAATAAAGACAAAACAAAAAAGGCAAGGAGAAGGGAGTAGTTGTTAGCTCCAAAGGTTTCATATAGTATATAACTGTTCATTCATCATGGGAGAGAAAATATTTAATGAGTCCTGACTGATGCACACATACTTTATCATGTTCAGTGACTTCTAGAGTGTCAGTTTGTAAAGTGTTTATCCAAGGAATGTACTTCTGGCAGGAGGATGAAATGAAAAGTGAGATGTTTAGTTCCTAATAGGCATATTTTCCAGAATCTTTCTGAGTAACTATCCAGAGATGAATAGAAAGACTACAGGTCTTGTTTATCTGCTGATGCTGGCAGGCCATGCAGGCTCCAGCCTGGTATTAAAACTGAAGTGACATGGAATGTCTTTGCAGAACCCCCAAACAATGACATCATTGCCTTAGCAATATTGATAAAGTCAAGCAAAGTTGATGTTTCTTACTTCTCAATTTGGATTTTTTTTTTTAACTTAACTACTTCAGATCCTGCCAGGAGATTTACTATCATGGAGGCCTGAGGAACAATCTTAAGGCCTCCTGGAGAGATGGTAGAAATCTGTATGTCCCCCTTTTACCTTCAAGCCATGTGGTACCTTTTAGGCTCAGCGCTTTGTAAAAATGGATTTACTTCTGTGGCAGCATCATTTAATCTTTTATAGAAGTCTATTGACCTTTTATCATTATGAGAACCATGGCTCCCTCTGTAGGTTCCATGGCTTTTGAGGGAGGGAGATGACTCGGAAATATTCTTACTTTCAGCTTTTATGCATTCTAAATAGGAAGACTTTGGGGCTGTCTGCTTCTGAGAACTTTAGCATGCCCCCTCCCCCCAAGTTGTAGATAAATATTGTAAGGAAAAGTCCGTTATAGGTTTTCTGCCCTTTTATGGGTTTATAGTAAGAAATGGCCAGTTACATGTAGTCAAGTTCTTTCATACTCTAATACTTAAAAGTAATTGCAGGTCTAGACTAGACAAAACTATCTCTAGAAGCACCCACATTGATAAAACTTAGAACTCCTGAACCTTTTCATCCTAGAAACAAGAAAAATAGTCATCAAATGACTATGTTTTTAGTGGAGATTCTGATCACTGTGCTTTTGACCCATGTGTGGTTAGTGGTAGAACAGGAGGAAATAATGCAAAAAAGAAGGGGGATAGAATCTTCCCAGTTTCATTCTTTAAGGAATAGACAGTAGAAATAGAAGGATAAAGGTTAATAAGTGAAGTTGTCAGGTGTGTTTAAGCGCAAGAGAATAATTCATTAGGTTCCATAACTTGAGAAGTGATGCTTCCAGCATGGTAGTTATTACAGAAGAGAGAAAGCTAATGAATAAGAGCAGTCCAAGAAAATAGGCCAACCTTACTCCAGATTTTTTTTTTCAGCAAGAGCAGCATGAAAAAGTACAACAGTTACAGATGATTTAATCTAGACAGACATTTCACCAGGGAGGTTAAAATATTGTTTAAAAGATTGTAATTCAGCAGGGTGTGGTGATGCACATCTTTAATCTCAGCACTTGGGAGGCAGAGGCAAGCAGATCTCTCTGAGTTCTAGGACAGCCTGGTCTACATAACAAGTTCCAGGACAGCCATGGCTACACAGAGAAACCCTCTCTTGAAAAACAAATAAAACAAAAGATTATAATTCAAATGATTCTACCTTTGGTTATAAGATATATCAAAGAATTACAGTCACAAGGCAGTACTGGATGCTTACAGCATTCAAGGCAAACATAGGCAGTCTCATAAGAGGCTGAATGTAAGACCAATGACACCCCACCGTGACAAGGTGTGTATTGTTGTAAACTTCAAACTCTGGGGTGCATTTCTGGAATCCCAATCCTAGCTTTACCTTTAAAATGTCATCCTTCAGGGAAAGTTATTGAAGTCCCATGCCTCCATCTTTTCATTTCTTAACCAGGGACAGTAAATAGCTGCTTTGCATATAGTGATAGTGAATCATGACTAATAAATGAAGTCTGTATCTTTTCTGTGGCCATTGTTGTAATGTCCTGGATGGGTGGCATAAGCTCCTGAAATATTGTGGCTACTCCAGCCTGAGCAATGTGAGGCAATGTCACAATAAAGAAAAAAGAACGAGATGACATTCCAGTTCTTACAAAGAGGGATGGGGCTGAAAGAAGAGTGGTGACAACAAGAAGATCTATGGTATGCCATCTTGAAAAGAGATCATTTGCTGACATAATGAGTGACCTTTTACAACCCAAATTATGTTTTCACTGTGAGAACTTTTACATCATAAAACTCTTACATTATCACATTTCTGCCTCTCGTTGCATGAATGTTTATTCAACGTATAGCTTGAAGACACTGACTGATTTGCTCACTGTTTGAAAGAGCATAGTTGTAGTCTTTGCCTAGTAGAAGCTATGGCTACATTCACCTTGCAGACTTGAAGTAAGAGTGAGCAGAGAGAAATTACCACATATTCCACCAACTCTTAGAATAGAGCACCCAATAAGAAGATGGCCATGACTCCTTGGTGTATGGCAGGCTCATCCATCTCTCATTGCTCAATTTCCCTCATTTGTTGTGAGAACTCAATAGAATCATGTAGATACTGTATTTAACACAATAACAAAACATACAATAAGTGTCCTATCAACATAGGCTTTCCCCCCTTGAACACCACACATTTTTCTACATTTCAAATAGCAATTTCCTGTGTGAGAGTAAGGTCAGGTTCCCATTCTTGGTCACACAGTCTCTTAAGGAGAAATGTTAGTATATTTGCAGTGAAAATGTGTTTTAAGCCCTCTGGTAATACTGTGGCAAAGAAATGTTCATCTGTACTGAGTTTTGAAAGTAAAGGGTTATTACTGACACATGAAACCCTAGATTAGTGTGAATGGATGCAAATTTTGGATGCTACATCTAGAAGATTGCCAAACCCTGTTGTATATTATTTAAGTCACCAAAACAGTTCCCAAAGTGAGTGGGAGTTCTTCTACAGTGTTATGAAAATATAACCTTACAAAATAATCTATAAAGTCCTTTTTGTTTGTCTTCTGGCTCTAGTCACCACATTGCTAGCAGAATTGGGGGAAGGAGAACATAAGTTCTTCAGAATTGTTTGTTGTGATGGTACTGTAAGTTAAAGACCTTTGGAATATTTGACATGGTAATCAGGATTGGTCTAAGAAACACATGAGAAGGTTGGCCTGGAGACTGTGGCTTACTCTTATTCCAAGTCAAGGCCCTACAGGAAAAGCATGGGATAAACAAGGCAGTGCAAATAACTGAAATAAGAAAATAATTCAATAAACCTGGGAAGAAAGGAAGAAGGTACAATGAATAATTTGCTAATACTACTTCCCCATTTTTTAGATGAACATGGAGCCCAATGTTGCCCCCATGCTCTGTTTTATTTCCAGGAATTAGATATCTCTATTTTGAGGTTGATTTTTATTTTGAGTATTCAGTGACAACTAAGTGTGAATGAATTAATATTGGAAATATAGGTTCTTCGATAGTGATGATGTTGAGAAAATAAGATCCAGAGAAAATAGAACTGAGGGACTGTGAGACTTCTCATCCAATAAAGGAGCTTGGTGCCAAGCCTGACGACCTGTTGATAAGCTCATACAACTTACCTGTAATGGTTCTTTGGATTATGCCATATGTTGCTAGCTGGATAAATCAATATTCTAACTAAAATCTCTTCATTTTATTTCAAGTATGTGCTTTGTGAAGCCAGGCTTGGTGGTACACTCGTATGTAATCCCAGAACTTGAGAGAAGCAGGAAGATTGGGAGCTCAAGGTCATCCTTGGTTATGTAACACAGTTGAGGCCAATTTGAGCTACATGAGACTCAGTCTTTACAAAAAGGAGCAGGAGGAGGAGGAGGGAGGAAACAGATATAAGTGTTTGTAAGCTCTTCTATTTAAGTAGCTAGCTCAAATGTAAGCTCACAGAATTTCAACCTCATTTAAAAAACAATCTATAAAGTACGTATTTGTATGTCACATTATACACTTTCATGCTCTTTTAAAAGTATATTGTGGGGCATGTGGCTGAACACCCATTATCCCAGCAATTGAGAAAGCTGTAAAGAGAAGTGAGTTCAGGACCAGCCTAGGCTACAAAGCAAAATGCTGTCTCAATGTGCCTCAAAGTGTTTTCCTTTCACGCTATTAAGAAATATGAAATTCTTGCATTGTTTCCCTAGGTCTATCAAGCCCAATCTTTGCACATGCTAGGTCAGCTTTTCTCTACTGAGCTGCATCCCCAGCCCTAGTATTCTATCTTAGTGTCTTACAGGCTTAAACTGCTAATGGGAACCTCTTGCTTGTCCACTCAGTAGCATGCATGGTATGCACAGTCATTCAGTGTTGTGACATTTATGTAAGCCCATGATGTATTTTACATTGTATGTCATCAATAGATGTACTGGGTAATAAAGGAAACAAGTGATGAGCTATTCATTAGTGAACAGTGTCCACTGGTTTCCCCAGTCTGCAGCAGCTAAATATCACATTGCTTCAATGGCAGCGTGTTTTCATAACTTAGTGTGGAGTAAGTGTCACAATGTATTCAGAGCATGAGGGACCATGTATCTACAAAATTTTACATTAAAATATCTCAAAAGTAAATATCCATAAATGATTATCCACTTTAATGCCATTCTGACACCCTCCCAAAGCCACTAATTTTTGCAGGAAAATGTAATACTAGTGTCCATATTTGATAGCTAAAATAAGGTATAATGCTTAGTATAGAGTGCAGAATTAATTTAGTTATTAAAGATTGGATATTGGGCCTGAAAAATGGTTCAGTAAGTACTTGACACATCTGTATGAGGACTTATGTTCAGATTCCTAGAACTATAGACACATGCATACTCATGCAGCATACACAAACACACAAATGTGTGGACATGCATACATGTTGTACACACCTACACATGCAAAAAAAGTAAATAAAAATGATAATTATTTTGTCTCCCAATTAATACTTCATAAATCAGGGCATGAGGGTTCATCGTTAGCTTTAAAGAAAAATAGATGTAAAAAGATAATGGCGTTTTGTTTTTTTTTTCTTTGATGTTTCTTAACTCCATCCCAAAACAATTCATGTCCAGCCTCAGAAATGAAAGTACTCCTGGTACTCCTGGTAACATTTTTTATTCCTCCTTAAGTAAGTCTAAAAGCCTGGAAAACATTAACAACTCATGACAGCAGGAAAACCAAGATATTTTGAAATAATTAGAGAAGGGTTTTCAGATCCTAAAGGCAAAGTTAATGTCAGTAGAATAAGGTCGTGCTAAATGTTCAAGTGAGTTTCTGGATTTTTACCTCAGTTCACCAGCCTCATCCACCCCCAAAGTATGAAGGAAATAAATGTTGAAATTAAAAGTAACTGAGCAGAATATTGGGAAATACTGGTCATATTTAGAGTAGGGACAGACCTTGCCAGCATCATAGCCACAGACTGTTGATACTCATTGCTATTTTGGTAGTTTATTTTTAAATGATTCATTGTCTTTTCGTCTTCTGAGTAACGCTGTAGAGGAAACAATCATCAAATCAGTTGAAGCTTTCCCAGCCTCACCATTATCCACTTATTTCCTCACACGCATTCTTCCCTTCTAATTCATTTCACTTTTTATTATCTTTTATTAAATAACTCCCCACCTTTACTTGAGCAAGGAGCTCTACTTAAACTCAGTGGGCCACATACAGAAAGGAGACGTGAAAGTAGACTGGCCGAGAAAAGGAGAGGAAGGAGGATGACAGAGAGGCGTGGTGGGTGGAAATGGCTAAAATTCACGATATATATAAATGCACGAAGTTGTCAAACCAGATTTGTGTGTGTGTGTTTATGGTGTGTACAAAAGTGGATAACTCAGGAGAACAGGAATGCAGCAGGACGGCAGCAGATTCCCACCTGGCTTTCACTCTCTACTGTTTCTGTAATGCCAGTTCCTTGTTACCCCTTCAGCCTCGTCTGTCTGCTCCTTAGGATGAAGGAAGAGGTGATCTTAGCTTTCTCTTTCTTAGCTCCCATGCAGCCCCACTTTCCCTTGGTTGTGATTCTAACATCTTTGTATTACCGTGTTTAGTTAGGTGGGCTTTCTAGAGCTGTATAATAGAAAAAGTACAGTATTTTCAGGGTGGAAGTCCACAATTTACTCTCCTGACAACTGATAGAATCCTCCATGAACCGATTATCCTGCCGAACACGGAGAGCATGGCCCCATGCTCTTCTGGTCTCTGGGGCTGTTTCTAAGAAGCCTAGTAGCATTATTCTTATTCTTGACAGTCCCCATGTCACGTGAGTGTTGTTTTGTTTTATTTTCTCTCTTAGAAGCACTTAGGTCCCTCTTTCAATCTGCTGTGAAAGTACATCCTTTACTCTTCTGTAAGCTTCATTTTGTTTTATTTTGTTTCCCTTTTTGGAGCCTCACCCCCTCCTCTTCTAGAACTGGTTTAGAATTATCCTTTGAACTCTGATACTAGTGGCTAAGGTCATAGTTGTGCAAGAAGTTTGGAGGGAGGTAAAATACGATGCTTGAGGTGTGTATGAGCCAAACACGTAGGAACACTGAGTGCTTGGTTCAGTGGGGGTGGGCCAGCTTGTGTGTAGTAGGATGTAGCATCATTATAAATGAGCAGTAATGAGTCTAAGGGGACGCTGGAGATCACGCAAGGAGATGCCGTCTTCAGATTATCAGTGGCCTAAAACCTAAATGTGAAAAATACCTCTCTTGAAGATGGGTGTTATACAACAGATAGGGGAGTCAGTTCAAAACGTAAAGAGGATACGCTGGTAAATGGTACATTCCAGGATTAGCTAAGGAGAGCTCATCAGCACCTGAATTGGTCTTAGTGCAAGAAAAGACTGTGGTCTCATATCGGAATGTATTTTATGTGTGTGTGGTTTTGGCCTATTTTGAGTCATTGAGTCAGAAGCTGCATTGTAGTAGACTGAGGAAAAGAATTCGAAATCCTGAGGTGGAGCTAGCTACCTTTTGAAGGAAGACCTGAGAAAGACCAAGGTGACAGGTGTTTTGAAATCACATTTGGGTGGATTACCTAAGGGACAAGCCCCCAGGCACGCCTGCGAGGAATTAGATTAGGGTGGTCTCTGGCCATGCTTGGGAAGGCTTATTTTGTGTTAGCTGGGGTGGGCAGGCCTACCCTAAAAGACAGCAGCACTGCTCCCTGTTTGGGTCCTGAACTGTGTGAAAAGGAGAACACTAGCTGAGCATGAGAACCCGGCATTGTCTGATCCCTAAACCTGAGCATGACCTGACCAGCTGTCTCACACCCCTGCAACCAGGGCTTCCATACCATGAGGGACTGGACCCTTGAACTAGGATCCAGAATAATGTTCTTCCTTAAGCTTTTTTTTTTGTTGTTGTTGTTGTTGGTTTAAATCAGAACACGTTATCAACACAACAGGAAAAGTAACTGAAATATATCTTCCTGTATTTTTATCATGTTCCCTTCCCGTTAACCTCTCTTGTACCCCTCCATACCTGCTGACTCTTTCCCCCTTAGTTCCTACATTTCTAGTGGGAGGAGGACTGTTTTCCTAGGTGAAAAAGAATAGGAAAGCAGATGGTCAGAGAAGACCAAGCTTAAGGGTAGAAAGCTGGTTGCAGGCGAACTACTGGAGTTACAGGTTGGTGGCTTCTGTTACCTTACAGTGACATCTCCTTGGTGATTGGACTTTCTCTGTTTGGTACTTGTTAGGAAACAGTCTTATAGACATGAAGTAGAAGTAGAGTAATTTCTCCTGCTGTTACAAACTGCTTTCATCTCTTCAAAAAATGTTAGGCTGTTGAAGAATCCAGTCAGCCTGCAAAGAGTTCTGTTTAGTGCTTGCTTTTCACCTTAACAGCTATCGGGAGACGCTTTGCTCGCTCTTAGGAAGGAGGTATTTCTCTCAGTACGACAGGGCTGTGCGGCTTTCAGCATGCCAGGAATATCTTACAAATACTGTTGGGCTAGGGAAGTGAAGATTTATCCAAGCACTGAAAGTACATTTGTAAATGCCAAGTCTCATTGGAGTGTTGTTATTTCCCTTTCCTGGCCTCGCAGCTCTGAACTGGCACCAGAGAGGAATTTGAGTTCTGATGGGCATAGTCCTGATGAGTCCTGTTATCTGTGAAAGGAGTTTTGTCACATGTTTCCAGTTGTTAGTGCACCTTTTATACTAACTGTACTGATCCCAAATGAGGCCTGGGAGGGTTTTAAAGACCTGGTTCAACTAGGTCTCCCCACTTCTAATGAGTGGGTTGGGTCATTTTTTTAGTGCCCATGTTGCAGGTGAGGAAATGGAGAAAGCAAATTGTACTCCTGACAAATGACTTCTCCAGTATCGGGGAATGACGTGGTGCCCTGCCAAGAAATGAATCCTGGCCTTCTTGAAAGTTGAATGTGGAGTGAGTAATAGGCTATTGCCCAATTCTAGGATTTGATTATGAAATTTTAAACCCTAATGAGTAAAATGTGGATATTTGTAGAGATGTTTTACTGTTATTTCTGGCAAGTAATATGTTCCTTCTTATGACTCTGTATGTCCCACCCCCCATAACCATGTGACAATAAAACTAGAAATATATATTCAGCACCTTTGTGAATTATGTGATAACATATAGATAGATAATATTTATGTTGATCCTATTTGCAAGTATCATCATTACCTCTTTACGCATGAAAATCCAAGAAACAAAAGTAACAGGACAGTATTTATAAGCTCACAGAAGTCTACTGTTTGGGTCTATATGACTTGGGATCCAAAATAGGAGATTATCTATTGTAATAAAAATTTTTCTGGGCTGGTTATTACCAGGATCTTGTGCATTTTGAGCACACACACTAACATATTCACGTAAAAGCTTCCCTATCTTAAGCCCAGTGGCAGTGAAGACTTTTAAGACTAATGGTAAATCTGTTGTGTGTATTAGAACTTGACCATTTCTCTATATTCTACAGACATTATACCCTAAAATGGAAGTGTGGCATTAGAAATGTTGTGATCTCCTTAAGAAACAGGATGCACTAATGAAGCATAACTGTATATACAAAGTACTGTCCAGAAAGTTCCCTATTTTGAAAAAGTGGTGACTAGATAGTAGTTTGTTTTTTTAATTCTGAAGTTTCTTCCTGACGTGAAACAGCTACCTTCTTTGTATTATGATGGAAGCAATATCAAGTTAATGTAACCTCAGCTGTGTGCATATGAAGTAGATGCTGTGAATACTTTAAGCACGTTGGGGTCTAAAGGAAGCACGGAGAATGATGCACCTGACCAACAAGATGCATTTGTTCATTAGCAGTCTGGACACCTGCAGAGCAAGGAACTAGGTAGGTAGTCAGTGAGGAATTAGCATGGACTTGATGGCTGGTGTGAGAATACAGCCAGCTTCAGCTTGCCATGGTCTTATTGTAGACACACCTCTCCCCAAGCTACTCTTACTTGACAGCTTCTCCAGCCTCCTCAACCTCCGCTCTCCTCTGCTTTAGACCCTGTTTTCTTCTCAGCCTCAAATTCAAACGTTAAGTCTGTGAGAGGAAAGCCCTACTAACCTCTGCCTCATCACACATGCATGTACCTTCTCCTTTGCTCCCTTTAGTCTGGATATCCTGTCTGTCTTAGTTCCAATTCCTGTTAAGTTAAAAAAACAAACAAACAACAACAACAACAACAACAACAACAAAACCCTGACAAAGACAGCTTAGAGGAGACTGGGTTTATTTTAGTATGCAATTCTAGTTAACAGTTCATCTTGGAAACAAAGTAACAGTGACAGGACCTTGAAAGAGCTGCCATGTTACCTCTATAGTCAAGATCAGAGAGCAATGAATTAATGCACACATTCATGATCACACCCAGCTAGCCTTCTCCACTCGCATATAGCTCAGGAGCCTCTGCCTAGGGAATACCATGACCCTCCGTGGGCAAGTCTTCCCTCCTCAATTAAGTAATAAAGAGAGTCTTCCACAGATATGCCCATATGCCAACCTGATCTAGACAATCCCTCATAGACACTGCCTGCCCCAGGTGATTCTCTTGGGTCAAGTTGACAATTATAACTGTCACTGATAAAAGTTACCTCCCCTGGGTCCCTTTGCCTCCTGATTTTGACTTCTCCTTATAGTCCCTACTATGTTTCTTATAGTATACCACACAATAGATACTTAACAAGCAAAGGATAGGAAGTAGCCTCTTGTCTATTACCTTTTCATGCTACCCTTTAAAACTATCCTTTTGCACACTCTCTTTGATATTAATGTATATCTGTGTCTACTCTGAAGTCATGGCCATTTTTTCAGCAAATTTATCTACATTATTGATCATTTCAAAGAATCAGATATTTTGGATTATAGGCCATCTCCTTATTCTTTTATAATTGAATTGGTTTATTGCTTTTCAATTCACGTATTTCTACATTGTAATATTCCTTCTATTCTATGACCTGTCCAGGTATTTTGTGATTTTTACCAGTTGCATGAAAAAAAGTTTACTTTTCAACTTTTGTTAATATTTTTACAGCTGTTCCTTTAAGTTCTACTTTCTAAGACTGATGGGCTTTCTCAGAAGGAAAAGACACCTGTTACCAAGCCTGACAACCCGAGTCCAGTCTCTGAGACCCATATGGTAAAAGAGAGAATCAACTCCCCATAGTTATTCTCTGGTATCTACATACGCAGCCTGGCATACATGCACCTACATTCATACACATGCAGTGTTGTACATCGCTGCCCTCTGAGACCAAACAACTGACAGGAGATTAGCTGTGCTTGCTTGTGGGGGTCCACTGTGACTGATTCTGTAAACTGCCGCCGTTTTCCTCTTCTTGGTGGGAAGGTCACTGGACCATGACCTGAGGATCAGCCATAATGATTCTCAGTCATTTCTATGGAATTTTGTTCTAATAAGCTATGTCCTCAAGGTCTCACGGAGAGAATAGAATATGTAGGTAGTGTTAGGAGAGGGCACATCTCTCTACAGCCATGGCACATCTACTTTAGGGTCACTCATTTTCCTTCCTATAACCCCTCAACCATGGTCTATAAGTAAGCCTAAGATATACTTTGATTTCCCTGAGTGAGACTCCTTGTTAGAGCTTTGTCTCCTCATTAGAGGTTTGTCATTAGGACCTTATGTGAAAGGTTAAGACATCGTCCACATCTCTCTCAGGAAGAAAATTCTAAATTCTTGCAACATACATACACACACACACACACACACACACACACACACACACACACACGCGCGTTTTTTAACTGAATTCTACTTTCTATCGCACAAGTTTTGAAATGTAAAGTATATTTTATCACTGTCCAGTTTTAACTTATTTGTTATTACTTCTTTAGGCAGGAAGTTATTTGTGTGTATATTCATTGTGATTGTTTCAAGTGTATCAAATTTCCTTTGTGTTGTTTGCAATCTGATCTGTCCATTTTCAGATAACTGCTTTGCAGGCAAATATTAGGATGAATGAATCCAACTTCCTAAGAGACATTCTGACTTCCCTTATCATCTATTAAACAGTCTAAGGATACAGTTCCTATTTTGCTGAGAAGACACAATTTGCTGTGCATATGAGTCTATGGTTTTTCAATCCTGAGTTACACATTTTGTTACACTTAACATTTCTGAAAATGAAACATGTTTTATAACGGAATGTATCTAAGCATCAATTAGTTCCTGAGCTAAAATAGTTTCCTCCAGAGAGTATTTGTGTTTTTTTGTGTGTGTGCCATTCAAGTGAAGGCACTGTAACCACTTTAACTTAAACCCTCTGTTTTTGCTAGACTTTGTTTGTTTTCTTGGGCTGTGTGTGGGGCTAGTGTTTGTTTTGTTTTGTTGTTATGTTTTACTTGCAAGGCTGGGATCTGTTTTTTGTTTTGTTTTGCTTTCGTTTTGTTTTTGTTTTTTTGTTTTTGTTTTTAATGAAATCTGGTAATTAAGTTCAGATGGAAGAAGCCCTGCAGGATTTTCTGTCTGGTTTATGAGTCAGATTTTAAGGGGAATTTCTTAAGTTTTCATCTGTGTACTCAGGGCCAGCGTTGAGATAAGTAAATTTCCTTACTTTCCCTTTCATCCAGGGCTTGTTTTCTCATTTATTTTTACATGAATCCTTGCAATCCTGGTTTATGATATGTGTATGTCTGGGATTGGGGGGGGCAGGAACCTCTTTTATAAACATTTTTTCATCTTAAACTTTCTTTCTTACTGGTACATAAAATAATGTCATTTTTAAAAACTCCATAGTATGTTAGATTAGTGAAAGAGGACATGTTTTAAAAGTAAAATCTAACAAACAGAAGGAAAAGAGCCCAAGAGAAGGCACAAGACTCAGAGACCCACTCGTTTACACACAAGAATCCCGTAAAAACACTAAATACATACATACACACACACACACACTCTCTCTCTCTCTCTCTCACACACACACACACACACACACACACACACACACACACACACAGGACCCATTCAGGCCCACTGCTTGCTGCTTCAGTCTTTGTGAGTTCATATGAGCTTTGCTCATGTTGATTTAGAGGGCCTTGTTTTCTTGGTGTCCTCCATCTGCTTCAACTCTTCCCCATGGGGTTCCCTGTGCCCTGAGCCTTGAGGGGAGGGATTTGATAGAGACATCTCATTGAGGGCTTAGTGTTGCAAGTCTCTCACTCTCTGCATATTGTCTGGCATTTGTTCCCATCTGCTACGGGAAGAAGTTTCTCTGATGATGGTCAAGCAAGACACTGATCTATAAGTGTAGGAGAATGTCATTGGGAGTCTATTGCTATGCTTTGTTTTAGACAGTAGTATTTGGTTTTACCCTAGTTTCTGGTTCTTGGTCACCCAAGCAGTGTTGGGTCTGGGTTTCATCTCATGAACTTGGTCATAAGTCAAATCAGATAATAAAAGTAAAATCTCAAGCTTCAAATCTTTGTCATTGCTGATTTGTAGAAGATTTTATTTTAAAAGAGTTAAAATATATCTTTCTATTGACACTGATAATTTCTTTTCCCTACTACATGTTTTCCCACATTATTTATTTATTTAGTTAGTTAGTTAGTTTTACCCTGCTTTTTGTAAAATCATTTATCTCAATTTTAGATTCTAATATCTACTCTGAGAGATATTCCTTAATATATCATTTTTTCCTTCATACTTACTGGATTGTTGGTATACTTTATTTATTTCTGACAAATTAATATATGCTCAAGTGTTTATTTTTCAGTTTTTATAATTTTGTTTTCCTGTTGCTCACTTGATGAAAAACTTTTTTTCTCAGTTTTTGTTGAGTTGTACTTTATAAATTTTAATTTGTCAAATTTTAGTTTTTATCCTTAATTCAGAGGTTTCCTAACACAGAATGTGGTTATATTGTTTTCCTTTCTCCTTCCAGATACTATGTAAGGATAGGGTTTTTATATCATCTTAAACATAAAATCAATAATAATCTAAAATTAAAGTTTTATTAAACTGCCAATGATGCTAAATGAATTTCTCTTTTTACTGCTGTTTTAAACCTTTCTTCCAGATTAACTTACGTTTTTGCTTGCAAACATTGTTTAGCAGCTCTTCACCAACATCTACCAGGAATTTGACAAATGAGTTCTGTTTTTTGTTTTGTTTTGTTGTTGTCTAGGTTTGTTATAGTGTTTTTTTGTTCTGAGACAGGCTCCTGTAGGCTAGGCTGGCCTGAAACTCACTCTGCCCTAGCGGCTGGCTTTAACCTGCAATCCTCCTGCCTTGATCTCCCAAGTGCTTGGACGGCAGGTACATACCCCCACACTGAGCTACATCGGATTTCTGTAGACATGTGCTTTTAAATTTCCAAATGAAAAGATTTTCAAAAGTGCTCTTTTTCGTTATTAGTTGAATAAAAACCACATAAAGAAGTTGATTGAAAGGAATAATTATGTGCAGTTTTATGACTTGTGTTGTATTCCTGAGAATTGTCATCACTCTATGTATGTCAGTTATATCTGTTTGATGAAAACACTGTTTTCCTGTGTGAGGTGTGATGTTCTGTATTCGTTTACTTTGTTTGCTTTTTTTCTTTTCTTTCTTTCTTTCTTTTTTTTTTTTTTGAGACATAGTCTCACTATCAGCCTAGGCTAGCTATACCCTTATGGTGATCCTCCTGCATCAGCCTGGAATTGCAGGTACATGCCACAACACCCAGCTTGACTATTTTTAATGTCTTGATAAATATTTTCTATCTTTCATGATTTATTCTGTCTTTGTGCCCTGCCAGACAGATAAAAGAGCATAAAAACATCAGAACGCTAGCAGGATAAACATGTCACTGTCTTCTAAAAGTCATGACATTTTTGCTCTGTTTATTTTTCCAGTGTTTTTTTTGTTTTATATACCCAAATTTAAAGTTATTCCAACTTCTTGAACTAGTACTTGTTTTCAGTGTGATTTTGGGTACTTGTCTAAATTTTTCCTTTGCCTGATGCCACTGAAAGTATATATCTGCTCTTTATTTAAGCACAGGGTTTGTTACAACAACTTTGACAATTTTACTGTTAGCTCTCCTCTGTCCCTATGAAAGCTATTCCTACTGCCTACCCGCACCATGTCAGGATTCTGTCAGCACCTGAGCCTGTACGTTTCTATATGAATGAACTAGTCAGGATGAAGCTTCATGTCTCTGGGTATCCTCATCCACTGAGATGCTGCGTTCCAGGGTCCTCGGGATGTCTGACTATTTCCTGTTGCCCAATGTGCAGGAGCAACTGAGTAATAGCTGCTGGCTGCCTTTTGGGAAAGACTAGGAGAATAATTATAGTGAATTCTTTTACAATTGTGTGTGTGTGTGTGTGTGTGTGTGTGTGTGTGTGTGTATGTGTGTGTGTAGGCCAGAGCAGAGGTCAACTTCAGTTGCTTTATCCAGTCACTTTCTGCCTTATTTTTCTGTACAAGACTTGTGCTGAACCTGAAATTTGTCACTTTGGCTAGACTGGCTGGCCAATGAACTCCAGAATCCTGGCTGAACCATGCCAGATCTGAGATGGGCCACTGTGCCTGGCTTTTACCTGGGTGCTGAGGACTGAACTCAGGTCATCATACTTGTGCAGCAAGGATTTTACCTACTGAAACATCTCCCCAGATCCATTACATTGGATTCTTCCTGCAGTGTTTCATGCCTTTCCTCACGGGGACTCAGTCACTTTGGTCAGTGGAGTCTGGATCCAAAATTAGCATAGTTCTGAGAACTGATTGATGAATCATGGATTTTCTAGCAGAATCACCCTTCTTCGCCTCCTGACCCTCTATTCTTGCCTTTTTCCTAAGCTGCAGGCATTGAGCAATATATTTGTTTGCCCCTAAGGATGTCATGCTCTATTAACCGTATCCACAGCTCCCCTGGCCTTCTCAGTGATTATGGTCATTGTGGTTCCCAGGCTCTGGCCATTGAGCATCAGCTCTTGGCTCCTATTCTTTTACAGTCTTATGTCTCAGTGGGTTTCACTGAGCCCAACTCTCACCCACACTCTTGGCCTACACAGAGAAGAGTCCAGCTGCTCTGCTCAGCTGTACAGATGCCCTCTGACCCCTGCATTCTTGGTGGCCTTACTAAATGTTAGGGCCTCTGAGCTCCCCTGTGGACTAATCCTCTGCTCAGTTTTCTGGGCTCACATAGCATTCATGAGCCTGCCTGATTCTAGGACATTTCTTTATCCCTTCTTCTTTCACATGCTACTGTCTGCACTGGCCCTCACTTCTTCCAGGCTTATAATAAAAGAGCCATACAATCTCTTCCATTCCTTGTAAAACCTAGAACTTTCCTACTTGGCTTTCGCTTTAATATCACTTTAATTATTGTATTGACAGCTGGGCAAAAAGCTAGGACAATGTCTGGGGAAGGGGTGCTTACTACAGTGTCTTCTATAGCAGGAGATGCACTAGCTCTGCTTGGAGAACAGTGAGTGGCCTCTGTAAACTCAAAAGCGTTTGAACATCTGTACAAGTTACTATGTAGGTATTTCTACCCTCTATTTGGGGATCCTAGAATCTTCAGACATATCTCTAACTTCAGCAGATCTAATCTGGCACTCTGTAATACTAACTATTGGATGGTGTCTCTATTACTCAGCATTTCTGCCTTATCAATAGGGAAGATAATTGTTTCTTTCCAAGCCATAGCCTTGACCCGCTTCTTAAATGCTCACTGTCCTTCTCTAGGGCATCTGTGCAACCTAGCCATAATGAGCCAGCTCCACTTTCTATATTGCTTTGTTCAATCATATTTTTAGTAGTCTGCAAGGACATTCCTAAACCAGGATGTTTTCTTAGGTTAGCTCTGCTGTTAACTTTAGCAATTATGTGGCCACTGTATATACTTATAAAGGACACTCATACTGCCCCATGACAGATGAGTACTGAATGAACTGTTCCCGGACCTACTTTCCAGGCTGCTCCATCATGTTACCTAAGGCTTTACTGCTTAGTGTGGGTTTTCCAAGAAGCCAGTGTCGAGAACAGTAGATGCACATTTTCACAACTCCCACATTGTAGCTTCAAGAAAAACAAAGTTGACCACAGGCCTCAGACTCTGTGCTCTGAAATTCATCACTTTCCAGGGCTAATGAGTGAAAACAGGAGGGACACAGATGCACCTGTAATCCCAGAGGGCACAAAGTCTTCCCCAAGGTGGCTGGCTCAGGACTTTTCATTGCCATTGCCAAAAATGATTATAACTCACCCTTCCCTTCCCTTCTTCTCTCTTCCCTTCCCCTCCCTTCCCTTCCCCTCCCTTCCCTTCCCTTCCCTTCCCTTCCCTTCCCTTCCCTTCCCTTCCCTTCCCTTCCCTTCCCTTCCCTTCCCTTCCCTTCCCTTCCCTTCCCTTCCCTTCCCTATCCCTTCCCTTCCCTTCTCTAACCCTCCCCTATCCCTTCCTTCCCTTTCCTAACCCTCCCCTCCCTCCCCTGAATTTTCTAGATATCAGACCTATAACTATTCCGGCTTCCTCTAGCTTCCTTCCTTTTTGCAGTGTTTTGTTTTATTGATTCTTTGAGAATGTCACAACATGCACCCCAATCCCACTCATTTCCTAGTCCCTCCATATCCACCCACCACTGTTGTAACCTCTCCCTAAAAGAAATAAAAATAATAGAATTTTAATGAAGAAAACAAACAAAAGTTCAGCTGCACTTGTACCATTCTTCTTCTCCATCTTTCCTGCCTCTCCATCACATGTTCATTCATCGTAGTGACCTTGGAAGCTCCAGTATGTCACACTGTATACCCTTTTGCTCAAACAGCTTTACTTGCAAATGTTCACTGCAGTGAGTCATTGGTCTGGTTCAAGGCCTCTAGATTCTGTTATGATATCAATATTGAACCCTCACCAAGACTCCTCTCAGATATCCTACTGTTGCCGCAAGTCGTGGAGGTCCTGCAGCTATGGTTCCGCAGGACTGGTCTCTTCATGTGCTCCAGCACAGATGGGGTAGTTGTTGGGGTGGGCCAACTCAAAGCCCTGGATCTGGGCCTGGGTGGTAGCTGAGTTGGTTAGCCAATGTATCACCCAAGCCTTCTCCCCCACCTGCAGCAAGGAGCGTGGCCAGCTCTCCCATGCCTGGTGGCAGCACCACTACCACCAACACCCAATATTGCAATCCAGACCATGGATATCTAAATGGCCCTTGGTGGCAACATGGGCCATGGACATCGACAGACTCAGGCTGTGGTAGGGTCACAGACCCAGCCAGACATGGCAGTAGCCCAGGCCTGGATAGCACCATGTCTTCAGGTGGCAACACAGGCTTCTCATATTGACCCTTCCCTTACCTCAATTGCATTGCCAGTTCCATGTCTCTGTACAGTGCTCGAACCGCTCTGCTTCTCGTTCTCTTCCATGTCTCCACCACGTACTTTGCCTTTCCCATCATCACATATTTGTTTGTCACCGTGGTGCCCACTATCGGGCCACCCCAGGCTATGGGACCTGAGCAAGTACTTGGGTATCTTCCAACTGCCCCCTAAATGATTCTGTTGTGGTTAGAGAACATACTTCGTTTCATTTCCTTCCCTCTTCTCCACGTTCCCTCACAATTATGAGACAGCACAGGACGTTTCTATAAATCATCTTAAATTTCAAGTAGATATGTCAGCCTATTAAGAGATAGCCTTCCGGTGCCAGAGAGGGTAAGCACCCTTACCAATTTCTCTATGCTCATCACTTGACTCAGAGGTTTGAAATGCTTCCTGAAGGTTTTTTTTTTTTTCCCTATTGACAAATATAATAGTTATGTGGGATGCTAATATTAGGGGAAACTGGGTGAAGATTGTGTAAGAACCATCTTTACTGACTTCCTAGATTTTCTACTAGCATTAAATTAATTGAAAGTGATACACAAAAAGGCTAACTCAGATCTCTCAGTAACCGAGAACATGGAAATAATGGATCTAATTCTATTACTGTAGGTTCAATCTTAAAGGATAAATGAGATAAATTGAACTAGTGATAATTTATTTTCAAATTCAAGTGTGAACAGTGATAATTCTAATACTTGAAGTTGAGGTGAGAAGGCACAGAATGTCACTGGAGACCCCTGAAAGAACAGAAGGGAAGCAAGTCTGTGAGGCCAGATTAAAACCTGAGAACATGACAGCCTTAAATATCACACACACACACACACACACACACACACCAAAAAAAAAAAAAAAAAACTATCCCTAAATCATGGTTGTCCAGAGGGCTCACGTGTTTGGGAGAAATCTATTTTAATTTGGGAAACCTCTATGTTTAACATCCAAGCAAGAAAGCAACACAGAAAGAATGTGTTAGACTGAAAACAGGGACAATGGGATGGGTGCCACCCTTAGAGACACAGTGACTAGGATAACGGCCGCAGAGTGTAAGAATTTGGCTTTGATTGAGACTTGATATCAGTGACCCCTTCAGAGCTGAAGGTACAGGGTGGATGGCGAGAAAAATCAGAGCAGTGAAAGTCATGCATTGATCAAATGAGAGGTTTCCGTTTTATTCTATTCTTAAGATTCAGAACACACAAAGACACAAGGTCAGTCTACAGAAACCTCCATCTTTGAGAAGAGGTAAGAAGCAGGTAACACAAGTTACCCTGGCACTGTCAGCCACAGTTGCCGTCTTGTTCCTGGCTTCAGGAACTTCCAGCGGTCTGTTCTTCGGACCTGAGAATCAGTACAGAACCACCTTCATTGTGAGCCTGGGACAATCAGTGTGGGAAAACTCACTTGGATTTTTCTCTCCACCCTTCTGTATGAGCTGATTCTTGTTGCTCACTGGAACCCATCTTTTTTTCTAGGAGCAGTTTGCTGTTTTTTGATCACAGGGACCCTGAAGCTGCAAATACTACATTTTTTCATTTTAAGAGAAAAAGAAATACCAGTTTCTCCTCTTATCATTGTAAATTCCTTTAATTTTCCATTGCCTGAGGCAAAGTAGTTGGCATAGAAGACATGGACCATCCCTTGAAGTTTTTTAGCGATGAAAGTGGATTTCTTTTTCCTCTTTGGAGTAATGAAATAGAACACTTCATGTAATTTCTCGTGGGGGCAGAGGGGACGAGGTGGAGATGGAGGTGGTACCTTTAGGGTTCCAGAAATTGAAATTGATTGTAGAAGGTTTAACTGAAAATAGCCCTTCCTCTCGAGATTTTAGATTGTTCTGAAGAATAATATTACAAAATCCAGTATTACACAATAAGAAAAAAAAAAGTTCAAGCACTGGAAGATTTATGCAGCCAATCCTCGGCAGTCCTTTAAACAATACATTCCTTTGTTAATACCTAGATGCCTTGTGTCCTCGGTTCTGCTGGGATGGACTGAATCAAATTGTACAAGCAATTCCCGTTATGGGTATAAACTCTGTTCATAGAACCTGGCCTTTTTGATATACTCCAAAAGGAGAATGATAGTAAAAGGAAAGGCCCCAAAGGCCCCGAAATAGAAGGCTGACCCCAAGGTCTGCTGAGTCTCAGCTAGGACACAGTTGCTGACTCATTATCAGGGCATTATGACCATAGATGTGAGCATGAGAAACAGCCTCACCATACACATCATTACACTCTTAGTACAAATATAACAGCCCCAAAATATCCTGAAATGCTTCATTGGTATTCAGGTCAGGGATGGAGGACATTGGTCTCAAGTCTTATTGACATTGACTTTGGAAGCAGAGGAAATTAATAAATTGACTCTTCCTGTCTGTGGAATGCTTGGAGACCCAAGAGAGCATGAGGAACTCATATCTGAATTGAGATGTTAGTTTTGTTGTTAACTACAGCTTTCTTCATGTTGTGATGAAGGCAGGGTTGAGTTAAACAGATGTGCTCCTTTCAGCAGACTTAATTGCTCAGCTGTTGACTGAGGTGACGGTTAGCCTGAAATCAGTTGCCCCCCGCCACTCCCATTTTCATGTCTATGTGAGTAAGACCTATGGCACTAAGAAATATGAAAACAGAGAAGGATTGCCTTCCAATTCTGGTACTAGAAAGCCATCCCCTTGTTGACTGATGTATTGATGTCATTTTTAATGTATGCAAATGACATGTGTGGCCTCATAATTATGGAGGGTATAATAAAGGAAAAGATTCCTTTTGTTAAACATCTCAATGTGAAAGATAGATCAAACTCTTAATGCCCCTCAATACACCAAGGTAGAAGAGCCTTCTCAGGCTGAGTATGGTGGTGCATGCCTTTAATCCCATCACTCAGGGGACAGAGACAGGTGGGTCTCTGTGACTTCAAGTCCAGTCTGTCTTTAATTAAAAAAAAAAAAGCCTTCTGTGCTTGCTGCTACAGCCAAAAATGTTGGTAGAGTTTAAACATGCATGTAGCAACATTATGAAGCCCATCACACACTTGAACTCACATGATCCTCACAGGGTATGAACTGGTAATATGAAAAGCTGCCATTCTCTTTCTATAAATGAGGTGACAAAGCTTGGGAGAAGGACCTTCCTAGACCAACAAAATCATAGTCATTCCAATCCATAGGCCATGGTTTTAAACCTTGGGAAATAAAAGATATACCTCACAGATTTCTTCCACTACAAAATTTCTACAAAATCAGTATTTTTTTCTCACAAAAGCATGTAGGTCACTTGTTCAGCAGACAGTGGTTGATTAAGCAATTATTGAATCAATTAATTCCCTAGATGCCCTTATTTTGTCTATGCCAGTTGAGTGCTGTGGAAAGATCCTATGCTGGGACTATTTTAGAGGAGTCCGAGGTTACCCGTTGACTTCTCATGAGGATCTCACTGCTGAGTAATCCCTAAATGAAGATCTGAAAGCTGAAGAAGACAGTGTCATGAACACCTACCAGGGAAATGGTAAACAGCAGGGCCGTCAGAATGTGAGGCTAGGTGGTTGGGTGCAAGGAACCAGCAGGCAGGAAGATTTGACCTTGTTCCAGCTAGAGTAGGAAGGTTATCTGATATCACCTAGCAAAGTATAAAGTCAAGACAAACACACTCACGACTCTGAGGCCAGTTTGAGGTCACTGACTGTTGGTTGTTTCAGGGCACTTTTTTATTTTATATCAGATTCATTTCATGAACAGCCTAGCACACACCATGAGTTCTGTCTTTTGTTGTTTTAGATTACCAAAGAATGTATATTGGGAGCTGCTTATCATTTTCTGTAAATGGTCAGTGTTTCCCCCTTCTTGAGAATTTGTTCATTCTGTAGTGGAGCAGCTACAGAGAGAGTTGTCCCAGGCTAGACAAACAATGTGGGTCTGACAGCCTGAAAACCATGCCCTGCTAACCAAGTGGAAGTGTTTTTCAAGAAAGTCTTAGAATAGAGATCTTTTTCTTAATCTTTGTCCTGCCATGCAGAAAGCCCAAGATACAGTTAGGACTTGCATTAACCTGAGTTAAATGAAAGCAGTGGTATCCCCTCTGAGGACTGTGACAGACTAGAGACCACCAAAGCTGCTAGTCTTCCATTCAAGGTTTTATATGTAATACTCTCCTGGGAGTGAATCATGGCCATAGATGGGAAATAACTGATATTCATAACTGACAATATCATACTGAAAGTGTTTCATTTGCAAAGGACATTGTTCTCTGAAGAGATCATAAATGTGGCAGAAAATGCTATTTTAGGGTAATTATTAGCACCTCTGGGTTGTAATGAAAATAAAGTTTGGAGGCTTTCTTCATCTACATCGTTCACAGGCAAAGAATACACATGAGAAAACTGTAAAATAGTTCTCAGTTTGTGATATGAGAGCCTTTCAAGTAAAGAAGCTAAAGCTGCTTATTCTAATTATCTTTGGAGAATAGCTCATATTCAGAAACATTTAAAACTTTTCAACTAGTACATATCAATGTATCCATTGAAAAGGCTTCAGTGAAATTTTTTACCAAGTATATCATGTGCATTAACTATATTTACTATCCATGGCCCTCTCTGTTCCTCCTTCCCCTCCCAGGAATGTTCTTCCTTTTCCAAGAAGTCCCCCTTGATATTCATGTCTGATTTTTTTTTTGTGTGTGTGTGTGTGTACATGTCCCCCTGTTTCTAACTATGGGAGAAAGAATAATATGTCTTTCTTTATAATTCTGAATATTTCACCTAATATGATGATTCTCAGTTTGACTTATGTTCGTGCAAATGACAATAATTTCATTCTTTATATAATAACAAAACTCTTCTCTGCTTAGGTATCACATTTTCTTTATTCATCTCTTGATGAATGTGTAAGCTGGTTCCATACCTTGGATATTGTGAATAGTGTCACAATAAATATGAGTTAACAGGTGTCTCTGTAATATGCTAACTTGTATTTGGGGGAATATTCCTGGGCATGGCATAGCTGAATCACATAGCAGTTTTATGTTTAGGTTTTAGAAGAACTTCCTTGTTACTTCCCATAGTGACCTCATTATCATACATTCCCACCAGCAGTGTATGCTGGTCCTCATGCCTGACTCCCTCACCAGCATTTCTTCCTCTTTTTGTTGTTGTTTTCTGTGTTTCTTTGTTTTAGTAGTAGCCATTTTGACGGAGATGAGATGGAATATCAATGTAGTTTTAATCTACATTCCCCTGATGGTTAATGATGTTGAACTGTTTTAACGTATCCATTTGCCATGCCTACTTCATCTTTTGAGAAACATCTGCTCACACCATTTGCTCACCTATTGACTAGATTATAGGATTTTCTGGTGTTTCAATATTTGAAAATATTTCTATAGTCTAGATATATACTAACTAACTACAAGGAGCCACACCCTTAAAGGGAAAGGATGCTATATGGAAGCCGTCAGTAGCCAATAGCTCCTCGGCTAGGGATCGGGCCTCATGAGCCCCTTTCCCTCCCAAGCTAGAATGTTAACTGGCTTAATCGTGTGCAGGCAAATACAGCTGCTGTGTGTTCCTTAGTGCAGCAGTCCTACCATGGCCATGAACACTGCTTCACTCCGTTCCTCCATGGCCACTGGTGCTTATAATCTTTCTAATAGCTCTTCCCAGATTGTCTCTGAAACTTAGGAAAGGGGGATATGATACAGACATCCTATTTGTGGCTGAGTACTCACAGACACTCTAATTCTTTTGTTCAGTTGTTATTTTCTACATTTACCACTGTCCACTACACACACAAAAAGTTCTCTAATGAGGTCTGAGAGCTACAGTAGTCTATGTTTATAGAGATGGAATTTGGAGGGTGGTTGATACTATGTTTCCTTAGCAAAATGATAATAGACTTTCACCCCTGGAGCCTGTGAGCTACCAATCATTGTTTCCTGACCAGACTTATGGTACCAATCATACTCCTCCTGTGGAAGGTATATTAAACACAATCAAATAAGTTAAGGTTGGCAGTCTTCTACAGTACCTTCCAGTACTAATAGAAGCTACCTGATCATTACCAACTTGATTTCTTCATGGCCTGCGAACTATGCCTATATCTTGAAGTGTTTTCCTCTTATATTCCTCAAATAGTTTCAGGTCTTACATAAAGACTTTTCTTTCAAATTGATGTTTATTCAGAGTGACAGATATAGATCTAGTTTCATTCCTTTTCATGTAAATATCCAGTTTCCCCAGCATGATGTTGAAGAGACTGTCTCTTTGCCAGTGTATGGTTTTCACATTTTCTCAAAAATTAGATGACTATAGCTGTGTGATTTTGCTTCTGAGTCCTCTTTTCTCTTCCATTGGTCTACATGTGTTCTTGTGTCAATAGCATGCTGTTTATGTCACTAAAAGCAACACATTGTGAAATGAGCAGTGGGCCATTGAAGAAATCAGGGAGGAAATTTAAAGAATATTAAAATCAAATGAAATGAAAATATAACTTCTGAGGTGTGGCAAAGGCACCTCTGTGAGGGAACGTTTTAGCTATGAGTGCCTGTACAAGAGAATCTCAGATTAATCTAAGAAATTGTCAACAACCCAATAACACACTCAAGAAACAAATCCCAAAAAGCTGTGGGCAGAAAGAATTAATAAAGGCCAAGGCAATTAATTCATGAAATGATGATTGAAGAAAACAATACAAAGCTTTGACAAAATGAAGTATTGATCCTTCAAAAAGACAAGTAAGATTGACAAATCCTTATCCAAGCAAACCAAGAGCAGGAGAGAAAAAAATTAATAATGTTAGACATGAAAAGGGGAGACACTAAACAGATACTAATAAACGCCAGAGGATTATCAGGGAATGCTTTTAAAACATATATTCTAGTAAGTTGAGACCTAGATAATAGATATATTTCCAGACACATAAAACTTACCCAGACTAACCTAAGATGATATAAACAATTTCTACTATAACAAGCTATGAGAGCAAAGCAATGATAGCGTATACGGTCTTAAAAAAGACCAGAACCAGAAAAACTTGCTACTGAATCCATCTAGGTGTTTAAAGTTGAATTGCCACCAAATAATTTTAAGTATCTTGAGCATACTGTGGATTGTCTCCTTTTTGAAGCAGAGTTGGAGTTTCTTTTTATTTATTTTTTTTAAAAAAATTTCATTTTACATACCAACTCCAGTTCCACTCCCTCCCCTTCTCCTGCCTCCCACACCTCCTCTCCCTATCCCAACCCCCATCTATTCCTCAGAGTGGGTAAGGCCTCCTGTGGGGAGTCAACAAAGTCTAGCATACCAAGTTGAGCCAGGACCAAGCCCCTTCCCTCTGCATCAAGGCTGAGCAAGATATCATACCATAGGGAATGAGCTCCAAAAAGCCAGCTCATGCATGAAGGATAAGTCCTGGTCATGCTGCCAGGGGCCCTACAAACAGATCAAGCCACACAACTGACACCCTCATTCAAAGGACCTAGTTCCGTCTGATCCAGGTTCCCCAGCTGTCAGTCCAGGGTCCCTGAGCTCCCACTAGCTTGGGTCAGCTGTCTCTGTGGTTCTCCCCATCATGATCTTGACCGTCCCCCCTCTCCCCCTGCCCTGCCTTGCTCATATGATCCTTCGTCCCTCTCTTCAACTGAACTCCAGGAGCTCAGCCCAGTGCTTGGCTGTGGATCACTGTATCTGCTTCCATCAGTTACTGGATGTAAGTTCTATGATGACAATTAGGGTAGTCACTAATCTGATTACAGGAGAAGGCCAGTTCAGGCACCCTCTCCACTATTAATAGGAATGTTAGCTTGGGTTATCCTTGTGGATTTGTTGGAATTTCCCTAGCACCAGGTTTCTCCATAACCCCATAATGGCTCCCTTTATCAAGATAGCTCTTTCATTGCTCTCCCTCTCTGTCCCTCCCCCAACTTGGCCATCTGGATCCCTCATGTTCACATCCCGCATGGCCTCCCTTCTAAACCCTCCTCCCAGTTTACCCAGGAGACCTTAACTATTTCCCTTTCTTGGGGCCCTCCATGCATGTCCCTCTTAGGGTCTTCCTTTTTACCTAGCTTCTCTGGGGTTGTGGATAGTAGCCTGGTTATCTTTTGCTTTGCATCTAATATCTATGAGTGAGTACATACTGTGCATGTCTTTCTGGGTCTGAGTTACCTCACTCAGGATGATTTTTTTCTAGTTCCATCCATTTGGCTGAAAATTTCATTGTGTAATTTTTTTTTTCCCCACAGCTGAGTAATACTCCATTGTGTACCACATTTTCATTATCTGTTCAGTTGAGGGGCATCTAGGTTGTTTCCAGATTCTGGCTTTTATGAATAGTGCTGCTATGAACATAGTTGAGAAAGTGTCCTTGTGTTATAACTGAGCATCCTTTGAGTATATGCCCAAGAGTGGTATTGCTGGTTCTTGTGGTAGATTGATTCCCATTTTCTGAGAAACCACCATACTGATTTTCAAAGTGGCTGTACAAGTTTGCACTTCCACCAGCAGTGGAGTTGTGTTCCCCTTACTCCACATCCTTGAGTTGGAGTTTCTTAAGAGATGTCAGTGTACATTTAAATCCAGAGGTTATTAGAAAAAGGCACTTAGGGGAAAGCGAGTACACAACCAAGAATATGGGTAAAGTCTTCTCAGAGATGCTCACCTATGAGAGATAATACATTCACCACACAATATATACCTGCATAAGGATCTAAAATTTCGTTTTTTTAATTATAAGAGATTCTTCTACAATTTTAAAACTTGCTTGATAGTCATTGTTTTGTGATTTGTGTGTATATGTGAAGTTATGAATTTAAAAAATATTTCATTATGGAAAGGTAAAAAGATATGCAAAGGCAAATATAGCAATGTAATCATCATCTACATATCTCCCTGCTAACTTGAACAGTTATCAATTCATAGTTAGTTTGGCTTCATCTATACTACATCCTGATCCACTCACTCAACCTCCCACTTTTTTTTTTTAAAGAAAATGACCTAAAAGCATAATTTTATTGATACATTTTAATACATATCTGAAAACTTGTGACTTCACAGAGGTGCATTGTGATAAATCACTGCTATGTAGTTATGCATTGTGTCATCACTGTATTCCCTGCTGCCCTAAAATCCTGCAGTGTGATGACAGAATAATACTGTGTTATTACAGTACTCCATTTTGACATTCCAATTCTCATTGGTGACATCACAATGCTCCATTGTGATGTAAAAATTCTCCAATGTGACATCACAGTGTTCTATTGTGACATCACAGTGTCATGTTATAACATTACAGTACCCCATTGTGTAATGTACCACTTTGTAATCATAGTATCCCATTGTGACATTACAGTACTCCTTTATAACTCTATAATGTCCCTTTGTGACATCACAGTATTCAATTATAGCATCTCCATAGTATAAGTGACTCAATATGACATCACATTAATCCTCAGTGATATGACATGTCCATCTGTGACATCACAATGTACCATTGTGACATCAAAATGTTCCATGGTCACATCATAAAAGCAAATTATAATAATTCATGTGTACCACCACAATGTAAATTGTACCATCCAAGTGCTATATTCTAACATGACAATGACAACCCTTGATATGACAATATCCGCAATGAACTCAAATGCTCCACTGTGACATCATGATACATTGCTACATTGTTTCATTCCAATACTCAAGTTTTCCATCATAGTGCTGCATCTTGATTTTGAATTCAGAATCATTGTGACATTGGTCCTATTTTGCCATCAAAATTCTCCATTGTGACAACACAATGCTACAATGTATCATTACAATGTCCCACTATAACAATATGATGCTCTATTGTGACATCATATGTTCCATTTTGACATCAAGATGCCTTACTGTTTCATCACAAAGATTAATTGTGATACCTCAAAGTTCCTAAAATAGATTTCCTAGACTTTCTCTTCGGAACTTAATCATTTGGAACTAGATAATTTATTCTTCAGTTTCTGCTTAGTGTGGGTTTTCGCTATTCCATATCAATGATGTAGTTTACTTTGTCCTGCATTCCCTATAGATTGGCAGGTTATTCTAAGTGCTTGAGCATGTTTGGACATACTTGAGCATTTTATTGACATCATTCATGAGTGATGTGGTGACTTCAAGGAAGAAGAATGCCATTTGTTTTTTGTGACATTTCTAGTGTTTGAAAAATCAGTGTTCAGATGTGTTAATTCTTTACAATATATAAAACACAGGACTTTGGGCTTTCCCCCGCCTCAGTCATTAAGTGAAAAACTTCCTCTTTAAAGAAAAACTTACCTGTCATGGACATAGTGTTGCTCGGCGGTGTGGTTCATAAAGAAAGACAAGATTTATTAGTTCACCAATATCCAAAATAAGAGGATGGGTCTCTAGCATCCACTCACAGCTTATGATGAGCTCACATATGTAGCTGAAATTTTCTCTAGTCCTGCCTGGCCCACAGTCAGGACTAATCTTTCTCACCCGCCAGTCCCGCAGCTGCTCAGACCCAACCACGTTTATATTACTGATAAACTGTATGGCCGTGGCAGGCTTCTTGCTAGCTGTTCTTATACCTTAAATCAACCTATTTCTATTCATCTGTAAGTTGACTTGTGGCTTACCTGTATCTTAACATCTTCTCATGGCGGTGGCTGGCAGCGTCTCTCTGCCTCAGCCTTCTGCTTCCCAGAATTCTCTTCTCTGCTTGTCCTGCCTATACTTCCTTCCTGGCTACTAGCCAATCAGTATTTTATTTATACAGAGTGATATCCACAGCACACATATTTAAACCTGATTGGTATAGGCTAGTCCTTTGTAGGCCATATTTTCACTCATGTACACAATGTCATGGGAGTGCCTCATCACAGAAAACATCAGAGGAGGTCATCCCAAAAGAAGTGAGTTTACCTATCAGACCTTCCTTGGCTATTCTGTGATAAAGGACTCCAGAACATCTTGTGTATTTCCCTCAGAACTCAGCTAAACCATTCAAGCTGTCTCAGCTCCGAGTTTTACAATGGTCTTTGAAAATTAATTAATATCTCCTACTGATTTTGCAGTCAGTTTCTATTATAACTACAATATTATGTGGACAACCTGGAATTAATGCATATGGATGCCTCCTACCAGCACTTGCAGTCCAAGCCATGGTTCTTACCCTTCTTGCCAGAAAGTAGTGTCTTGTCTGCAAATTTCATTGCTGTGGAGGCAATTTCCTGCAAATTTCTCAATAATTGGTCATGAACTAACGTCCCTTGAAAACTTTGATACTTAAAATAGTTTTCCTTTGCTCTTTATAGTTGAGTGGGTATTAAATGTTTGCATCATACTTTCTGTGTTTGATGCCTTAAATATGTGTTGCATTGAACATGCCCTTCTTATCTCACTGAGTTTTGAGTCATGTTTTTATGTTTATTTGTTGTGTATGTGTGGGAGAGAGAGAGAGAGAGAGAGAGAGAGAGAGAGAGAGAGAGGTGGGCAGGTCAGAGCATATAGAGTCAGATTTCTCCTTCCACCTTTACATGGGTTTCAAGTGTTGAACTCATGCCATCAGGTTATCAGGTTTGTGTGGGCAAGTTCTTCTATTCACTGAGCCACTTTGCTGATCCTTGGGTCATGTTTTTAATACTTGTTCTCTTCATTGCTTTGGTTTTTGTCTCTTCAAGTTTTTACCTTTTTAAGTTTTGTTTTAATTGATACATAACTTCATATTGACCAGGTATAACCAGATGATTATCTATGTTTATAGCCATTGTATAATGATTAGATAAGAAAATGATTGGCATATACATCTCCTCTGACACTTCTTCTTTGGTGAGCATGTACAGATTCTTGTTGTTTAGCTGTTTTAAAATATATAAATTCACTACAATCACCTTAAAGTGTGTGTTACACACAAGAACTAATTTCTCGTATCTAAATTAGTCCTCACTGGCCACCCTGCCTCTACTCTGTGTTCCTCCCTCTCCTCTTCTTGTGATCATTATTTACTCTCTACTTGTTATGGGATCAATTTTTAAAGGTTGAGGGGTATTATTCTCATGTAAGAATTTTTTTCTTCTACTTGTAACTTTTTTCTCATTTTTCCTTCATTTCTCTGATTTTTATAATATTCTTTGTATTTCTTTTCCCATTGACATTAGCATGTCAAGTCATGGTTATGAACCATTGTGTTACTTCTAGCCTAGTCTTTGTGTGTTAGTTTTGATTTCATGTTCTTTACTAACTTCTGTTGCTTCCTCTTCACTGAGTCTTTCCTATTTTGAATTCATTTTCATGGCTCTGTTGTTTTATCAATATGCTTCGGCATGTCCCAGGCAACTGTTTTCATTTGTTTCATGGGCGTATGTTCCTGGCAGGTTCTTATTGGTCTGTGGACCCATGGTTTTCTTCCAGGCTTCTTGTTTCTTTTAATAGATTGGTTTAAGAATAAGCCTCAGTCTTTCTTCTTTTCTTCCATGGTCTTGCTCTTTCTTTCCAACAGTTTCTTTTCTTTTTATTGTTATGTCTTCCCTATTATCTCCATATTTAGTTGACCATCAGAGGAATCTACTGCAGAATAAAAGATTACTTGTATATATTTAAATTATTTTTCTATTTTCCATTGTTAAGATAGAAAAATGTACTTTTTCAGCATTTGTTGTTGAGACAAGGTCTCACTTTTTTAACACAGACTAGTCTAGAATTCATTAGATAGCCCAGACTAGCCTAACGCTCATAGCAATTCTCTCACCTCAGCTCTCCTAAATGGTGGGATAACAGGCATGAGCCATCAGACCCAGCTCAATGTTTTCTTCTATTTCATTCTTTTTGTATACTTTCTTTGTTAAATCAGATGTAATTTATATATCATATGGAATAGAACTTACACATTATCATGATGTAGGTTTTCTTATTTACTCTATTAATGTAGAAAACTGCCTTGGTTGCTTTTTGACTGTTAACAGCATTTTGTTTCATTGGGATAAGCTCTAATTGGCTGTGACATATTATTCAATTTAGAAATTACTATATCTTATTGGGTAGTATCTTATCAAGGATGATTTTCCTCATATTCATAAAGGGTAGCTGTATAAATATGTCTTCCTTTTTATGATGACTGTTTTGCTTTTTAATATCTTCCCTTTGTTTTTTGAAAGTAGTAATGTAAAATTGATTTTGTTTTATCAAATGTTTGGCAATCTTTCTGTGAAGCAATTTTTGCCAGAAGTATTTGAAAGATGGTAATGATTTTGAATGTAAGTTTATAAAATGTTACCTCTTTGTTAAAAAAATAATTCAATGAAAACAATTTCAATTTCTTAGATATAGGACTATTTATAATTTCTATCTCATTTGTCAGTTTTGTTTCTTTTAAGAATTTTTAGATTTTATCTGTATTCTTTTTCTATAAAGTTTACTTTTCCTTTGTCTTGTGGTCTTTCTAAGCAGTGTATTTTTTAAATATGCCACTGAGTTTAATTTGTTCTTCTATAGCTTCTTGCATTGGAAGGCTCCATTTCTACCTTTCTTCTGTAATCTAGGCATTTTAAAGCAGGGAATTTTTCTCTACTGTGTTACTGCATCTTACACACTTCAATATCATTTTTATTTACCTTTAAATAATCCCCAGTTGCTTTTAATTTTCTGTTTTGACACATGCTGTTCACAAGAGCTTTGTTAATTATCAAATAATAGGTTTCTTATGTATTCCATTTTCAGTTTTTTATAATTCATGAACATTGTAGTTGAATACTGCTTTTGATGATTTCAGTCCCTTGGGATGCACTGAGACTTAGGCTCAGCGTGATCCATGTTGGTGACTGTTTTGTGTGCTCTTGTAAATGTCACCATAGACTGCAGTGTTCAGTTGCCGGTTAGGTCTACTTATTGATGATTATACTCACACATGCTAGTCCTTGAGCAATATTTCTGTGTAATTCTATCAATTCTTAACCAAAAAATGTGTTTAAATATCTAGCATATTTTTTGGTTGTTTTTTTTCTTTTAGTTCTGCTGGGTTTTAGTTTGGGATTATGCATCTTTCTGTTCGTTGTTGCGGTTTCACATATTTTGAAGCTTCTTTACTGGAAACATACACACTTAGGTTGGTTACATCTCCCTGATGACTTGAGGTTTTTATCATAATGACAGACATGCTATGTACTGTTTGTCTTGAAGTTCACCCTCTCTTGGATAGTAGGTGAAATAAGACTGGTTCCACTATATTTAATGTTTGAGTAGTATCCATTTTTCATTCAGCCATCTTCTCTCGTTCACTTTTATATGAAAATAATTGTACTGAGTTTTCAGTGGAAACACAGGCCAAAATAGCTTTCCAGCTTCACTAGTCTGTATCGGGGCTTCTTGAACTATTTACACTCAACTGCGTTTGCCCAAGATTTTTTTGTGTGACCTCAGATATATTGACTTGTAAAATGGGCATTTAAAAAGTTACTGATAATAAATCATAAAGAAATTATTTACAGTCCTTTAGTATATGTCTTAGTTAGGATTACTATTGTGATGATACATCATGACCAAAAGCAATTTGAGGAAGAAAGAATTTATTTTGCTTACCCATTCTTACATCATAAAAGGTAGCCAAGGCAGGAACCTGGAGGCAGGAGCTGATGGAGAGGCTATGGAGGGTTCTGCTTACTGGTTTATTCCTTCCTCATGGTTGTTTAGCTGCTTTCTTATTGCACCCAGTACCGGAAGCCCAAGATAACCCCACTCACATTGGGCTGGGCCTTCTCACATCAATCATGAATATGACCAGTTTCTCACTCAACCAGCATCAGAGAAGTTTTCTCTTACAGGAGATGAGAACCAATACAGAGACTCACAACTGGACAGTATGCAAAGAGTGAGAGACCTTGGAACACACAGTCCTAAAGTGGAATGTCTGCCTCAAGTCCCTCCTCTAGGTACTCAGGGAACTATGCAGAAGTGGAGGCAGAAAGGTTGTTAAAGTCAGAGGGGTTGGAGAACACCGAGGAAACAGTGCCTTCCACATACAGCAGGATTGACACACACATGAACCCACAGAGACCATAGCAGCATGCACAGTACCTACACAGGTCCAAGCCAGATGGCATTCCAGCACTGAGAGGGGGAGTAAACATGAGCTTACATCCCTAACCCAGAAGCTATTTCCAGTTGACAAATGCCTGCAAATGAAAAATCAGTTTTCCCCAATGGAGTCTCACTAGGTATATAGACAATACTGTATTGGGAGCCCACATGCTCAGCACAAAATGAACTTAATGGTATTTTTGGAGATCTTTTGTCTCATAATGCTTTGTTTAGGCATTTTTTACCTTGTTTTATACTTGTATATTATAATTTCTGATTTTGTTTGTCTATGGTGTGTGTGTGTTTGTATTTGCATAAATTCTGTCATTTAATGACTCTTTTATTACACCCAGGTCAGAAACCCAAATAACAATTTTAAAAATCAAATATTATCACACATTACAATTCAGAGGTACACTGATTTGGTACTTCCATGCTGAGGAGTAACAAATGATAAAACATTAAGTGTCTTTGTTCTCCATAACTAAACAATTATATTCCATATGTAATAGCAGAAAATATCAGAATTTCAGATCCCCAGCATCCATGTAAAAAAGATATGGCAGCATCCATCTGGTACCCTGGAGATTATTAGGACTTGGGGGTATGAAGATAGACAGACCTCCCTGGCTTGCTAGATGTAGGTCAAGTTCAGTGAGACTGTCTCATAATATAAAAAGTAGAGTTATAGCATAAGATACTAAAAAAAAAAAAATCATTGAACTCTGGTCTTCACCTATGGGCATAACCTGTACCGGCAAATATAGCCTCACACACCAACATATATGCATGAACACATACATACAACACACCAATATATACACACTCAAATAAAAAATTTAAAATAAAATAAATAAATCCTAATAGAATTAGTTTTAATTTAGAGAAAATTGTATAAACTATATATATTTATATTTAATATGTAATATAAAATACACCATATATAATATAAAATATAAAATGAATTTGTGTGAAAATATTCAGCAGACAAGTTGAAGATTCATTTTCTCTCATGACATGACAAAATTGTCAAAAATCTCTCTGTTGCTGATGAAAAAGTTAAGAATAATTTCATTAAATGGTTTTCCCGTGTAGTGAGTTAGAATTGGAATCCATCTTTCCACATCTTCTCACTCTAAATCATGTGTCCTTACCTTTATACCATGTTGCTTTATGATAAAACTTTCAAAGTATTGGAAGATCACTGAGTGGGTGGATGAGTTATTATAGCTTCAGAGACTGGGCTCCTCTATACCAAAAGAAGAAATGAGCAGTCAAAAATTTGAGGTAGAGGCCTAATATATCACAAATACTCTCCAGGAACAAAGACAAGTGAGCAGCTCTCCCTGGAAGCATGTCTGTATATACTTCATTAGTTTTCAGAAGAACTAGCTCTGTCTTACATCATTTATGCTCTCTGACATCTACTTACTGCAACTCTGCCAGTAGCAACCCATTCTGTAGACACATCCCCATGCCATCACTGTGGCAGGGAGCATGGGAACTCTCACATACGTATGCACGTCACGTCATCACCTCCTAGAATTTGCAGACTACACTGTGTCATCTCCCAACTAAGTAACAAAGAGAGGAGTTTAGTTCCCCAGAGCCAAACATACAATCAAAACAGTGGTGCCTTCTCTTCCTGGAAGACAAACGCTGGTATTCCTAAGTATCTTGTTGCTCAGGGACAGCCATGTTGTAAGTTTAAAGGCAGAACAGCTTCACCACACATTGGTTAACCTGTAAGTCACAGGTAGCTGTGAACTTTTGTTTATTTTTTGTTTGTGGTGTGTTGTTTGTGGTGCTGGTGATGAAACCTAGGGCTTTGAGCATGCTAGGAAGGCTCTCTATCGTGGAGCTATTTTCTTACTGAGCCATCAAGCCAACTGCTGGTGTGTGTGTGTGTGTGTGTGTGTGTGTGTGTGTGTGTGTGTGTGAGAGAGAGAGAGAGAGAGAGAGAGAGACTGTCTGTCTGTGTATGTGTGCTTATGTTTCTGTGTGTCATGTCTGTGTATGTGTGTCTGTGTTTCTATGTATCATGTCTGTGTAAGTGTGGGTCTGTGTTTCTGTGTGTGAATAACATACATGTGGAATTATGTAGACATAGAATAGGTATTAAGTTAGTGAGAAGCAAATGGTATGTTATTTGTTTAGAGCTTAAGAAGCAAGCTTAGGGTCACTACTTCTCAATACATCCCCCATGTTGACCACAGTTCATCCCTGAAATATGTCAGATGCATTGTGACTCATTGGGAATGGAATCTACCCAGTGGTAGGTTTCAGTATTGAGATAATTTTTGTTCACTACCCTTATCTTCAAATAAAACTATTATGAACCCACAAAGAACTAATGTTGGTGCCTGAAGAGTTAGATAATACCGTATTGGAACTATCCCATATTAGAAACATCCCATATTAGAAGGTACTGCTGGTGCATGGAGAGTTAGAATCATTCTGGTAATAACAATTGTGCATGAATGAAATCAGCATTTGGATGGAGAAGGAATATCCCATATTGGAAAGTAATCATAGCTTTTATGTTCATGTGTGTGTATGCTTTGACAGCTTTTTGGAGACCACAGCCTACTACTTCATGAAACCAAAAATTGGAGAGAAGGAGGTGTCCCCAAATGTTTTCTTCAGTGTCTGGCATGAATTCAGCTCTGACTTTAAAGACTCTTGGAAGAAGGAGAATAAACTGATTCTGCAAGAGAGGTAGGTGTCTTTGTGTTCACAATGGCATTTAAAACTGGTATTTTATTAAGTGTGACTCCACTGGGGGTTGCCAATTTTTATAGCATGAATGAAAACTTTGATGGCCCTCACCCTGGGATATCAAGTTGAAGAGGTGCTGATAGTTGGCAGAACTTGGAGTTTGACTAAGAGGAGTGTGGACTAGAATGTGATGCTACAGAGAATAGCCAAGGGTAGGGGCAGTGCCATTGTCTATTAAAATAACTTCTATTGTGAAGAAACCAAAGAAAGAAAAGCCATATGAAGGATTGAATAACCCTATAGGGATAAACCTTCTCCCCTCTAAAGACTGCTAGCAAATGATGCAAAGGTCAGAGGAATAGCTTTTGCTCAATTCATGGTATAGTGTCAGTTTCATCAATTCATCTCAAAATTTTACCCAGATGTCTCCCCAAACCATAGATGATCATGCTTTTTGAAAAGACCCCTCAAGATTCTTGTGGAATGACAGCACATTTTCTAAAATAAATCTGTTCGAGAATGAAGAGAGATTTTCCCCTCTTGAGGATGTGAAATAACATCTCAGGGATTATGAAATTCCACAAAGGCATATTGAACATTAACTCATGAAGAAAGCTAGCCCTCCCAGGGCAGCCTCCCCAAATAGCTGGGTCTAGTGGGAAAATGAAAGAGAAACATAATCCATCCAGAAAGCAAATCTTAACACAGATCCAGTTAGCGCACTTCCTCACATCCCTGTCCTAACAATGGCTTTGCTTTAGTTCCTTAGAGAGCTTACATCCTGAGGGACTTTGTTCATCTCTGCTGTAATAGCCCATCGTTTCCTACTTATTATCTTCAGGCTGGTCTGCGTGCACATACACCATGATGTGCACCTAGTTTTCATTTATGGGTAGGTTTCCCCATCTCCCTAAGTAAACAGAGTTAATTGCTAGCATTTTTGTGCATATATATGATGCAGACGTGACCTCACTTCCACAACTAAAACTGTGCATCTCCTCTTGTGGCCCCTCAAATCTAGCCTAGTCAGTAAGTGCTGGGTTCAATGAGAGACTCTATCTCAAAAAAATAAGATGGAGAAAGAATTGTAGAGGTCACCCGAAGTCAACCTCTGGTCCCCACATGGGTGCATGTGTACCTGCACACACATATTTATGCACAAACACACACTCATATATCACACACAAAAGATAGTTGTACTCTAATCACTGTTCTGTCATACATTCATTTACATATCCCTTCATTTGTATATTAAATGATATTTTTATTCTCTACCCACCAAAATGCTTGCTCCATTTAGAGGGTTATAAAGGAGAAACATTTTTCAACTCTACCACATTAACATACTTCCCTTCTTAAATCTCTAAATTTAATTTTTTTAACCTAGAAAAGCATCTGAAACCCACTCACCCTGCTATTGAAAGTGGAAAGCATAGAATTTCTTATAGAACAGTTATTGGTAGCATCTCTTGGATTAGGGACCTAAGTGAAGATAGAACTGGTCCAATTTGGACATCAACAAGATAGGAATAAGTATAAGAATAGCTGCCCTGCCACATATCAGGTGAGTAAACATGTCACAGATACTGGGGGTCAGGATGGACTCAGTCATCATTATTTACTACATCACCAGACAGAACATAAACCCTGGTTAAGAAGATGCCATCTGGTAGAAAATGTCAAGGCTCACTGATTCAGACACACTGTACCCTAAAATCGCTTCTAGTCTCTGTTCAACATCCCCCAAACGTTCTGTTTCTAGGTGACATTAACACCACCAGTCTTAACCATATTGAGTTATTGAGTCTGACATGCTCAGACAAGGTTGTCTTCACTTTTTAACTCCTTTGTCCAGCCAGACTTTGTTCTGATGTCTTGGACTTGTCACATCCTTAGAAATATGCCAAGGGCATTTGGATACACAGTTGATGACTGTATTTCATTGTGGCTGTGTTGTGATTGGCTGAATCCAAATGATCCTAGCCAACCATTTATAATTTTACTACATTTGCTTGTGATAAAGGGCTAAGGCAGAACATGTGGCGGGCCAGGAAGGATTGGCATCTGTTATGCCTCTCATCAGATGATGGCCAGGCTGCTTTGAAGAGTGGAGCCATTGATCAGAAGTGTTTGCACAGTGTCGTCCCTTTGCTCAAAGCTGAATACACGGCATAAGTAAAACAAAAATGCGAGCTTCCTGTTTGAAAATGAACAATTTCAAAACAACAAATAACAGCCTGTATCCAGTGTTTTATTTCATGCTATAAGTTCTCTTGCTTGCGTTGTAGTATTTATTTCACAGTGAGAAGGTTATTGTTGTATTTCTGAGGGAACGTTCACCTGTGACTTACCCACAGTGTTTTCCCTTTGGTGCATCTGTATAAATTTAATAACTTGACCTGTTACATCACTGTCAGTGGCATGGACATGGGAGTACAAACCTAGCTCACCAGAGTAATGAACATGTTTTTTTCCACATAATTTTAAGTTGATCATTGTGGGTCATAAAAACCCTTCTCCAAATACCTTGAGCAAAGTGAGAGCTCTTGTTTAGACAGTCAGGCTACAGAAGGGTGGGAGAGGAACTTGTCTGTGAAATGCCCAGATGCAGAACTCTCCTGGTAATAGTGGGTTGGGCATGCATCTCTGGACCACTTTTTCTCTGTTTGTTTTTTTCTCTTTCTCTCTAAAAAACAACAACAACAACAACAAAAAACATTTTTTAAATTTCTTGGTGTGACTGGGTATTTTGCCTGAGTGTCTAAAAACAACAACAACAACAACAACAACAACAAAAAACCCCTTTTTTTAATTTCTTTGTGTGACTGGGTATTTTGCCTGAGTGTCTGTGGACCATGTGGCTGCATTGCCCACAGAAACCAGAAGAGGGCATTGGATTGTCGATAACCAGATTTACAGGTGGTTGTTAGCTGCCATGTTGGTGCTGGGACTCAAACCCAGTTCCTCAGGAAGAGCATTCCCCTTTGTTTCTTTTTAAATGTCTTCTCTCTATCCTTCTGTTTTCTTCCTCCTTCCCTCACTTCTTGTCATCGTCTGTCTTCCCCACCCACAACCTTCCCCTTTTCCCTACCTTTCCCTGGCCACACTCCAATCCCACTTTCTTCTGTGGGTCCATGTAATTGTCAAGCTTTTTCTTTAACAGTAGACTCATGTCCTGTGGCCTCCATTAGTCGCCATGGCTAACATTTTCACAACCTAGGCATAGAAAGCACTCTCCAGCACCCTCTAGAAGAATCACAGGGTAAACTCCAAATGAACTCTGGCCACCTTTGGCTCTCCTACTACAGCCAGCCAGGGGCTATCACAAATAGCTCAACTGCACTTCAACCCATTCCTCTAGCCAGGGCTTACCATGTCTGGCAGTTCGCTTCATACCAAGTTTTTTTGGGGGGTAGGGGGGTAGGGGATAAGGGTAAAACAGTTTCAAAAGAAAGAGTTAACTACTACCTCAGTTTATCAGACCTATAAACGTTGTCCATGTAATTGCCAAAGTGATTTAGCATGTGTTATGTAGCTTTTACTGGGAGATACAAACAAAGGTCTCTTTACTCCAGCTAGGGCACCAATGGCAAATCAAAGAAACGATTTTATTCTTATCTAGCTCAGTAAACACCAGTGAGCTAAGAGGTGACTTGTAGTATGAAGTGATACTGGAACATAGCCAACGTAAAGACAGCTGCATTCCAAAAAGCCCATCCTACATGGGCAGTGAGTCACAAAAGCTGCATCCCTGATGCTTTCTGCCCAGCTCACAGACAGCTCAGCTGACCAGAGAGTCATATGTCCCCAGCGAGTGTTGCTGCTTTTTCACCATAAGGAGTTGCCTTGTGTATCCTCTAACTTCCTGAGCCTAGTAGGTTTCAGTTACTTCCTGAGTTTCAAGAAGGAAATGTTTTGGTTGAGTGTGCAGAAATAACCTGAACAGTGATATTAGTTATACCATTGAACTCTTACTTCCTGATAAAATTTCCCATCTTCTCATTTGGTATTCATAAATAAATGATTGTTCGAGGTTTTAAGTCCTGTATGAGTATTCCTCCCCATTTGATTTCTAACTGATATCTCATCATAGAGTAGGAGAACTCTGCTTTTCTGGCCTTCTGGATAACTTGTGAGAGTCCATTGATGTGTTTTCTGATGTAGTGAGTTCCCCCTCATTCTTGTTGAGTAGATCTGCCCTCTTTCTAGGAGATGTGGTTTGAAAAGCATGGGGGTTTTAGTTATCTGCCAGTTATTAACTCTGGGGTTGTCTGGAAGGTCATTTATCCATCAAGAGTCATCCTTTCCTCACCTATAAAATGGAGGTGATCACACCTCTCTTGCAACATCAATATGTAGATAGAATGAAAAGACGTGCATGATATATATATATATATATATATATATATATATATATATATATATCATGGATACACACACATATACACATATATATCATTTTAGAGGTTCTTTGGCTGTGTCTCTATCATTGAATATAAATGGTATCATATTGTGTCTCTAATAAGATGTTTTAGTGTATTAATAAGGGGATGACATCATTCTAAAAAGAGAGTTTATAAATGCAAGGTATTGCTATGACACAGTTACCTTTTTGGTTAGGTAAAATGTGTCTGTTCTGCGTGTGAGCATCTACTTTTGTTTAAAATGCTACTATACACTATGCTTCTCGATGAATGTTGTCTGATATGATAGAATATTGCTTTTATATGGACCACTAGCCCACCAGCTTTGTTAAAAGTCAATAAAAGTGGTCTTTTTCATTTACTTGATATATATATATACACACACACACACACACACACACACACACACACACACACACACATTTATTAATAAGAAATCTTCCTTTTTAAAAAATTCAGACATGCCATCACTGAACAACATAAAACATGAAAAATAAGAAGTCAGGAACATGTTAACAAATTCTACCAAGTCCCCTCTTCCCCAATATCTCACCAGAGCATGCTTGTAATATGTAAGACCATAGGAAAACTTTTACATTAGTCACTCAGCCACATTAATAAGACCTTGCAAAGTTAGAAAAAAAAGCCCAAATAATTAAGCACATACATACGTCTTGGTCCCTGATTAATAGGCTGTGGGTTAGATCCTAGAAGAAAAGGGTAGCCCACCCCAGAGAAACTTTACTCCTCACCTCTCTTTACTGTGATTTGAAATCAGTATTCATCCAGGATTTTCAGCTGTATAACTCTGTGGAGTTATATTTTGTTATTATTCAATACTCTTTGAACTTCCCTAGGCACTGAAGTTTTCAAGCTCTCTGTAGGCAGTCTCATCTTCCTTGATTGTACAGTCTAGCACTGAGCAGTGTAACATACAGCAGAGAATGAGGAGGGGCTGAGGTCAATCCAGAAGACTTTAAACACAGAGCTTAGAGCCCATGCAAGATTTTTTTTAAAGATGGTTTAAAGCACTAAGATCATTTTAGACAACAAAATCTTTCTCCAGAAAACTGGCGCCCAAGCTCCATGAAGTGTGGTATACCATAATTTCATTTTTAATCAGTTAGACATTTTAATTCAATAAATCAATTGAGACATTAGTATGAGTTATGTTTAAAATATTGTCTAATTTAATTTACCAGTTTATTTTACTGTGAGGCAGGTAGTCTTTGATAAACCAAGAGAAGGGCTAGCTACCCCTCTAATTGCGTGAGCCTGTGACAATCAGTATGCGACAATCAGTATGCATTCAGCCCAGCTGAAGTCTGTGATTAGAAATGATTTGGATATTTGTTCTTACAAAATCATAGATTATATTGGAGATTTCTCTTGCCATGCTAAAATTCTTTCCAAAATTTGTATTTAAGTGCTCTGTATATTCAGATTCAGATTTAGGTATGATGTTAACAGAGATAAGTCTGGGAAGGAAGAGACCACTTTCATGGCAATTGAACATAAATATCAACGGAGATAGATAAGTGAAATTCCCATTGCCCACCTTTTTGTGAGATGGGATCTCATGTAGCACAGTCTGGCCTCAAACTCACTAAGTAGCAACAGCGACCTTAAAACCCTGACCCTTCTGCCTCCACCTTGCTGGAATTATAGGTATGTGCCACCATAGTTGCTGAGGTAGAGACTGAAGTGAGGGCTTTGTCCATGCTAGTCTCCTTTACCAGGCCATCAGCATCCCAGCTGCTGAAATCCCCTCTCTGCTCCAGTTCTGTGCTGTTGTGTGGTACTGGTAATGACACTGACTGATCATTTGTCCTTTCCATCCAGGCACCAACTTTAGAGAAATGACCAATAAAGCTCTTTTCTTCCTATTGCCAACTCTCTAGTACTGGAGGTTTGGCAAGACAGTGGACAAACCAGATTGCCAAAATGGTAACAAGAAGCTAAGTATGTGTGGGGAGTCTGCATTCTTGGCTGGTCCTAATTTACATACCTTAAAGTGTAATGGGGAGGGCAGTTTGTTTTGTGATTATTTATGTTCTTCCATATGTCAGGAAGCATCCCTGGCTATGCAGATCTTGACCCCTAATTAGAAAAGTAGACAGTAAACGAAAGCATGTATCTAAGCTATGGGTTTAGGAAATAAAGAGGAATCAGAAGTTGAAGATCATTAGAAACAACAGCCAGGATACCTTTCGGGGTGGGGGGAGAGGGGACAAGGTTTGGAGTGCTTATGGAGTTTAAGATTCTGGCCATGTGTGGAGACACAACAGAGCATGGGGTGGAAATGGTTGTGTGTTTTCCAAGAAAGACGAGTGATAAAAGGAAACTGGTGAAGTGTGCCAGGGCTTCACAGTCCAGATCATGGCAGATACATCATGAGTGATTAAACTGTTATTATCCATCAGGTAGAAAATCAGCAGTTTGGCAGGAGCGGAATCGGATAGGATGTGTGTGATGAGATCTTTGACTAATATGGGCAGTACATTGGAGAGTGGCTGTAAGAAGTAAGTTAGGAAATCACTATGGCTTAGGCGAAAGATGTGGTACTCTAGATTATTTGAGGTCATGGAAGCTGCAGGAATTGAGTGTGCAGGTAGGTATGTTGTTTGGAGGAAGGTCTACACAGGCTTGGTGCTCCCAGTGTGGGGGAGTATGATTCTAAGTGTCTTCTCAAGCATTACCAAGATAATGTCAGTCAAGTTATGAAAGATTCAGGAAAAGAATCAGCCTGCTCTTTCTTCTCCTAAACCACCTTTTTACACTCTGGATGTTAGCACATTCTCTTTGTAAAGCTTAGTTCTCCTAGAAGGAGGTACATGTTCCAGGAGGATACCTAACTAGGAAAGAACTTTGTATTGGCTTCTTTGTCTTGCCATCCTTTGGGGAAACTTTTCTCAAATGCTTCTTGAGTTCTATCCTCAGACCATAAAAATAAAAAAGAATAAAGAAAAATAAAACAGAACATGTGAGCTGAAGATATAAGTTCCTGGTAGTGTGTTTGCCTGGCATGCACAAGGTCCTAGAGGGAGAGAGAGGGAGTGGGGGATGGGGGAAGTGGAGGGACAGAAGTAGGGAGGGTTGAAAGGAAAGTGTCCCATTCAAAGGCTGAAGCAGCTCTCAAGAGTTGTAATTAAAGACATAAATAGAAAATCAACACCCAAAACCAAGAAAACAGCCTGTCCAGAGGTATGTCTGCTTTAGTATTTAAATAATGCTATCTAACCTTTCAGGAGATTGTGGGAGCTTATGAGGTATCTGAGCCATTCTCAGTTTCCCATCAGCATTTCTTAAAAGTATTTTTGTTGATTTAGCCAAGTTTATAGTAGAAATATCTTAGATCAAAATATACTTCCTGGAAAATATGAGTCAAAAATTATCCCCCCAAAATAGTATCTTTCAACTTATATGGGCTGAAAACTGCTCCTATAAAAGCAAGATTTTTTAAGGGGGTAATTCTCACTTCCTTTAAGATAAATAACTTCAAGTAACATCACAGTTTTATTTTGTTACAGGAAGATGAGCAGATCTATCAGGTTTGTGTAATGGAAAACTAGCAAATAGTTTGGTTTGTGAGTACTTTTGCTGGAGCCTGAATTTTTAAGATAACTAAAATCTTTGGAATCAAAGTGCTCTCCACAGGCCTTCCTGCCATGGCCTTGCTTGCTGCTGACTCTGACTCTTTTGGGTGGAAGAATTCCAAGGCAGGGAGCCACTCCTCCATCTGCCTCAGGGATTTCCTCTCAAACTCCACCGCTTTCCCACTGTTGAAAGTAATATGTTTGAGAAGTCGAAGATGATTCTCCTACACTTAAAAAAACGGGGCTTTAGACTCAATAGTGTCTAATCAGAAGCTAGGTTTGAGAGATAGAGAAGTATGAGGTTGCCTTGGCCATGTCATTGATATTAGTCTCTGTATGAAACCAATGACAGGGCAGGGCCAAGACATTTTTTTGTTGTTGTTCTTGGTTTGTTTGGGGAGGGGCAGAGGCAGACAGGAATAGAGAAAGACCTTTTATATTGCACTTGGGAGCAAGCAGACATTCCATGGAAGTTAACCTTGCTGATGTTGAAGAACTAGCTATAAAATTACAGTGCAGTCTTGGTTGTTGACATTTGCAGTCAAGTCAAATGTCCATCAACTGAACTACAGCCCTCAGGACAAATTAGTGTCACATAGATAGCTTGTGCTTTTTTGCTTTATGGAAAAGCTGTTGGTTACAGTTTGTTCCTACTTGAAAGTGAACTTCAAATTTTAAATCATCATTGTTTAAGTTTTTTATATACAGAATTTTTTTTACTCTATTCAGATATAGTTGACAAATTATGACACACTTACAATGTCTAGTTATCTGTATACATCCAGACATTTTTATCATAATATTGCCAATTGGCAAATCCATTCCCTCACAGGGTTACATTGATTTTTTTTTCCTTTTGTAACAATAATACTTGAGTTGTGTAGCTTTAATTTTACATTTTAAGAGTAACAATGCAAAGCCAAATAAGTGAATATAGAGTTGTGCCTAATAGAATCCCTAAGTTGATACAAAAGCATTTTTGCACTGTAGCCTCTCCCATTTATGTTGAGATTAACATGTAGATTCACCAGAGGCCCATTTATATTCCATTGCTTCTATTTTGACTTATTTGTGCCTCTACTTCCTGGATGAGGTCTGTAATAACACACCCAGAATCTGTGATCCCGCAAAACCTTTCAAAGTTTGGAAAGTTTATCTAATCCCCCTCATCTGTCATTGTATCTTGGTGATGTTAAGCATCCTCTAAATAATCTATCAGTTCTGTCTCCATCCTCTCCACTTTGCCCTGGCCATGTTCCACCTCCAATTGATTACCCCAGCCACCCCTTTCCTTTAGGACTCACAGTTCAGCCGGCACCAAGTATCACACACCCTGTCTCCATAAAAGCCAACGTGTCTCCACAGTTCATTGATCTCCCTCTAAAGAAAGACGGCTCTGTCTCCTTGCTGAGACCTTCCCTGAATGATTTAACATTCAATGGGAAGCCATCTGAAGTACTGTTAGGAAAGCATGCCTACAGAGTGAGGCATCTCAAGAGGGGTCACCTCTACATTTGCACAAGGGCACAGACCTCTCCTGGTATGGGTCATCACTTGGGTAGAGATGGCTCCTGGTTCTTCTACCTGGCAAAGGGAAGCTAAGAAGTCAAGGTGTGCTGGTGCCTGAGTAAGGTCGAGAAGTAGATCCATTCCATCCCTAGAGTATTTATTTCTTGTTTTTATAATTAAATACTATTTTTTGCTAACGTATTTTCTTTAATTTTTATGTACATGGGCATTTTCCTTGCATGTTATGTCTATGCAACCCTCGTGAGCCTTGTAATCTAGGACAGAAGAGGATGTCAGATTCCCTGGAATTGGAATTACAGATGGTTATGAGCTACTATTTGGGTGCTAGAAACTGAGCCTCTGTCCTCTGGAAAAGCACCCAGTACTCTTAAAGGCTGAGCTACTGCTCCAGCTTCTGGTAGCAGGTTGTCTTAATGAACATAGAACTCTAGCTGTGTTGGTTGTGAGCTCACAGCTGTTTGTCCATAGATGGAAAGGACACAGTATCCTGAGGTCATGTCCATCTTTTCTTGGGCTTTACAATGTCCTTCTTCCCCTGGAATAGATCCAGGAGAGGATTAGTGTGCCCTGGAGGAAAAGCCAGCAGCCCACATTAAATTCACCTGCTGGCTCCTGAGAGCACATGGATCCCTTGAGTTTCATTAACCCTCAAATGACCTTTGTCTCCAACAAATTATGAATTGGGAGGGAGCAAAACTACTGAGCTGCAGAAAGTGTACCTATTTAAAATCATCTAAATAACACTGTGGTAGCACAAGAGTATTGCAGCGTTCAGTAAGGAGACATGATACGTATAGTTGCTTTTAAGAAGGAAGAAAATACGCACAGTTATATTAATGAGTTAGCATTTTACTCTAACTCATTAGTTCTATTAATATTATTTTAATTGATTTTACAATATTGGTATCTGAGATGGGCTGCATTGACTACCATGTTGAAAATTAAAATCCAAAATTCAGTAACATAAACATTCATTTTCTGTCAGATAAATAATGAATATTCATAGGGAATAGGATTCATTTTCTTCATTTAAAATACTCAGAACTTAGAGGTTATATACGGGAATGCCTATTCCTCAGAATTTTAAATTGTAAAAAAAATGTGTTGGAAATGAGTCTCTAAACATCATTGGGTGAGGAAAAAGGAAAGAACCCTTGATTCAATAGGTAAACGCTCTACTGTGAGCTACACCCCTGTCTCTCAGGTTTATGAGATAGTGTCTCACAGAGTGACCCAGGCTGACTTTTGCAATCCTCTGGCTTCTGCCCCTCAAGTACTGTGATTAGAGACATGCACACCATGTCTGTCTGGCAGCCTTTAATCCTCAAATTGTTGGAATTATCGTCATGTATCTAGACATTCCGTATCTTGCAGAAGTAAAACACATCAGAGTGTATTCATAATAGGTCTTAATTTTATTAGATAGGATCATTTTTAAAATTAACTTCTAGGGTTCAAATTCTAGGGCCTAGGGTGAACATTTTTGGAAAGTTTGTTTAAATTACATTTGGCCACTTTAAAGTTTTCCAAGTGTGGGGGAGGTAAATAAGATCAGACATGAGGGGGGTCTATTTCCTCAGTTGAGAGATTGTCGATGCTCACAGATAACACAGAGGATTTTATTTTAAAAGTCAGACTTCATGTGGCTATTAATGTATCCTTAAGTTTTAACACTGATGTGTCCATAATTCTTTTCTGAGTTCACCCATGTGTTGGTTTCCTACAGCCCCTCATTCTTCCAGAACTTTCATTCTTGCAAAAGCTAAATGTAATATGTCCTAGAAACATGGGATTACGTTGTTTTAACATAACAAAGACTTGGATTTAACATATGCCTCTAGTAGTATATTTACAACCCTTGACATATTGGCTTACCATTCTGAGCCTCAGTTTTCCCATTAATAAAGTAGAGGTACTGATATTATCTAGTTTCTGGAGGGAGTTAAATGAATTACTGAATATAAAACACTTAACACAATCTCTCTCTTACCAAAACTTCTCAAATAGCATTATCATCAGCAAATTCATGTTCTAAAAGCAAGACGTTATTTTAGAAAGACTTAACAATGGAATTCAAAGAACAGCTCTATTCTACCTTCTATTATTTCTTTTTTAATGTATATTATTATTTTATAATTAACTTAATTTCACATATCAGCCATGGATTCCCCTGTCCTCCCTCCTCCCACTCCTCACCCCCCCAATCTACCCCCCATTCTCACCTCCTCCAAGGCAAGGTCTCCCCTGGGGAGTCAGCCCAGCCTGGTAGACTCAGCCGAAGCAGGTTCAGTCCCCTCCTCCCTACACCAAGGCTGAGCAAAGTGTCCCAGCATAGGCCCCAGGCTCCAAAAAGCCAACCCATGCACCAAGGACAGGTCCTGGCTCCACTGCCTGGGGCCCTCCCAAACAGTTCAAGCTAATCAACTGTCCCACTCATCCAGAAGGCCTGGTCCACTTCCATGGGAGCTCCTCAGCCATTGGTTCACAGTTCATGCATTTCCACTAGTTTGGCTATTTGTCCCTGTGCTTTTTCCAATCATGGTCTCAATATCTCTCACTCATACAATCCCTCCTCTCTCTCGCCAATTGCGCTCGGCCGTGGATCTCAGCATCTGCTTCCATCAGACACTGGATGAGAGTTCTCTCATGACAACCAGAATGTCCTTCTATTGTTTCTAAAATATGTATTTCCAAGTAATAAATTTGCATGCTGCCAATTATAAAATGGTGAAACTGGGAAATTAGTTACTTCCTAACTTGTAGAACTGAAATAGTGATCTCAAATTTATATGGTATTGAAGCAATTTATAATATTAGCTGCAAAATTCCCAACACAGTGACTGGTCATTGCAGGTGCTAAGTGTTTTGAATAGTACTGTAGGTCTTCAGAAATTATGACTATTGGTATAGGCTTGATGTGTTAGCCTTTAATCCCAGTGCCAGGAAAGTAGAGGCAGATTTCTGTGTTTGCAGCCAGCCTGGTATATACAGTAAGCCTCAGGCCAGTCAAGGCTACGTGGTGGGACCTTGTCTCAAAAAAAAAAAAAAAAAAAAAAAGGTCTGGCTATTGTTGTATATGAACATAGTGTATTCCTCCCCATGAACAGGACAGTGAAAAAGAACTGGACAGAGTGAAGTAGAATTTGGAAAAGCAGAAGAGTGAGGGTGAAACATAAATATTAGAAGGAGATTAAGGAAATGCAATAAATTAAGATAGACAGTAGTGCTTAAAATAGAAGGTCGAGAACACAGGGAAGCTACACATCACTTCTCTGCCAGGAAACCCATACTGTCTTTTTATAAGCAGCAATATCCACATGTAACTGGTACAAGGAAGGCAGAGGTATGTTTCCATGGTACCCAGTTATACAGAATGAATTGGGTGAGCCTTCTTTAGTGTGAATCCACAGTAATTATGCAAGTTTTGTTTTTTTCATTTTTTCTTTATCAGCCCATTTTACTCTAGCTAATTATGATTGTTAATATGGGTTTCAGTCTAGCATATTACAGATCCCCATTTAGTGCAGAGCCATATTGTAGGCCTTTAAAGAAGAAAGATTGAGCCCCTAGCTCTCTGCACATTGCAGTCCTCTCATTTCAAAATTAAGCCAGAGCATGAACAAAACTAGAAATATGGAATTTGGAGTTTGACATAGAAGTGAAGCAGGGTCTGTTTAGAGCAGAAAGTAAGACAGGTGCTCGAGGCTAGATAACATGGATGGCGAGTTAGATATAACGGTGAAGAGGGAATTGTTGGTTTTGCAAAGATGAATGGATGCATGGATGGATGGGTACTGGAAATCATACAATGCTTTTAAGAAGAACGCAAACCTGTCTGAGAAGGCAGCATCACTGTGCATAAAGCTTTGCCTGCTGCCCACTTGGTAGTTTTCTACCTGATCTCTCAGTAATACATATAAACTTTCCCCAGTCCACTCTGCCACGAGTGCAGTCTGGTAGACTGCTCCACATTCAGATGAGAAGGACGAGAGCCAAGCACTATACACAATGTCTCAACTGAGAAGCAGGAATATAACCATCAGAAAGCTGGTGGGTCCTCACAGGGTGGAAATAAGCTGGCTTCCATAAAGTATGTAGCCTCTCTTCATAAACAGGTGTTAGAAGCAAGTCGTTTTGCATTCTGGTTTTACAAAGCTGAGAATTAAGTTCTCATATCCAGATACTTGAATCCTAGTGAGCATTTCCATTCTCTACCTGGTTATTTAATGACTTACCTAATAAGGGAGTTCATAAACTTTGGGGGGGGTTTGAATTATTCTTTTGTTTTGTTTTATTTGACCTTTTATTCTTCTCTCATACATTACATTCCAACCACAGTTTCCCCTCGGTCCACTCCTCCCAGTCCCTCCCCCTACCTTCCTTCTCCCCAGATCCACTTCTCCTCCTCTTCCTCTGTCACCCCCCACCCAAGGGATTTTCCACTGAACATGGCCTAACAAGATACGATAATACTGCACACAAGTCCTACAAACTTTTAAGGATAATGACAGATACAGTTTCGCTCATCATCTTGTAGTCTGGAGCCGCGATCTATTATCTGCAATTTGAAGACACACAAAATCTATGAAACAAAAAAAAATATTCATTCATAGAGTTGCAGCAAACTTATCTGTCAACAAAACTCAACTTTTTTGAGGGTGTTTTTAACCTCTGCACATCCAGCTTACCATAAATGTTCATAAACTTACCATAGAAATATTGTGTTTTACTTTTTCATGCTCTCTGACCCTTTTGGTAGTATGGTAGTGTGCCATACACCTGTCTGAAATGGAGAAGTGTCTCCATTCTGTAATGTATCTGGCCACAAAGTTTTGGGGTAAAGGATTGTAAGATGAATGTGTATCAGGCTGAGTGAACTAAGCAGGTACTGGTCCCCCATTCTATCTAGTAGCACGGGGATATATCAGTCTCTTAATGAAGCTACTGGTGTGTAAGGTTAACTGTGGAGACTCATTCAGATTTTCTACTGCTCTGAGGTGACCTCCTCACTTCTGTAATTATTGCAGTTTCCTTGCTGCATCGCATCCACTCAGCTTCCTGTCCAGTCTGAGCTTCATCCCCTCATACCATCAGCTCTGCCTTTGCTGTCTGTGTCCATCTTTCTTCATCAATTGCACAACTCCTCTGCTCTCCACTCCTCAGCATCAGCAGGCCAAATCCTTCACGTTTCTTGCTCTGGAAGAAATTCTCTATGATATGGTGATATATTGTCCCCCCCCCCATATATTGTGTACCCTAAATAAAACTTATATGGGGTTAGAGAACATAATAGCCACTAGATTAGACAGAGGCCAGATAGTGGTGGCACACACCCTTAATCCTAGCATACCAGAGGCAGAGATCCATTCGGATCTCTGAGTTCAAGGCCACGCTGGAAACAGCCAGGCATGGTGGCACATACCTTTAATCCCAGGACTTGAGATCTCTTGTCTTGCTTGGGAAAGACACATGCCTTTAATCCTAGGAAATGATGGCAAGAAGAAGAAAGGTATATAAGGCATGAGGACCAGGAACTAGAGGCTTTTTATGCTTTTGAGCTTTTAGGCCTTTAGCAGCAGTTCAGCTGAGATCCATTTGGGTGAGGACTCAGAAGCTTTCAGTCTGAGGATTCATGGAAATGGGATCAGATGAGGAGTTGTGAAGGTGAGGTTAGCTGTGGCTTGTTCTGCTTCTCTGATCTTTCAGAATTCACCCCAATATCTGGCTCCTGGTTTGTTTTTTTATTAATAAGACCGTTTAAAATTTGTCTATACTAAGAGTCACTGTTTCAAGTCAGCAAGGCAACCATAGGTTCATTTCCTAAGGAGCACACACATAGCTTGGAAGGCATGGGAGAAATGAGGTGTGGTGAATGCTTTTATTCAAATTTACATTTCCATGTATAATCATTACCCACAGGGTAATGCTGCTAATGTCTCTCCTGAACTCAGTATCTCCATCCTTCCCTCTCAATTTAGAATTTGCCAATACGCTTTGCCTAGGTCATTCATCATATGATTAGAGTTGCAAATGAAAACAGCACATCTCTACCCTCATGGAGCTTCCAATATACTTACACAGAAGTCATTATTGGGTCAAGGAAAGGCAGAGCTGGAGGATTTTTTTTTTTTTTTGTAAGATAGCAAGATGGTGTCTGAGAAGTGGTGCATAAGTAGGGACTTGAAGGTAATTAGAGAATAAACTAGTTGAAATCTGGAAGAGGAAAGCCCCAGACAGTGGGAATAGCAGCAAGTGGAGATGCTGAGGGAAAGCATATTAAGTGAGAAGTCCAGAGTGGCTGGAACAGAGCAATCAAGGAAGAGAGATCAGGGAGAAGGAATGCTGGGATCAGAAATAGTCTAGTGGAACAAGTTCGGGCAAGGTTTGAGAAGAGTGGGCATCCAATAAGAGCCCTGGGTGACCGTGCTCTGCTAACTAGAGGGAGAAGAAGGCTAACAATTCATCTTTGCACTCAGCATCTACAGAGGCAGACTCTGAGAGTGCTTAGGGATAAAGATGATGGACACAGAGGAAGTGGAGACAATAACCGGAGGCCACAATTTCGAGGAACTTGTTCATTCAAAGGGCCGTAGTGAAAAGAGGAGCTGGGTGGAGGGAGGTAGATTAAGGTTTTGTTTTCTGAGGTTTTGTGATTTTCAGATGGTGGGATAAAAGACGTATTTGTAGCCAGATAGGAATATTCCAGTAAAGGAGAAATTGAGACACTAATTCTCCTGTAGTGAGTGTGCTTCCTTCGTCTGCCCCTGCCTTGTGTCTCCCACATCTTAGTCTTAATTAAGCCGTTCTTCCTCTTGTGCAATTCCAAGCCATTACGATATAAATAGCTTTGTTGTGCTCTTTTATGAGTTTTACTGGGAGGAAATTGGATAAACTCACTATAATCTAATTCCTATGTCTAATAGCCCTTGCATTCCTTCACATTCCCCATCAAATCCCTCAGTGAGTAAGATACAAATGGTTTGTACACATCATGCTTGCTAGACAAGTGTCGAAATGAGCATCACAGCATAAATCCCAAGGGAGTTTAACTTTCTATCTCACTAGCTGTGGTCAATGCTTTTCTGAACCACCTTTAAAAAAAAAAAAACACAAACGTGAGATTAACAAAACTATCTTTGAGTGGCATACATGAAGGCTTGAGTTCTGTTCTTGTCCTGCACTCTCATGTGCACACACACACACACACACACACACACACACACACGCACGCACAGAGAGAGAGAGAGAGAGAGAGAGAGAGAGAGAGAGAGAGAGAGACGCATGCGTACACACATCATCACAAATAGAAATATTGAAAGGAAGTTTTCATGAAGAATATCAGATGTATTGGATGACCAACTGGTGTGCTCTTCCCTGGAGAAGACTGTTTTTTTTCCATTCTCTTGGTCTCCTGTAGTTCTTGGCCTAGGGTTAAGTATATGTACATACAAGTGACACTGCATGGACTTAAGTTTTTACTTATTTATGTATTCATGTTACATAAGTGTGTGTGTGTGTGTGTGTGTGTGTGTAACAACAATGAAAAAAGAGGCAATGAATTTGAAAGAGAAAATTGTGAGTATATGGGGGGTTTGGAGGAACAAAAAGAAGGGGAAACGTAATAATATTATAATATTTTAAAATGAAAAAGGTATCAGATGTAGTAAACAGCATTATTTTCCTGTAATAAAAGATCAAGTTTGGTGTCAAATATAATTTTTTACTATTTTGGTGCCATCATGTGTAACAGGATCTGTTTTATTTACTATCATATGCTTCTGATGCCAGTAACTATTGTTTTTAGATTTTTAAAGAAACCTAAAATTCCTTCAATGTGCATAGAATGACATATGGCCTTTCTTACATACCCAAGGAAAAGACATATGGACCAGGCTGTCACGGAAATGCAAGTGCCATGTGAGCTAAAGGATACATGAGAGCAGACCAATTTTTATATCTCCTCTATCAGAGATTAAAATATGAAGATGGGAAATGTGATGAGAACTTTAAACATCTTGGTATGCATGTGGACACAAATTTTGTAATTTTTAGACTCATTTAAGCTTATCACAAAACGGGATGAAGCTAGTTGTGGTAACCTCTAATTCCTGATACTTAGGAGGCCAATATCACAAGTTCGAGTCCAAACAGCATAGTAAGAACATGTCTCAAAATTCAATTTGAAAAGAAGAAAAAAAATGGCTGAGGACACTAGAGAGATTGCTCGATAGTTAAGAGCACTGGATGTTCTTCTAAACGACCTGGGTTCAATTTCCAGCATCCACATAGTAGCTCACAACCATCTGTAACTCTCATCCCAAAGGATCCAGCACCCTTTTCTGGCCTGGTCCACAGACATATATTCAGGCAATTACTCATACACATAACATAGAATGGTGTTAGAAGTAATTTTTTAATGACTGCGGATACAGCTCAGAGGATGTCCATGCCTAGCATGCATGATACGGGTTTCAATTCTTTGTGCTGCAATTAAAAAGGAAGTTAGATATACATTATGGCTGATTAGCTTGGTGTTCTTGTGAGATTCCTAACAGTGGAAGTAGGGAGGAGGCTGACTCTATTGCCTGCTCATGAGACTCTTTTCCTCCTGTGGGGTTGCCTCGTCCAGCCTTCATATGATAATAAGTGCTTGGTCTTATTGTTCCTTGTTATGTAGTGTTTGGTTAATGTTCTGGGAAGCCTGCTCTTTTTTGAGGAGAGTTGGAGAGGGTGTGGATCTGGAAAAAAGGGGAGGTGGTGGGGAGAGACTAGAGAGAGGGGAGGGAAGGGAAGCTGTGGTCACTATGTAATGTATGAGAGAAGAATAAAAAGAAAAAATAAGAAGTTATGGAAACATTTGAAATAGTACCCTTCAGATTTCTTGGTAGGCTTTTTCCCATATCCAATGGTATGAAATGGTGCTGTAGTTTGATATTATAGAATCGGGGGTCTTTGTTTACACACAGCTGCCCATGAGCTTGGCGTTAACTCATGAATTCCCTAGACCAATGGTGTTTCTCTTCTTCATAGCATGGACAGTTAGCATTTCCAAGGTTTGTCTGAGACCTCCGCCCTCTCTGGCGTTTTTTGTCCTGAATGTTTCCATTATCTGCTTCCTAGATTTGTCAGTGTTCTAACCTGTGTCCGATTTGACTCCCTCCAAAACTACATAACATAATTAAAGTTTTTTTAATGTTTTAATTAAAATAGAATTACATCACTTTGCCCCTTCCTTTCCTCCCTTCATCCCCTCCCAGACACTGTCCCTCTAGTACCTCCCCCCATGTCCATGCCTCTCAAGTCAATAAACTCTTTGATTATTATTGTTACATGTGTAGTATATGTATGTATGTTGGGGGGTATATATGTATGTATGTATGTGTCTACTTAGGATTTTTATTGGCCTTTGTCTACTCAGAAATACCTTCCCTGGGTTCAACTTTAAAATCTTATGTCAGTTGAGATTGAATAATTGTTTTTTAAAAACATATTCATTAATTTTTTCTGTAAGTTGTACTTTTACATTTTTCCCAACTACAATTTACATCCTTTACTCAGAAAAGAACCATGTCAAAAACGCCCCCTAGAAAGAACAGTCAGGATTATGTAGCGGTTGTTTTATCTTCTCCAGTCAAATCTTACATGTTTCTCATTTTCAGAGATGACTGCCTGTAGATTGTGCATTTCTCTTGCTAATGATTGCTTTCCAGGTTCAAATGTGTCCAATTACAGAACCTCTCTTCGATCTCAAAGACACCCACTTTTCTAAGTATTTTTCTCTTAAAACTTTGAGACTTTATGATCTCTTTTGTTTGTTAAGTGTTGTAAGATACAGTTATATTTAAAAGGGACATAATCATGTGTGAAGTTACCCTGTTGTCCTCACTGTAAATTCATCCAAGTATCTTCTCAGGGAACCATCTTTTCTGTAATTAGCCCACCAACATCCCATGAGAGATTTGCCAAATGTCTTGTAGAAATGAATCCACATTATAGCCTAAGAGTTACTGAGGTCATTTGGCACGAATCCCTCTGGTCCTGTCATCATATACAGAACACAAAGTCAATCCCTCTGAAAGGGGAAAATACCTTTGGCTATCTTACGACTTTGAATTTTGTATACATCCATTAACAACTAATTGTTACTTAAAGATAGAGTAATAGCAGTAAATCAGTAAACTCAAAGGTCAAGTCAAATCCAGAAGAGATACAAAACCAAGAGGCATCAGTCAAAGCCCTAATTAGAACTTTTGTCTTTTATCATGGGTAACTCATCAAATCAGCTGTTTTTGAGTGTCCTGGGAAAAATGACCTGTGTGAGGGCTCAAATTGTGCTCTGGGAACTTAAAAATGACCATCTGTGATGATTAAACTCAAGGAACTTAGTATTCAGCAAGGAGAAAAGAGAAATAGCCAGAGTCCTTGCTTTGAAGTACCGTCTGCACAAAATGTCATGTCATCCTACTTCTGTAAACACCCAGAGACAAACTTGAGGACCAGAGTTCAGGTCTCCAGCACCTACAGTAGAAGCTGAACTTGATAACATGTGTCTATAACCCTAACACACAGAGATGGACAAATTGGGGTTTGGGGGTGCCGCAAGAAGATTGGGGCCAATCTAATTGAAATGGTGAGTTCCAAGTCCAATGAGAGACCCATCCCCCCAAATAAGGGCAAGACAATAGAGGAAGACACATGAAATCAGTATCTGGACTCCACTTGCTCGCATACACACACACACATACACACACACACACACACACACACACACACACACATCACACATGAATGCACATTTATGCATATATGCACACAATTAGAAGTAAAGTAAATAAATGTTCCTTTTATCTCTTTTCACCTGTATATTCCCCTAAGAAATACTCTGAGGAAATGCTGGCAACAATCATCTCTGTTAATTTTCTTTATGTTTATGAAAGTCCATGTGTTGTTTTATGAAGAGTAGCATAGAGCCCACCTATCCAACTGTCACAAGTTAGGATTGGAGTTAGGAGGTTTCCTCAGAAGGTATCCTTCATGGTTGATAGAAATGGAGACTTGTTTTGGGCATGGGGAGACAGAGTATGAGGTGTGGCTTCAGTGTGAACCCAGGTTCTTGTCCTTGGGTCAGGCCCCTGGGGACCGGAAGCACAGTGCCCTTCTGCACTCCCTGTCACTTAGGTACCACATCCCTGTCGGAATCTGCTTGAGCTCATTCTTACTGCTTTCTGTAAGCGCTGGAGGGGGGCCAGTGCAGTGTTTTCTCTGCAAAGCTGAAAAATGATCAACACCCAATTCAGACATGGATGCTGCTGGAAGCTGACACTCTTTCTCCTGCTGGTCATGATAAATGACTTTGGGATGGTTGTTTTTATTATTTATCAGATCTTTGTGGTTTTGTATGCATGAGTGAGTTTGAGATCATTTGGTTACAAAGGAGATGTGACAGAATAAACTTCCTTAAATCACCTTTAATTCCACACAACACCTGATACCTTTTCTGTCTCTACCTGGAAGGAGCCCCAGAAGTCTTAAGCTACTACCGCCAACCAACCATGGTCTAAGATCTCTGCTTCTCACTTTTCCCACTTTGTAGGCTGCAAACCAAAATTAATTTGTAGACAGACTTGATGTTATTTTTTTTGGTAAAGTGCATTCTGAAGTGGCAGGAATGATACATTCATGTGCTGTTCGCTTCATGCTGGGCCTGTTTCTCCATGATGGGCATCTCAGACCTATGAAGTGCTTGCCCTAGACTCAACCTAAACCTCTCCCACTGCTAAAGAACCCGACTCCCAGAGTGAAGGCAGCAACTCACAGAAAGCTGAGCTGGAGCCAGTGGGACGTGACTGTCTGCCACAGATACTTATGTAGACCAAATTATTGATGTTTAGCAGTGGGAAAGCAGCTGCCTTTCCCATCCTATTGAATGATGACAGTGTATCTTTTCTTGATAAGCCTGTGGCCAGAGTGGCGTTTGGTCTAGAAGGTAGATAGAGGTTGTTCTGTCTACAGGCTACAGGAATGTCTGGTTTCTCTTTTCTGTCTGTATCTGCGTCTATCTCCCCGGTCATCTCACACACTGTTTTTAAACTTAACTACACTGAACGTTTTGTATATATTTGCCTGACAATAAATGGGTCTGGGGCTAGAGAAGGTTCAGGGGTGGGAAATGCATCTTTATTAGAACAGAAATGAAAACCCTTTCCCTTTGTTGAGAAAACACTTAATGCAAATGAATCTAGTTTTAGTACAGACACAGTTTGAGTTTTCATTTGTATAAAAAATGATGAAAATTTAAAAGTGATGTTAACAAATCCTGTAAGAACTAATTCCATAGTCTCTTACTTAAATCTGTCTTTATGATATTGTAAACCTTAAAATTGTTCCTGTCTCCTGGTTTCAGATCTTATTTATATAGTAACTTCTAAGTTTACTACACTAAACCCAAATGGAGGAGCAGACACCCACATGCTCTCTGTGAGAAAAGAAGCAAATTCTATCTACATGTGTAGAACATTTGTGACTCCATTTCAGATAATATTCACAATTTTATTTTTGAGACAATAAACTTTGTGTGGGAGTCTTTAGGTAAATTCCAGCTACAGCTTTGTAATTGACGATCTTTGTATACTGTTCCTCAGGATTTTTTTTTTCTTGATGGCCTGGGGCAGGCTTGTTTGTGGGTTTCGGTTACAGCAATGGTAGCAGGTTTTTGTGAGACCTAGAAAACCATTAGATCTGTAGCGAGGATAATCAATTCCTCACCACCATCACTGTTGCCTCCCTGTCTCTTGGTCTCGGTGGCACCACAATCTGTCACTATAAATTAATAGTGGAGGGTGGGAAGAGGTAGGGACAGGTAGATATCTGAAGCCCATTGGCTGGCTCTGGCTGAATCAGTAACTTCGCGTTCAATGAAGGACTGTCCCAAAAAGTAAGATGGCCATCTGAGGTCAACCTCTGGCCTTCAGACACATGTGTACATGAACACACAATGCATGAGCATCAGCACTCATGCATGCACACAGCCACACAAGCAAATACATATATTGCACATACACATGTGTAAACACAAAGTGTAACAGTATCTCCTCCTATCTCTACCTTAATGAACTTGTGTTGAGGGCTTACCATGAATAAGCCATTTGCATGACACAATACAGTCTGGGTTTGCAATACTTTAGAAGGTTTTCCTCTTCAAAATGTAGAGTTCTGATGCCATTCACAAGTCAGCTTCCTAACCCCCTCACCCTCTCAAACGTAGCTATATGCCTTGTTTGTGGGAGCAGGGGATGAGGACGAGCTGGGAAGGCTTCTTGTAGATTCAGAAATACCATTCTTTTACCTAGTGCTAAACTCAGAATCATGATGTTATAATTGGGGTTGCCATTTAAGCCAGCTTAGTTTTCTGGTTGTCTCTGCTAAAGAAGAAAGAAGTAGTAAAGCCTGAGGCAGACTTTCTGGCTCTAGTGAGGAGAGTTTAGAGTTGCCATTCTAGAAAGAAACAGAAAATATCCAATATATACAAGTTAGGCACAGTACAGAAAGCCTGAATACCTTGTACACCTTAGGAGGCCTCCAGAGGGTGGCTCTGTATCATGGTATGCTACAACATGATGTGGCTAATGATGAATATAGGATGCCACCAGATATAGCTCTCTCTGTCTCTATCTATCTGCCTCTGCCTCTCTCCCTCCTCTCTCTCTCTCTCTCTCTCTCTCTCTCTCTCTCTCTCCTTCTCCCTCTCTCCCCTCCTCCTCCCTATCTTTTCTGCTTTAGGCAAAAATATTTTCTTAGCAAAACTCATGTTACTCATATTGATCACCTTCTCTATGCCAAATGTGATTCCATATGCCTTTTGATCACTAGCTGCAATCAACTATTCTCTTAAAGGACAGAGAACACCACCCTTTCTGTAACAACTCCTGGTCCTCTCAGTAAGGAATGAGTATTTACTTTGGACATTTATGCAGAGATGCATAGTTTCCTTTGTTTCTGAAACTTCATAGACAACGATTACAGAAAAATATTAACATTAAATTTTACAGCCATTATCTACCATCTAATATCCCCTCTTCCTCTTAAAAGATAATGCCCCGTTTCCTGTTTTCTGGTCTCTGCTTCTTCTGTGTTGTTTTTTTTTTCTTAAATCACTAAAAATGATGAATGAGGGATTTCTTTTTATTATCCTGTGATTAGATCTGCATACATTTTCTTTCTACTGTCTACATTGATGATGGGGTGTCATGATGGTTAAAATTAGCCTGTCAGTCATGAATGTCATCCTAACATCTTTACCTTTCTTTTTAGTTAATTAAGAGAGTTAAATCTCAATTAACAAATGTCCTGGCAGTTCACATTTCCATTTTTGTGAATGTAGCCATGTTTAAAAGAGGAGATCTTCAGTAATCATGCATAGAGCTGTCTGTGCCTCTCCACAATATTCATAGACTCTTCCAAACTGTTATCCCATTTCAATAAATAAAACGGAATCGAGAAAGAGCTATCAGTCTGTCAATCCTGACCCCAACTACTGATCCTTCCCTGGATTTTTCCTTTCTTCCCTTTTTGGATTCTTCCTTCTTTCCTTCCTTCCTTCCTTCCTTCCTTCCTTCCTTCCTTCCTTCCTTCCTTCCTTCCTTCCTCTGTCCCTCCCTCCCTCCCTCCCTCCCTCCCTCCCTCCCTCCCTCCCTTCCTCATTGTTTCTTTCTTTCTTTGCTGCCAGTTCTGGCAGTAAATCTGAACTCCAGGGACACATTCTTTTTTCCAGTCTCAAGTGTGAAGGGAAAGTCTTGCTATGGGGTTATATTGAAATACAGCTGGCATTTAGAAGGAGCAGCAGTTACTCAGCTCAGCAGTAGCAGGAGTCACTGAGAATGGAGATGACCATCTTTAGTGGTGTTCTGATGAAGGAGAGAGCTGAGGAGGCCTTGGTGTCCTGTGAAGAAAGTCTAGGCGGAGTTTTCAGGCCCTAGTTGGAGAGTACTGATTCTCAAAGGGGTGCTGCTGTGGGACAGTCTTTCTGTATGCTGTGAATATGTTTCTTCTATTGGTTAATAAATAAAGCTGCTTTGGCCTGTGGTAAGGCAGAATAAGAGCCAGATGGGAAATCCAAGCAGGGATACAGGGAAAAGAAGGTCAGAGTCGTCAGCGCAGCTATCCAGCCGCCCAAGGAAGAAGATGCCAGCAGACCAGTAGTGCCACAGCCATGTGGCAAAATATAGATTAATAGAAATGGGTTAATTTAAGATGCAGTAGCCATCTAGCAACAAGCCTGAGCCACAGACCAAACAGTTTGTAATTATTAAGCCTCTGAGTGTTTATTTGGGACCTAGTGGCAGCAGGACACAGGAAAACTTCTGGCTACATTGTGCTTACGGGCTGCCTGTGTCATATTTTCCCAGATGCTGTCTTTGGACCAGAGGGACTAGGTCCAAAAATATAAGTGGACCTGGGGACTTGTGTTAAAGCAAATTCTCCATGGAACAAGTGCAAAGTAGAACAGCAGTCTATTTATCCTGGTGCTCAGTTCTCCAGCGTCTTAATTCATTCATGTACACATCTCTCAAGGTGCCTAAGATGAGATGATTGACACACAGGCACTAAGGCATAGGACAAAAAGCATTTGTAACATTTACCTTGTAGAGACCCTGTGGCAGGAGAAGAACAAACAACTCATGTTTTTGAAGTACAGTATGGTATTCCTTGACTCTTCCTCCGCCATTGTGTGTGTGACTTTATCTGTTGTATTTCTTTTCTTCCACCCTTAGTAACAACTTCTCTTTCCAAAATTATGAACAATTGAGCTTTCTTGGTTGTTTGAAAATAAGACTCAACCCCCAAGATCCTCATGAATGGTTTCTATAAACCCCAAATACCAATTGCAGAAGCCTCCTCTGGGACCTTATACTAATTCAGGGAGCTGCTCATAGCACACCCTACCATTATTTGCTTCTGCTCCTGTATGCCTCCAGCCTAGAGAGGTTGAATTGAATTGTCCGTGTAAACCCCAGCGGCACCAGGACCTGACCTGGCGTTGCTGCTCCATAAATGATTGTCAGATGAACAAATGAGCCGGAAGATCCCGTGACGCCACCTTGACACACACTCTCTCCAGTCTTCATGGGCTCTACCTTAAGGAATGACTGGACTTCCTTTCATGTAAAATTAAATATGTTTGTGTTAAAATCAGCTTCCTGTGATCCTAACCAAGATATGTTCCCGAGACCTGCTGTAAATAGAGCAGAGCGAACACCAGGATGCTTTGGGGATCGAAATACTTGTGAAGTACATTTTTGTTTCATGTTATGAAATGTTTTAAAGAACTCCAAGCAAATTTAAAAGGGGATCTGCTGGATTTTGACTAAGTGCTAAAAAAAAAAAGAAAAAAAGAAGAACAAGAAGAAAAAAAAAGTTCCCTTAATTCCCTATCCAAATACTTCAAGCTTAAATTTACTGGCAGCTGTTTCAGAGGACGATGGTGACTCTGAAATCCTTGGTTTGTTATAGAGAAAATGTTTTTGTCTTCAAATGTTTAGGGAGGGATTAAAGGGAATTTATGGCTTGGTGGGGAAGTAATAAACGTGGTAACAATGCAGTGTCTAAACTGTCACCAGTTTCTGGAATTACTGTCTACCCAACCAGCAGCAGTTTGGATCTAAAAGGAATTACTTTCACATAAGACTTGAGACGCCTGCCTGGATCAGTGGGTCATTCTATCGTTTAAGGAAGGTTGAATCAATTACACAGGAGATAAATTCTGTCGTTGGATCATTTGCCACAGGGCCCAAGAAACATATTCAAGATTTGTTTCTTTCAAGAAATTTAATCAACATAAGGTATATTTTCTTAAGGTCAAGCCATGGCCTGTTCAGTTTCTCCTGACACACTTCATGTTTTAATTAATTTTATTCTTAAGGAAAAAAAAATCACAAGAAGTAAGAAGTAAATGAATCTGATAGGTCATGTTCTTTCTTCTTGTGCCCCTTTTTGTATTAATGGAGTCCTGCCTTCCAGGTTTATTGCGATTTCTTTAATAAAAAGCAGTTGTGACTTTTTATAATATATTGCAATTTGTAAAGAAATGATTGAGCAAAATGATCTTTAGCCTTGGAAAGACTTTTCTATAATCATAATGTAATGCTTTGGTGATTATGTCCTTTTATTATTTAAGGGTATCCCCAAGATTAGAGGTAATAGGACATTGGCAGTGTTCTACAGCAAGGTCAATGAATGCAAAACTCATCTCTAAACAGGCCTTCTTCTAGGTAGTGTTTCTGATAGACACAGTGCATTTTTGCTTGGAATGTATACACAAAAAGAAATCTTAACCGTGTTAAAAATGTTACTTGAAATGGTGATGCATCCTTGTAATCCCAGCACTTAGGAGGCTGCAACAAGATTGCAGAATCCAGAGCACAGAGCAACCTAAGTTCCTTGTGAGGTCCTATCTTGTAAAACAATGAGAAAGGTGATCACTGTGCGTTGTTGCTTTTGTTTGTTTGTTTGTTTGTTTGGCATCAATTAAATAATAATTGCTTCCATGTTTGATGAAGTTTAATTGTTAGAATGGCCCAGAAGTTTCATTCCAAATGTCTTTTATATGTAGGTGAGTTAGGTAGAGAGAAAATGAACCTGAAGTCATTTTAAATGTTCATGTGAATTCTTGCATGATCATTCTTAATTATGAATGTTTCTGAGTTATGTAGTAATTGATCCCTTTTGTATTTATGTAATATAGCCCATTTTAGGATCCTCAGGCTAAATGAGTGAACTGCTCTATCTCTAACAGTTTCTATTTTAAAATCAAATGTGAGAAGGCATTTCTGTGTGAGTTTCCCAACAATTGAATTCTTTAATGAGTTGAAGCTTGCCCTCTTGTTATAAAGTAGGTTTCTGTGGTCATTGTGGGCTCCTATTTAAATCACTTGTCTTCTTCCCTATTCAGAGTCAAAGAAGCTGAGGAAGTGTGTAGGCAGAAGAAAGGAAAATCACTCTACAAAGTAAAACCAAGACACGACTCTGGGATTGTAAGTATTGACTATTCTTGTTTTGTTTATTTGTTTTATTAAACCAGAAGCAAACTTTATTGAGAGAGAGAGAGAGAGAGAGAGAGAGAGAGAGAGAGAGAGAGAGAGAGAGGAAAGAAAGAAGCTTCTAGTTAACTGGGACCATAGAGTTCAGGCTTCTGACACTGTGGCAATGGGGGCATGTTTCAAGCCCCTTTTTAGTAAGAAGTAAGCATTAGGCATGGACAAAAGAATTTTTAGTATTCTTGTTTTTTTATCATCAGCGTGTGATGTCTTTTATGTTGAACCCTGTCTTTACAATATACACAAATTTATATAACAATATCTCAGTCATTTTATCTTATGTTTGGATAAATAATGAGCTTTTAATTTGAACAGTCTTTTCTTTATATCTTTAATCGGGACTTTGTAGTTGACTTAGTTTCAAAGTTGGGCATTTGAAATTTGATAATCAAGATAAATATATGCATGGACATATGTGAGGGCCTATGTCCACTGCTTGGGGCAGAAGATAGCCTATATTACTTAATAATACATGAGTTATAGGCTATTTTTATGCACTTTAACCCAGAGTGACTAATAGGAGATTTGCTGCATAAAACTCAATAGGTAATGACATACTCTCTCAAGTAAGCTGTTTGGAGTCTCTGGCCCAGAGACTGATCTAGAACGCTAATAAGATTCCTCCTTGGCCAAGTCCTTCATTACAATAAAACACCAGGCTGTGTGCCCTCTGAGGGAAATGTTCGGTTACAATGGTGAATTCTCCCTTCTGGTACTGTAGAAGTTTTGTTGAAAGCTTTGAAGGTGTCATACATCCCCTATTGCCAGGGTAAGTAAATAATGCTGGTTTAAATGAAAGTTTAGGACATCAAATAAAATCATCTTGAGATTTATTTTTAATTATGCATGGTATTTAATTATTAGGATATTTAATTATTGATGGTATTTGTGGATATGTGTATGTGGATACAGGTACCTGAGGCAGTGAGAAAAGGGCTCTGGATCCTCTGGAACAGTAGTTTCAAAGGGTTGTGAGCCACTTGATATAGGTTCTGAGAACTGAACTCTGGGCTTCCACAAAAGCAGTGAAGGTCTTAACTGTTGGGCCATCTCTCCAGCTCACATTGAAACATTTTGAATTAGATTAGTATAACATAGTTTAAATGAAATGGACAGTTAAGATAACTCAAACTGCCTTGGATTAAATAGCCCTGTTTAGAAAGTAGTTCTAGCTTCAGGTAAAATTTATTTTTCTGTCAGTTTTTCTGTATTAAAATTAGTCTTATCTAATGATAAATTTGTGTTATTTTCTGATCAAAGCTTAATAAATCTGTATTGAATAAGAGGAGTGATGATTAGCTAACCCTGATCGGGCTGCTAGGTGGAAGAGAATTGAAACCTGCCAACCATGAAACCAAATCACTGGTTCTGCTTCCGTATTCATGCCTGTGCATGTAGGGTCTGGAATGCCAGGGTTGTGCCAGTCCCACTTCACATACGTTATGAGATAAACTTTAAAGACTGACTTTCTCAAAAGCACTTGGTAATTTGTTTCAATGAAAACTATTTTAAGATGAAACAGATATAATGTGTGTAAAGCTTCTTGAATGAATTATTCTTTCACCTTTATCCAGAGAATTTAATCGAAATAAAAATCTTATTTGGGCTGCTCTAAGCTCTTTCCTGTTTCATTTTTTAATCCTACCTGGTATATTTGTTTTCAGAAAGCAAAGATAAGCATGAAAACCTGAGCTGTGAACAGCGGAACAAAACAAGTCATCGAAACAACTTCCACAGCATCCACCTGACCTGAGAGGGCAGTAAACTACACCAATTTGATCATTTTTCCTCCGAATCTCTTGCATAATCTTCCATGTTTTCTAGAAAGTTTATTGATTGTTGAATTTTCCTGTATGTTGTTTTAAAATTGCAAAAGCAGTAGACCTATGGAGCATTAGAACCCTTTTCTTTTTGTAAACGTTCTGGTGTTATCCCTAGAGACCGAAGTGGCACGTCTAAGAAGCACTATCACATTAACTCTGAACATGCTGAACCTTAACCTACGATTTCCTTTCCTGAGATTCTCTCCCTTGTCACAACAAAAACAACTTCCTTTCTACTTACAACCAGAACTCCACATCAATGTGACTAGAGTTGTGGATAAATGTTATTCCTGGTGAATTCTTTGTATCTACTTTACTTCTACTTACACATTTTCTATTTTGAGAAGTAAGTAGTATCTATATGTCATGACTGATGCTTTCCCAACTCTTAAGTTGCTCTCTATAATATGTCCCTTGAGACCCTATGAAGAACTGGCCTGCAGCAGAGGTAAATGAAATCAGAAGACTTTCCTTAAGTCTTGGGTTGATTGGGTTGTGTGATACTTAACACACACACAAACAAACACACACACACACACACACACACACACACACACACACACACACATACTCTCACATACAAGAGTCACTTAATATTTTCAAGAATTTGAATAAGTGAAGCTCATGAAATTGCGAGATTTATTTTTTGATGACTATCCTAAAAAATAAATGAGTCAGATCTATCTGGACATTGTTAAGTAAAATACTTGCCTGAGTATTTTGGCATGATTGGGTTGTGTGCATGTGTTGCAGCAGGTGATTTACAGCTATGATGTGAAGATGCATTCATCCTGCATCTAAAGAGATCTAGGGAAGGATTTTAGTCACTCTACTGTCAGGGAACATGGATACGTTTCCCATTCTTTCTGAGGATATTTTGAAGTCAGCTCATAATGCATTAAGGCAGTTTTGTATACGATAATAGTTGTTCTTTTAAATTGCTGCTAATAATATTGGTTGAAAGTTATGGTTGTAGAAAAAGGGGAAAATTCATTGCTCTTGCAAACCAGTTATGGACAGCAACTTAAAAAGATAAATAATGTTCTAAATCCTAGCTATACTTGTATTTATGGAAAGTATGACCTCTTTCCTTTGACTTTGTGTTTGAAGTGCAAAGGAACAGTAGTGTTTCAATTTCTTCTGTTGTTGTTTTGTAGTTCTCCTGCCCTCAGTCCTTCCAATGTGTATATTACCACTCTTCAATGAAGTCATAGGGCATTTAACAAAGATCGCTATGTGCAATACTGTATTTTAGTGTTTCTATTTCAATTTTTTAGGATGTTAATTTATATGAAAATAAAATGAATAATAAAATATTTCTGTGTCACTTTGTGTGCATCCTGTATGTATACTTAGAAAATATAGAAATCGTGTTCAACTTTTACAGGGCACAGGAGTGGGAACTAAGTTGGTCTAAACATTCACATATACAAAGAGAATGAGCATCACTCATCTTGGAAATCTGAAGCTTAAGTCTATCATGATAGAATAAGAAATCCTGATAAAATATTGACTCTTTTTACACAGTTGTTTTCTTTTCTGAGCTCCAGCAAACAACTTAGTTTTCTAGTATCCATTTCCAATTGGATACTGTACCGTAAAATGTATTCTATGCAAGACCATACTCAGCTTGTCATCTTGTCCCTCCAAACTCCTAATTCTTCTGTGTTGTCCATCTCAGATGCTCCAACCTCAGAAACAGGAAGCATCCTTTTTATCTCACTCTCCCTTGAGTCTCTCATTGACTCAACTGCCAACATTATTAGTTGTGCTTGGTTGAAGATGTACCCATTTTCCTCCCTCTTTGCTGGGGTACTTAGTTCAAAAACTGGTGTGCACTACTTTGATATCCATGTTAGTTAATTCCTTTCCCCTTGGCCTTGATAGAAATACCCAAGAAAAGCAACTTACAGAAGTTGTTTGATTTGGCTCACAGTTCAAGGGGATACAGTTGTGGATCGCAGAAGCATAATAAGGCAACTGGTCACAGTGCTTCTACATTCATGAATAAGAAAAGAAAAAAGATGACAGCTTGTTCTCAGCTCATTTTCTCCTTTATATTCAGTGTAGCACCTCGGCCAGTGGAATAATGGTGCTATCACATTGAGGGTGGCTATTCCCATTCCATTTAACCCAATCTAAATGCTCCCTTGCAGGCATGCTCAGATGTTTGTCTCCTAAATGATCTTAGAATCTGCCAAGTTCGCAATCAATATTAACATCACAATATCTATCAACTGCTGTCATAAACATTTGCTTTACACCAGTTCTTACCTATGCATCAGACCCATTCTTGTTCAAAAATAGTCATATACATCAAAATATGTCATCTCACATTATCCAAAATCTTGACTGTGGCTGACAGAGCTGTCAGGTGCCTTGCTCTGCTCAGAGCATTTGAATTCCAGCCTCCAGCCAGACTAGACTGCCTTCAGTCCTTTCATGCAGTGTTCTTCCTCACTTACATATGTCTCCCAAAGTTTAAATATATTTATCTACACATGTCCCCCAAAGTTCAAATATTGAAATCATAATACCCAAACCATCAGTGTCAGGGGAGGCTATGTGTTTGAGTTATAAGGAAATTAATGTCATTACTAAGGAAGTGGATTCTCACTGGGGAAAAATAACACCCTATTTCATGCTCTATTGCCATACAATGTGTTCTGCAATGGTCAGATGAAGTAGACGGGCCCTCACCAGAGGCACTCCATTGATCCTGGACATCCCAGTCTCTAGAACCCTATTGATACAAACTTCTATTTCCTATATATTACCTAGTCTATGGTATTCTGTTATAGCAGCAGAAAATGAACAAACACACCCACTGTAAATCTTTCTCCATGTTTTTCTTTGCCTTGAGCTATTATCCTATTATGTATCTAACTCACTGGTAATTATATGAATTTAATAGCCACTTGCTACAGGACATCCCTTGCCACTAGTCACTCTGGCTTCTAGAATGTCACAGACATTAATGAATATTTATTAAATAAAGGAAGAGTGTTAACGATATCACAAACTTCAGGATACAAACAAATTGAGGACTGAAAGAAGTCTATTGTTGTGGAGGGGTAGTGGTAGAGACTAAGTTTGATATAATGTATCAGTCAGGGTTCTCTAGAGAAACAACTTATAGAACTTACAGAATGAATATTATATATCAGGCTCCCCTGACACTGATGATTTGAGTATTAAGATTCCAGTATTTGAACTTTGGGGGATATCTGCAGATCATAGGAAGTTAGGAAGAGCACTGCATGGATTATAGAATAAATGTAGTGGTCATTTATTACAATGGCTTATAGGCTGTGGTCCAGCTAGTCCAACAATGGCTGTCTACCAATGGGAGATCCAAGAATCCAGATCCAAGAATCCTATCAGGGATAGGCTCTAATGCCAATGAAGGAATGGATTTGCAAGTGAGAGGGAGTGCAAGCAGGCAAAGAGTTAAATCTTCCTTCTTCCACATCCTTTACACAGGCTGCCAGCAGAAGGTGTGGCCCAGATTACAAGTGGATCTTCCCACCTCAAAAGATCTGGATTAAAGGTTTATCTTCCCACCTCAAAAGATCCCATTAAAAGTGGTCTTTCTACTTGAAATGATTTAATTAAGAAAAAGAATCTCTCACAGGTGTACCCAGACACTTGGATTTTACTTAATTTCAAGATGTATTCCAGCTGAAAACAAAGAATAGCCATGATAAATTCACACCTTGTCAACTTTGACACACAATTGTATCTCCTTATGCTATGCTTCATTTCCGTATGAGAACAATAGTGAGGTCATAATTATACCTACCATGATGTAGTAACTATCCCTTGTACAACCACAAATGCATTATAAATTTTAGAACAGGTGACGACGTGCAAAGGAGAGACCCAAAGCCGATTCCTTATAAGTAATGTAGGCGCGAATGTGGAAGAATTTCCTGTACTTTAAAAAACACAATGCTGTGAGCTTAAAGTTTTGAATTTCTAAATATTTCTAAAAAGATTAAATGTATTTTAAAAAAGGCTAGGCATACATGGTGGAGAGGCAGGGACAGGGCAGCCAGGGATGGTGCATGAAAAGATGAGTCTCTGTGCAAGGTAACAGGAAATAGTCATGTCCCATTGGGGCAGTAGGACCAAGCCAAAGCCTAGGACCACTGATGCAGGCTTCTCTGCAATAGCTCTCCTGGATGCCCTTGGATATTGCTGATATCTCATGTTTGCTGGCAGGAGAAATCAGACCAAACTGGGCAACATCTACAGCGCAGTATCTTCAGTGTCGCCACCACAGAGAAACTCAGTGACACCAAGAGTATACGCAGATCAGAATGACTAAACATCGTATCAATAACTACACATAAAAAAAGGGAGAGGAAACAATTATCTTCAGATCCTTTTAGACAAGCCACACTACCTAAGCACACAAGCAAAGTATCGACGAGGAAGACTAGGCCTGCTGAAGAAATAGAGCAACAGTTATATTTAGTGCCCATGAAGAAATCTGAAGTAGCTAATCATTGGGATATAAAAGACAAAATTCCATGAGCTGAATGAATTCTAGAAGGACATGAGTGAATTGACAACTGGTGAGCAGGGCAGTAGTGCTGAAGAATTCACTGGGATTATGACTCACAAAAACAAAATGTTGGTAATGTCCAAGAGACATCAGAAGTCACATGAGAGAGAGAGAGAGACCCCAGAAGAATAAAATGGAGAAAGGTTCAGAAAAGCCAGAAATTTGGTTCAAGAAACGATGGCTGAGAGTTTTCTAGAATTAAAGAATGGTCTTTGCTTGAGAACACAAGTGCCAGATCAAATAAATACCAATAATTTTGGCCTTAAAAACACATCACCTACAGCAGTTTTCCTAAAAGCAAGGAAGAAAATGGTTAGGAGGTATCTCGAAAACAGCAAATCAAGACAGCAAAGGAGATACATGTTTTCAGAATTTGAAAACCAAGAGTTTACTATCCAAAACCTCACAGGGAAGTTGTTCAAGGGCACGTGCCAGCAAGGAAAGCAGAAGACTTGGACGTCAGCGATCACAGAGGGCACAGGAATTCGTGCAGCAAATCAATTCCAGACTGTAAACAATAACAAGTCATTTTTGTGTTTATAAAATATTAAGAATAAGATGGCTGGGAAATTTTAAGAAACAAATTCAAACATGCTAAAAATTTTGCCTTATTCTCTTTGTGTAATTCAATAAATTCTGGTGCTAATATGCACCAGAAACTGCTGTCTGCCTTTGGAATAACAGACACATAGGAAGTGTCTTATCCACATAAAACCTACATTCTAGGATAGAGGAGTATAAACAGAAATCTGGTGTAAATAATACCAGGTTCTGTGGTACTTCACAGGGATGAACACCCTTCAGAGTAGAAATGGATATTCCTATTGCTGGAAAATTTCCTTGAACCAGCACTATCCCCAGACAAACACATGCATGTTACATGGGCTTTAGAACAAAGAACAAAGAGCAGACAAGCATGTTGAATGTGTTTCAGACTTGTTGCAAACATGCATAAGTATATATACCATTTGGGGGATATTTGTCACAAAAGTAGAAATACTGAAAAGAGGAGGGAAAAGCTTATTAAAGTGAAGGTCAGAAGGTATATTTAAAAAAATAACAAAATATGGTTTTAAAAAAGTGTAGATAATTGATGGGGGGATTGGGGTTAGGGAGAGACTGTTAAAGGCTCAAAAAGTCCAATGCATACATTGCCCAAGTTATTCCCTTATCTTTACTGCTTCCACTTTCCCAGTCAGCCAGTGAATTCAGACACTGGGGCAGGGGGAGTGTCTGTCTGTCTGTCTGTCTTTTTTTTTTTTTCTTTTTCTTTTTCATGAAATGCATCTTGACTTAACACTGTGGAAGCACTGTAATGATTTAAAAATGCTTCGGAGGTGGGTCCTGTACCCTGTCTTCTCTCAGAAATCATCCCGAAGCAACACAGAGCAAAAATGCAAACTTTATCTTTGACTCAAATTAGAGGTATCAAAAACCCAAAGCAGAAAATGTGTGGGAAGTCTTCTGGTGTGTGGCTGGGAGGTGATGAAGAGAGGATGCCCCTGGAGACCTTCTTTTTCAGAGGAAAGCTACATTCCTCAATGCCATCTAAGCTCTTCTGTGTGAAGCCATCAATGGTGCTGGGTACACAGATCAGGGTGGGTATTAAGAATCCTTGAATTCTCTCTCTCTCTCTCTCTCTCTCTCTCTCTCTCTCTCTCTCTCTCTCTCTGCACAATGTCTGCCTGTGGGTCTCTGTATTTGTTCCCATCTGCTGCAGCTGTGAGTACAGCAGAATGTCATTAGGAGTCAATTCATCACTACGGTTTTTGTTGGTGTTTTAAGACACGCAGTATTTGCTTTTACCCCAGGTCCCTGGGCTATCTAATCTCTGGTTCTTAGTCACCCAAGCAGTGTTAGGTATGGGTTCCATCTCGTAGAGTGGACCTTAAGTCAAATCACAAAGAGGTGATGGAAGAAGCCCAGGAATGAGAGAAGGAATGCTATGTAGCACCTGAGCTCTGGCTTCATGTGCCGCATGGGAAGGAGAGAGCTTGGCTACCTTAGGAAAGTGCTTGTTTAACATACTTGAAGTTCTGGGCTCCATCCTCAACAGTGCAGCAACTGGGGCATATCCCAGTACTTGGGAAGCAGAAACAGGAGAATAAGAACTTCAAGGTCGTCCTTTGCGACATAGAGAATTCAAGGGTAGCCTGCTATATGTGAAACCTGTCTTAAAAAGAGAAGGAAAACACACACACACACACACACACACACACACACACACACACGTACTCACACACATGTACTCACACACAAGCACAGCTCTCTCCCCAATCTACACCACCAACAAATAGCTAGTGTGTGTAAACATACTGCTCTAAACCAACCAACCACTATTTTTCAAAGTGAATACTGTAGACCAACTCATTTACGAATAATAATAAATATACTTCAATGCGAGCAAATATGTGGAAGAGCTTGAAGATGCAAGGATTATTCTTGGAGATTTAGATGATCTTATGAAGGTTTGCATATTACAATACATGTGTATGAATAATGTACATCCATGAGAAAATTATTAGAACTAAAATTCAAGTAAATCAGCATCACTTTTGAAGAAAATGTTTGACTACTATGACCACGTCCTTAGTGATGGAATGCATGTGAAGGTAAAGTCAGCCTGGGCATAACGCAAAAGCATTAACAACGCTATCCCTAGGACTGCGGTATTGTTAGTGGCAGAGCATTCACCTAGTATGAGTACGGCCCTAGGCCTGCCATTATGAAAAGATAATGGAAGGATCTTAGCAAGGATGTAGAACAAGACCAGTACGTCTACCTTTTTGATACTGCATCACTATTCTGGTAATGGAGGAAAAATTAACAGGTGTATAATTGTAAGGGATGGGGTACTTTGTATTTGTTATCACGCAGTATACATAACCAGGAAGCAGGAAGTAACCATTAAGCAACTAAAGACAATAACAGCATGTCATAAACTCACTAAGCCCAAATCTAACCATAGAGATCAGGAGCATATGTCTATACATAGGGTGTTTAGTAGGAAGATACAATGAGAAAAGTTCTCCACTCACAAAGGCAACCAGAAGCTGGGGAGTGAGGGCAGCTCAGTGACAGAGCATGTGCCTACCACACAGTGAGGCCCTGGGTTCTAGCCCCGTGCCACTGTGGTGATATATTATGTCCCCAATAAATTGTGTACCCTAATAAAACTTATCTGGGGTCATAGAACAGAACAGCCACCAGATTAGACATAGTGGCACACATCTTTAATCCTAGCATTCTGGAGGCAAAGATCCATCCAGATCTCTGTGAGTTCAAGGCCACACTGGAAATAGAGCCAGACATGGTGGCACACACCTTTAATCCCAGGATTTGAGATCTCATGTCTTGTTTGGGAAAGACACACGCCTTTAATACCAGGAAGTGATGGCAGGAAGCAGAAAGGATATATAAGACACTGAGGACCAGGAACTAGAGACTTTTAAGCTTTTAGACTTTTAGCAGCAGTTCAGCTGACATCCATTTGGATGAGGACTCAGAAGCTTCCAGTTTGAGGAAACAGGATTGGCTGAGATGTTGGAGACTGAGGTTGGCTGTAGCTTGTTCTGTCTCTCCGATCTTTCAGAATTTACTCCAATACCTGGCACTGAGGGTTGTTTTTTTTTTTTTTTTTTATTAATAAGACCATTTTAAGATTCGTGTTACACACCACCAAAAGAAGCAACCAAAAAAAAAAAAAAACTATAAGGGCTGTATAGAAACAATTGAGAGAGCCATCCAACTCCCTGCCCCCGCCAAAAAAAAGTGGAAATGATCAGACAATGTCAGTGCTCTTTAGAGAAATCTGTAGATTCCAAGCAATCCAAATAAAATATCAACAGAGCCGTTTGAACTCAGCTATGGAGAGTTTCTGGGGCAATGCTGACTGCTCCTGCAAAGTCAAAGCTGATATTTAAGAAAAAAACAAAAAGGTTTTTGTTTTGCTTGTTTCCAGTTTTGACACAATTTGAAGAATAAATGAATATTGATGTGTTGTTTCATGATTAATGTTTTGGAATTTATTTCCAAATATCTTATTTCCAATATCAAGCATGTTCATCTGGTCCATTATGTTTAACCAAGGGGAAATACACTGGAGGCTATTTATGGTGGTCCATGTATTATAGCAACCCTGTCAGATGTCATGCCCAAGGGAGATTAGGAAAATTCTTTTGGGCCTGGGAAATGACTCAGTAGATAAGGGTGCATGCTACCAAGCATGATAACCTGATTCCCATCCCTAGATCCCCAGAAGTGGAAGGAGAGAACCAACTCTCACAAGTTTTCCTCTGCCCTATGCAGGTGAGCCAGGGTAGACATATTCCTGTGCAAGCTGGAGCACACACATACACTCATGCACACATGCATGCACATGCATACAAAGGGAACTTAGGGAGAAGAAAAGACAGTCACTGCTAGGAAGATGAAGAGCTGGAATTTTCTGTGGCAGCAGCTATGCACGGGAACCAGAAGCACTGGGTGGGAAAGAGGAGGGGCTGCTGAGGTGAAGGGTCACTGTTTATATCAGGCCCCATGTAGGTAGCCCTTCCTGAGGAATGTTACTCATTTCCTCTGATTTCTTCTTCCTCGTCATTGAAAGAAGCATTTTCCATGGTTACTTTGCCCCCTAGTCCTCCCAGCTGTTAGGAGTCTTATCTATGTTTGTAGACTTGGCCATAACCTTTCCACTTCCATATCTTTGCCCCTATCTGGCTTTTAGTTCAAATCCCAGTTGTATTTCTTCAAATGGGAAGGAAATTACTTTATGTTTTCACTGTAGATCCAACAGTCTCAGAAGCCCACATCGTCATCTGCCAATACCAGGGCCTCGGGATTCCCATGTCCTGCTCTCCCATAGTATCTCACCACCAGATCCACCAAGTATCCTCCACAGTTGCCTCTTTCTTTCAGATTCAATTCTTTAATCCAGTCTTGCCCCAAATTACCAGGCTATGTTCTTACAAGAACCTCTGAGTTGGCCAGTCTGGATATGAGTTCTATTCCCTCATATTGTCCTGCATATTTTGATTAAAACCTAGGTCAAATACATCAGGAATCTATTTCCTGTAAGAGCAAGTAGAGTTTTTCCTGCCCGTCTCTCTCAGTGGCTTCTATGATCCCTTTACCTTCTGCCCTACCCCTATGCCTTACCCTAACACTTTCTAGGATGACCATTGCAGTACTCTCTGCCCAGATACTTCAGGGATAAAAGACCATCTCATCTCACCCAAACCCAACCTCAGAGAAAGTATCACTGTCCAATAGTTCACAGCCAGATCCCTCCTTTTCAGGGTTTCTCAGAGTGTAATGTCTACCTCCTCCTAGAGATGCCATATAGGCAGTGATTGGCTGATATAGATTACAAAGGCCTCGCTTCAATTTAGGACAACACTAAAATACCATCCCAATCCCAGACTTCTCCATAGAATCTGACAAGGCCTCAGTTGGAGTTGGAACCAGATAAGCTTTCCCAGCACACAATCTGATTTTCCCCACTGCCATTCAGGATCATGTGCATTGAGAATTCCTAATAAAGCTATTCAGAACTCCTTGTCCCAAAGTTGGGAAATCAATCTAAGATGGGCAGTTGCAGAACTGGGCGGCCCGAGGAAGGCCAGAGTAACAGGGGATTTGGAACTGGATCAATTGTCAGTCAGTTGGCAAGACAGTGGTAGGCATGCAGTAATGTGCATTGCTGAGAGGTCCCCTGGGTAAGCTAACACTGATAGCTGGTGGAAGGACTCACTGGCTGGTCTTAAAAGTTATGAGGGACAGAGTGGACACAGGGACTCTGGGAATGGATACCTATTTCAAATGACATTTATTTGTTGAAGAGATAATAAAAGACTCGGGATGATTAATCACTAATTTATGCAAAATGTGATGACTATAAATAAGGTCTCTTTGGCAACATCTCATTATTCCCTAGTTACTACAATCAAAAGGAGGTCTTGGTTGATGAGAAATACACATTCAGAGAAGTTCACGTCCTCAGCCCTTGGAAGGAGCCTATGCCTGGGTGAAGGCCCTCATAGGTCTCATAAATTGGGGCAGGAGTATGTGGGTCCATGCAGTGGAGAATCTCAAACTCTCAAATTCCACTAAATCAGGCAGACCTATTTGTGGGTTTGTTTCCATCCAGGCTGTAAAATGTCTGACCAGCTAAGTCGTGTGGCCATTTCCTCTGAACTGAAACATCACCTCCTGGAGGGAAGAAGAAAGTTTATGATTGTCAGTGGAGACCATCACCTACCTGTCTCCCAACTGGGTGCTTGTCCTGCCCTCCCTCCCTCCAAGAATGAAGTGGGCAAACAGGGAGGAATGTTCAAATGGGAGCTGCTGTATTGCTCATTCAGATTAACTACCTTAAATGGATTAGATAACTGTGAACAGATTGCCACTCGCAGAATGGACAATTTCAGAACAGAACAGGTTGGAACTCTTAGTAGCAGCAGGATGCTAGCCAAGAGCTGTTAGAGCTCTGAGAAAATGTCACCTGAGGGCAGAGTCTCACAGAGCAAGTCTTCAGAGAGCAGCAAATGGGGGGACGGATCTTCTGTCCTGGGCAGGTCTCAAAGGCTGGAAGCAGCTGCAGAAGCATGGGGTTGTGGGGACCGAGGCAGGGATGAATCCGCTACTTGCAACTGTTGATCAAGACCTGAAGGCTGGCTTGATCAAACTCCCCGTTCGGAGAAGACTCAGATGGGGGAGCCTTGTCCATCTGTGGCAAGTCTTGAAAGCCATCTTCTTTCTCTTCCTCCTCTGTCCAGCTCTTGGTGTTTCCTTCACACTGAAGCCCCAAGGCATCCAAATTTATTGGGAACCAGGTAGGTACTTACTGGTTGAGTTTGAGTATGCAAATAAGGTGAAAAATGGGACCAACAAAGGAAGAGCTGTCAAAAAGTTTGTCTATACCAGGTACTACTGTGATCCTTGCAGGCCATTGCCTGATGCTTCCTACATTCAAGGACCTGGTTGTCAATTTTGTTCAGTGGGGGCTTTCACTCAACTAGGAGTATTTGTTCTTTTGATTTGTTTGTTTCTGATGCTCTCTGGCCTTGAGTTTTGAGCTGGAGTTCCCTTCCTGTCAGAGCCCTGATTCAGGTGGGCAGCAAGCAGCATTCAGGAAGGCAAGGGCTCCTACCCCTGTCAGTAAAACTTGGAAACTACAAATTAGGAGACTCGGGAAGCTCAAATAGATACAAGACCCATGAGGCCCCTCTCCAAGATTATGTGGACAGCAAATAACTGCTTGGGGTTAGGAGACTCCTCAATGGAGCTGTGTGAGCATTGGGCAGGCAGCTGCAAAAACATTGCCTTTTGGACCCATCACCCATATTGGAGTGTGCTGTTCAGTGATCCAAAGGAGTCACCCATTCTCTTATAAGTAACCTCTCATCAATTCTCCTGTAAGTAACTAAAAAATAAAAATAAAAAATAAAAATAAAAAAATAAAAACTCATCAGTTTACCAAGTTAGACAAGAATAGAAGAATTTCTTTGATCTGATAATAACACTCAATCTGAAGTGAACAGACTTGTTCATGTCTCTCTGGGAAAAGTCACACAACGCAGGGAAATGAGAGGAGAACACAGAGAAGATGCTGTGATACTTGGGGAAAGCAGCACAGCAATGATGGGGTCCTGAGGCTACTGGGTTGAAGTAGGGAGCTGACCATTAAGATAAGGGGTATTTCTCATCAGAAAAGCAGTCTCTTGATCTGGTTCTAGGGCAAATGCCCCAGGGATGGTGATAAACTACTAGGATAATTCTAGAAGAACATGAAAGTTACAATCCAGACTAATGAAATAGAAACACAGAAACTTCCATTCTGTGTAATGGAGAAAGGGATTTAAAGTCCTAGTGAATTCAGCACACTAACATGGATCCAAAGCAAGGAAATAAATTTAAAAATTGAAGAAGCAAAATAATCAACAACAAAAGCCAGCCGACTGCTTACCTAAGAAGGCCTCGGCAATAAGCCTTTGCTGTTATAACTAGACCCCAACAGACATAAGATTAGCAAAATTCCAAAAGAACACAACCCAGGCATTAATGCTTAGCTTTTAGACGTAATGTAAACATCGTTTTTGCAAAAGCATGATGGAATCATAGTGGCTCTCAGGGTAGTCCAATCCTAATTTGGGAGTGAGTAAAAGAATCTGATGTTTCTGGAGGCAAATTTCTGGTGTTTCTAGGTGGGCTACTAAGATGGATATTGCTTAGCGCACTCAATAAAATCATCAGTGGTGATGGTAAGAGGTGGAAGGAGGAAGCTGCAAGCCCTTCCCAGTTTCCAGATCAGACTTGGAGTGAACGCATTGGCTGAAGGAGTCATGATTCCCTCTAAATTATGATCCTATATTACAAGGGCAACTCTATCCATTTATTATCTCCCCATTCCTTAACCTAAGAACATTGGACCACCTAGTTAAGTACATTGCTTTAGAGAAAAGGGAAACCACTTGATACTTTTGAGGATTTTTTTTCACCACTGGATTGTAACTGACACTAAATCCTAAAGACTGAATAAACCATCACGGTCTATTAATGTGGAAACAGTAGAGGCTGCACTAATCATAGCTGAAGACTAGTTCTTAGTGGGCCACTGCTTGGAGAGCTGTTTCCTGGAGAAATCTCCTGATCCATTATCTCATCTCCAAATACAAAATGAGAAAGGATGCTCTTGCAGGTTTGAAGACACCTCACATTGATTCTTTAACCTCAGGTAAGAACTCTTACAGTGGTAAGTGGCAAGCAGAAACTCTGGAACTGCCCCATCCTAACAAAAAGAGGAGAGGCAGGGGGAGGGGTGTGTGTGTGTGTGTGTGTGTGTGTGTGTGTGTGTGTGTGTGTGTGTGTGTAAAGTTGAAATGTTTCAGTATTGCCCTGGTCCCTATGTGTCCCTATTTACTTCACATGTTGGCTCCTACAAAGATAACAGATGGCAGGAAATTGCAGTACAACACTAGAAGTAGTCTCCAGCAGAGCAGCAAGTGGGATTTTTGCCCTACCTACCAGCAAGAGAACAAGATGAACTCTACTTTCCTATGGGATGGACACCCATTTTGTTTATTCTGTTGCCTTGAGGCTATTTACGTTACTATCCCTCTTGTCAGGATACAGCTTGAGGAGACCTGGATTTGGGGGTCATTCCGTACCACACAATAATGTCATGTGACAGGGCTATATAAGAAATACAAGTCAAATATACATATGTCTTATCTTACAAGGATTCCAACCCCTTTGATACTACACTGAACAGAAGAGACATACTTTCCTCTTCCATCCTGTAAATTCTCTTGATACTACACATAAACATCAAATATGAGACAGCCTTACAGAATGGATGATGAAAGAAGATGGACTGATGGGGGGAAATCTCAGGATTTAAAGAATGATGAAGAAATGGAGTCTCTGGTTTGTTTGTTTGTGTGTGTGTTTGTTTTGCCACACATTCTAGACTGTGAGATTTCCTATAGTTCATCTTTGGTCACATGACTGGATTGCCTGCTGTGTTTGAGAAGCTGTAGCCATGGAGCTGGTAAGAAGGGGTGGGGTGGGGTAGAGGTGGCTTTAAGGAAGATTCAGAGGATAGGCTGAGGATCAACAAGCTTTAGTTACATCATTTATGATCAGATCTGATCATTACCTCCCATGCAAACAATAATCAATGGCAATAGATCAATCAATCACTAAGTAAAGTTTCTAGTCTGACTTACACTCTGAGTTGTTCACGCAGTAACAGTAGTTCATTTTCATTGACTTTACAACCTAAAAATCAGCCAGCCAACTCTAGAAACAAGTCACTTGTAATGTCACAGATCAAAGTGGAATATTCTTGTTTGATAAACTGAGATGAATTATTGTCACGTCAAATTTAAATCATTAAAAGCCTATAAAGTAAATCACACATATGCAATTTTATGAAGATTTTTATGTTTTATTGATCATTGCATTTCTTAAACGGCAGATAATTCAACTTGCAGGAAAATGACAACACTGTGAAACTGAGACGTGTTTAAATTAAGAAACGTTGAAATCCGTGGAAAGTCAACGTAAAACTAAGCAAAACTCAACACAGTTTCAGGCTTATGTAAGACATAAGTTTGGTGCACTGGCTACAAGAGAGACAAGACTTACAGTGGACTTCTGTGCAGCAGTTTCTCAGAGTGTTCTCATTCAACATTTCTTATTCCGGGAACACTGTGAGTACATTCTGTGTTCAGCTGGTGGGTGATTTGGAAAAGGCTAGAAGCTCCTATAGACTGGGACCAAGAGCCATCCCCACCAATTCTGCTTGTTCAATGCTTGTTTTTGATTCTCTGAGAAGATCCTAAGCCCCCAAGGACAGTTTGTGACATGGGCCAGGGGTGAACTCCCAGAGGCTGGATAAATGCACTCTGAGTGCACCAAGAAAGATCCTTCGCTACCCAAGGATACAAGTGCAGAATTCAGCTTTTATGGCACATGACACCAGGATCACATATAATCCTAGAGTATCTTTATTTGTTCTATAACTTAATAGTATACCTATAAAATAATTACATTATACTTATAGCTTTTCTTCATTTATAAACAAGACAAAATTTAAATACAATTTGAGCCACTCAAAGGTAAACATTATACAAACAAAAACCCAAGAAGTAGCCTCAGACCACAGCGTATCATATTGTTTTCATGGGTACACCCATGACTGGGACCAAAAAGAGTGCTAACGTGTATACTTTGTGGGTTGCTAGCTTAACTCTTCCTCTGCTTGTGTGGATCCTGTTAATAAAATGATGTGGGTTGGCCTTGCAGCTGGGTGTGAGACTCTCCTCCTCTACCCTCTTGCTATACTTCATCATCCTCCATTAAGGACACTCAGATGTACTTCACAGCTTCTCTGCTGCGTATTCTGCCCTGGCTCTAGCTTGAGGTTTTCTACTAAACGTGAAATTGCAGCTCTGACCTTGGCCACCCTCTTCACGTTCTGCCTTCATCCCAGGTGTTCCAGCCTTCTGCATTTTCTCCACTCTTCTTCTTTCTCTCTCCTGATTCCAGGCTGTGCACGACCATTTCTGAAGCTAATCTCCCCTTCAGAACCACACGATCTGTGCTCAGGGTTTACTGGGTCGCAGAAGTAAATAAACCAGAAAACTTGCACTGCAACGCAGGCAAGAGAGTCACTGACACCCCTTCCCAACCCCAGCTCACCCCAATCCTCTTTTCTAGGTGGCACGCTGGAGAACCAGCACCACTATTAGGTGTCCGGAAGCCTGAGTCTCAGAGCAGCTTATGGACAGTCTCTCTCACACCAGGAAACCCACTCCTGGGCAAGAGCGTGCACTTAGAAATTACCTACTAAAGAATATTCATATTCTGATTCCCGCCAACGGCTTCTTCTCATTCACATTTGTCAGATTCCATACACGTCATTCACAGGGACCATTGCACAAAGCGATTGAACTTGAGTGTAATTTTGGAAGAAAACAAATTAATGTCCTCACATCAAAAGACCACACTACAGAGACTTCAACAACTCATCACAAAGTTGAAAGGTGACCTAGGTTTCTTGATATTTTTAGAAGTCTATTCTTTGGAAAGGAAGCTATTTTCTGAGTTTAACTACATTACTACCATCTATATTTACCTCTTATTTCTGCCTGTGCCACAACGTGTCTCAATTCCATATATTCTTAAATGGCTTTTAGTAGAAAATATTTTTGCTTAGTGTTATGGCAGTGAAGGCAATACCAGGTCTCATTTCACATGTGTGTATCAAGCATTACCACTTCCCAATGACTCCTCTGTATACACCATCTGTCCCAATCCAATTTCTACACTATGCTGCAATGCTTTAGTGTCTTTGGTGATATCATATTCAAAGTAAAATCACGACATGTCCCTCCTCCCTGTTCAATCTGATAAAAGGTATGTGGCAGTGAATGGCTGTCCTGGCGGTATTTCTCAGTAAAATACCTTTTCTATAGATCACTCCCTGCTCTACTCTCTATTCAGAATGGTGCTGCAAAGCCAAAGTCCAAACACGTGAGTTGATACATGAATAGGTCGATAATACTTTTAACAGCTTTTTACACAATGGATCAATTATAAAACTGACATTAATACAGAGACCTTTTGTGTGGTGACAGGCTAATGGCGTGTGCACCAGAGTTCATCTTGAGTCCACAGATGGGGCCTATGAGGAGCAAGAAAAGAGGTGGTGTCTAGGGGTGTGGAGCGTCTGGCCTGCGGAGTACAGTTCCTAGGGAAGTCATTTCCTGATCCACTTAGCTTGCCTTGTCCTTGTAGGTATCAGGTTTGTTTGGAGACCCCCTTAAGGGTGAGCATCTCCTTTATGGATGCTGCCCATATCGGCATCACAACAGCCATAGAGCCCGGCAGCTCCCAGATCAGAAGAATGAATGCCCACACCACAGAGGTCTGGTGGCCAACAGAAGTTTGCGACAGAAGAGTGGTGCATTCTTCACCAGGAAGGGTCGAGCTGGAGTGTAAGATGTGGCCAGGGAAAGGCTGGCTTTTCCACATGGTGGAAACGTCAATCCCGGATTGACAGTGCATCACCTGAAAAGTCCTGTCTAGTTTCTGAGAGTGTTTTCCAACATCTTCTGCGCCCGATCCACAGCCTGGATTTGGAAACATGAGTGTGGCCCGGGGTGGATCTGGGACATGTCGACTTGCGGTCCACATTTGTGACAAGGACACTGTTAGCCCTAAGAGATGCATTTGCTGCTGACAGGGACACCAGGCAGAGTGTGAGTGAGCTCAACAGAAGTGGCGGTGGTGTGACCCAGGGGCAAGGATGCTCAGGGTTGAGCTGCATCTTGCCCTGGTGAGTTCACTGCTTGTCAGAGTCACTCAGATTCACGGACATGCACCGACAGTGCTTCACTTTCTGGATTTTCTTGATTCGGAAAGGTGGGTCGAGCCCGGGGCAGTCAAGCTCCACGATGACCGAGGTGACACGCTGGGGCTTGCAGAAGGCGCAGGATTGGAAGGAGTCTTCCTCCTTCTTCACGTGCCGCGGGATGTAGAAGGAGTTGCACTGGCCATAGCAGAAGCGGTTGAGGATGGTGCGGCTGCGGCATCCCTCCTCGCTCACGGTCTGCCGCAGAGGCTGCGTCTTGCACCAGTCACTCTTGAGGTACTTGCGCTCGGTGACCACGAGGGCCTCCTGGCTGGAGGCCAGCACCTCCTTGATCTGGTGATGCCATCTCTCCGAGTTGTTGCTGCTGCCATCCTTGTACGGTGAGGGGATGGCGCCCGCAGGCCGGTTCTTTCGGGCTTCAGCTACCTTTACCAGCATAGCCACTAGCAGCAAGGTCAGTGAGAGCTTCCAGAACATCCTGCCAAGAGAAAACAGTTGGTTGAGAAGGGTTATCTAGTGACCATCCATCTTTCCTCTTAGTGTTTATGGCTGGACTCTCAGAGATATTGAAGTCTGACATGACTGTTAAGTACCACAGGAGGCAACTGTGACTATGATACACAGTACCCAACAGCAAGTACATGTGATGTGGTTTGAATGGGAAACATCCCTCATAGCTTATGATGTTTGAACACTTAGGTCCCAACTGGTAAGGCTTCAGTGATGGAGTGAGTCCCTGGGGGATAGCCGTTGCTACTTCCTGTCTGCTCTTTCCTCCCTCACTGCTGAAGAGCATTACTTGTGTTCCTACAACCATCCCTTCACTGTAGAGGCAGGCCACATCCCTTCTTACAATGTAAGCCAAAATAAACCCTTCCTGCTTTAAGAGATGGCTAAGTTGGGTATCTTGTCACAACAAGAAAAAGGTCATTGATACAGCAGTAAGTTGAATGATTGCAGAAAAATTAAAACCAGTAGTGTTGCCATAGCCCAAAGCCAAGGTACGTTAGCAGCAATAACAGAACCCAGCATTTACTCTATGGGTGAGCACAGTGTGGGTTAATGCTGCCTTTACTGCTTGCCCTTTGAGCCTCTTTACAGCTCATTTGAGTCTTGAAATAGTCTTAGACTTTACCTACTGTCGATTCCCTACTTTATAATGAACTAAACTGAGGTCCACAGATTTTTGAGCCCTTGATCCCAGATTGCGTTCTTTAAATTCTAAGCTCATACAGTCATTTAGCATTAGAATAACTACAATTTATTGGTTCTCAAGATATATCAGAATAATTTCTGTTTCCTTTCATGTGTAAATGTAATTAATAACCAGAGTTGCATTAAGTAGGTATGACTGCTTTCCCAATTTCATGGATGAGGAAACAGGCTTGGAAAGGCTATGCAACTTGCCAAAATCACAAAGCCTGTATGGGAAGCATTGGAATCTAGGCATCCCAGCTCTGTCATCGAGGCTTCCATGAGTGTAGCTATCTCTCTCTTATACAGTTCTGTTAAAATGCCTATGCTAAATCACAGTGTGTATCACCGTTACTAGTCCAGGTCTAAGTGACAAGTGACTTGGTACAACATTCCAAAGATGACTCCTTCTGTCATCAAGTGTTCCTGGAGAACTGATCCTAGCGTAAACACTATCAGAAGCTCTGTCAATACCAGTATTTTCCTGTTACAGTTGTGTGGTCAGACATCCCTCAGATTCCCTGTGAGTGCCCCAAAGTTTGCATGTGGTGGATCCTTTAAGAGGTAAAACCTGGTAGGAAGCATTTTAAGTAATTGTGGATATGCCCTTGAAAGAGAGTGTGGGACCAGTGTCTGTCTCCTCCTCCTCTTCTTCCTCGCTTTCTCTCTCTTTAATTAATTTATTTATTTTACATCCTGATGTAGTTTCCCCTCCCTCCTCTCCGCCTAGTCCCTTCCCCTCTCTTCCCTACTGCCTCCCCCTCCCCATCCACTCTTCCTCCATTTCTATTCAGAAAAGGGCAGTCCTCCCATGGATAGCGACAAAACATGGCATGTCAAGTTGTAGTAAGACTAAGCACCTCGCCTTGTATTAAGGCTGGGCAAGGCAACCCAGTATGAGGAATAGGGACCCCCAAACCAGCAAAAGAGTCAGGAACAGCTGTGAGGAGTCCCACAAGAAGATCAAGCTACATGACTGTCAGATATATGCAGAGGGGCCTGGGTTAGTCCAATGCAAACTACAGACCAACATCTGAACCCGCAGGACCCTCAGCTCCTTCAGAGGCCACACACAGACATAGCCAGAACTTCAGCTCCAAACTTGTGCATCAACCCCCTGCTGGACCAGAGGTCATCCAAGACATCAGAAGTCCAGCCCCCAATGGGGACAGAGACTCTCTACTTCACCTCAGGTCCTGGGATCCAGAAGACCAAAGAGGAAACAGAAACTAAGGAAGAAAACACCCACCCAATAAAGACAAATCCAGAAATTGGCACCTAGACCTATAATCACTCCAAATCCAGATGCCTCAATGTAAGTGTAAGACACAAATGACAATAGCCAGGGCAATATGTCACCACCAGAGACCAGCCACCCCACTACAACAACTGCCTTCTCTCTCTCTTTCATTTCTGGGCTGCAATAAAGTGAACAGCTCTCTCTGCCACACACCCTTCCTTTGATCTACCACTTCTCCATGGACTCATCTATGGAGTTAAACCTTCCAAACTGTGAGCCAAAGCAGACCTTTCTTCCTTTTACATTATCTCAAGTACTTTGTTTCAGTAAAAGAAAACTAACTAATGATGAGACCCATGGTCACAGAGGATGTGAAAGTATGAGGGAAATGCACCTATTGTGCTTGGAGATGAAGCAGGAAGAGTCCAGGTCATTCGAAGTCTAGGGCAGAGGAGTATCTCAAAATCTGGAAAGGACAGGCTGAGAAGATGTCTTTGTGGAGAAGGTGCTTCCTGTGAAAGCATGAAGACTTGGGGTTAGATCCACAGAAAAGGTGTAAAGAAAATCTTGGCATAGAGGCATACACCTGTGATTCCAGGCTAGAGGGCAGAGAAAGGAGGAACCAGGGCCTACTGGGTAGCCAATCTAGCTAATCACTGAGCCCCAGGTTCAGTGAGATCCATTCTCAAAAGATAAGGTAGGGAAGAAAAATCCAAAAAGAATGTGTCCTGGTGGTGATGTTACCAGAAACACTGGGTAATATGTTAGAGAGTGTGGATGACATTGACCAACAGGAAGGAACATTGAAGAACCAAGAGAGGGGAGAAAAGGATTTGCTTTTTCCTGTTACAAAAACATTTGTACACCACAATTATTAAAATTTTAAGTCCAAGCTTCTTTTAAGGGCTCTTCTCACGCCTCCTTGGTTCCACACATGAAGTGTTATGTGAATCCGGCCACACTTCCAGCAGCCCCATGGCAAGAGTTGAGACTTGGATTTGCTCAGCTTATTGTATCTGTGGAGTGATTTGTGATCTCAATAGCCTCTTAAAAGGAGAGTCTTTGGGTTCTATTTTAATAATTTCCAAACTTATTAACATTCTGAGTAAACAAAACCAAAAGTTTTCAAATCTCAGCCAGGAAAGATTTATGATCAGCCCCGTCCTCTGCTCCTAGCTCTGACAACGGCTTATGGTGGACTCTTGGTAGGCTCAAAGTGCATGCTTTCTCCTTCAGCGGCTTCTCACTGTTGTCAGGGAGAAGAGAGCTAAAACATGCTCAGATCGATTTGGGGCAGAAACTCTTCGTGTGAACAATATTCGACGTGGTGATTAGTAACAGGCGTTCTTTGAACACTTTAAAAGCGCATGCAAACATCTGGCATCCACCCCTGGAAGCTGTGTCTCCCAAGAACTGAGGAAGTAAAGCAAACTTCCAATTTTTAGGAAAGGGAAAGATACTGATGAAATCTGAACAACCGGAGCCAAGTCTGGCGCTCCTCTCCATTCTCTCTCTCTCTCTCTCTCTCTCTCTCTCTCTCTCTCTCTCTCTCTCTCTCTCTCTCTCTCTTCTCTCTCTCTATCTCTATCTCTCTCTGTCATATATCTCATTTCTCCTTCACATGTAGCAATAAGAAGCTGGCCAAGGACTTGGCATCCCAGTGCCTGAACAGGTAAGCCAGCTGCTTACCTCTTTGGCTACAATGACTCCTGGGAGGTGTCCTTATTACTTTAGGGGCAGCTGAGCCAACTGCTGCCCCTGACACCTACTCTGCTGGCCCTTGCTCCTGTAAGGGTCACAGGAGGAGAGAAGGTGCACATCTCTGTCTTCAGTTTATCATCCATCCCACACACATGTCAGGGGGCCAACAGGGACCTACATTTAGCATTTCCGTGCTGTCTGAACCCCTTTTCTATTCAGAGAAATGCCTGGCATATAACCACCTCTCAGGAATGCTGCTAAGATTGCCAGTAATGACAGCACAAGGATACTTCATTTGACTCTCACATCTTGTGTTTGGCTTGTATCAGAAGAAACTCATAAATAACTCCTGTTGGTTTTATTAACCATCCTTCTGGCCTGACAATGTTGTCAATTTGCAAAGCGTGCCAGGACTATAAATGCTGATGGCCTAAGCAGACTAGGTTGGCCAAAGGAGACTGTATAAAAAGAGAGCTTGGTAGTGGAAGTATTTCCCCTAAGTGAACGCCCTTGGGCCTGACCTTTGAAGCCAGAGCAGCCAACCACCTAGGCAGCCAAAGAATAACAAGTCCTTTCTATCAGCTCTTCATAGAAGGGGCAAGACTGAAGACAGGCTCTACGACAGGAAACTTCTGATTTCTAGAAAAAGGTAGAGCAGTGCTGAGTCGCTGGGTATATGCAGATGAGCCCCAGCAGTGAAGTGGGCACTTCACTCTCAGACTGACCTTGCTGGATTTTAGACATCAGGGCAAGGCTGAACTGGATTGTGTAGGAGTCGAGAACAGAATGAGGCCAGAACATTTTCTGTATCCAAAGAATTCCAGAACACCCAGGAAGGATGAAGGAAAGCATCTGAGACAGACTTCTCCACTACCCCCATGAGGCAGCCTCAAACCAAGCAAAACAAGGCAAACCCAAACCCCCAACCATGTTAATCACCAGAGATTGTTGTTTATAGGTTTTCTATAGCCACAGCTTCAACAACCAAAGGTACTTCATCTGTAATTTTGAGTCTTATACTGGGAAGGTAATGTTTAGCTCCTTGTCTAACTCTCTAGAGACCCATTCAGATTTCCTTGGTCTCCAAGATCACCCTTTGCTTGGGGTTGCTTGTTGCTGAAACAGCTTATCTCCCCCTGACAACTCTAAACTGAGGCAAACTATGGCCCATGGGGCCAAACCAAACCCAAGGCTCTGTTTTGTAAAGAAGCTTGTGTTGGAACATGGCACACCCTCTCATTTATCTTTCAACTATGGCTGCATTTGAATTGTAAGGGCAGAATGAGTCCTGGAGGCAGTGACCATGATGCCCACAATGTCAAAGAATAGTCATTATGTGGCCTCTTACAGAAAAGCTTAGCAGAGGTCTGCCTCAAACCCCACCTATCCAATTTAGCTGTTATCTTCTTTGTGTTACGTTCCTTGGCCACACAAAGTGGCCTTCTTTCAAAATTTCTAACTGTTTAATATTTTATAGAGAGAGATAGAAAAGACAATAAACCCTATGTGACAATCACCAAGATGAAAACAGTATTGCCATTTCTCATCTTTATTTTACAGTCTCAATTTTGAAAAAAAAATAATATGAGCATATAGAGAGACAACCTTACAGATCCCTCCAGTAACTCCTTCTGAATGTCCTCACTGAGATGACCAGCATTCTGCCCTCTGTATGCATCTTACCATTCACTGCTTGTGTTTTAGCTTATGTTGTACGCATGAGTGGTTTTTGAGAGTGTATAATACTTCTTTACTTAAATAACGTCACCCTCTACTTTCCATTTCAGAATTACATGCTTGAGATTTTACACCCGTGGGTACTTGCAGACATCTGTTCATCCCTCTGCTGACTATTAAAATGAATCATATCCTTTCATCTAACTGAGAGAATGCACTTCTGCTTGTCCTCTGTAGCCGATAGTGCTACACAGAACACTTTTAATATCTGTTTATTTATGCCTACCAGTTGCAGATTTTTACAGGAGACATGGGGCAAATGCTGGGTCACAGGTTGTGCTCAGCTTGAACTGGACTAGCTTCCATGGGTTGCTTTCCAAGTGCTGATGCCAGCATTCTTTCCCCGGGGTAAAATGTGGGTCCCTGCTGCTGCATGTACTTGCAAACACTTGGTGTTACCACACGCAACTTTTGCCTGTCTGAAGAAACAAATGTGAAAGGATATCTTCCTGTTAATTTGCATGTCTCTGATTATAAGGCACATCAAGTTCAAGCGCAGTGGTCCTCTGGCTACAAAAGAGTGACTGCAATTTGCTTGAAGCCGGAGGAGTTGAAATATTGTGAGAGGCAAATTCAGAAGTCCTAACTATAAATCTCTAAAGTGTCATGAAAAGACTCGGCAGTGGCTAGCAATTTCAAAGCAGAAATATCAAGGCATCCCACATGATACAGGACTTTGAAATCCAAATGGATTAATTTACTTTTCCAAGTGACATTGTCCGGGCTGAACTGTCCATCATCTCATCCCAGGAAAAATTATATCATGCTTTTAAAAAATATTTTTTCAACCAAAGAAAATACGATGTATGGTTATGTATTTTTGACTTATGGATATCAAAGGTATCAATGTAATCAAAGATCTTAATCTCTGAGGCAAGTGCTAGGATATATTCAGGATAGAACCCCAAGGCAATATGGCAGCAAACTGTTATATTCCATAAGGGAATGGAGGAGAGAGCTCTGTGGCAGCTGTGGCATGTATAGACAGGAGTGGCTTCTGTTTAGGACCCATGCATCAGAATGGGAAGGATCGTAGATTTCTGGACCTTGATCTGCCAACACATGACCCAACATGGCTCACTGCTGGTTTCCTCCAGATTTCCTTAGATAAAACGGTGTTAATTATCACTAGACCACGGTATTGAGGAGGAGAGTAGAGCTGACATCAAGTCACTCTCCAAGAGGTCCCCGTGAGTTTCATTTGAAAGGAAGTGTAGTGCCATCTGAGAAGGCTTTTGTAGCCAGTGCTACTGTTCTCCCAGACACCGGACAGTCCCTGTTAACTTCTTTTTAGATAAGGCGTTTAGGCTGATGCCCAAGAGGCAGGCCACAGCACATGGACTGCGCTCAGCAGTGTCTTCCCCACCTGCCAGGATGGTACTCTCTTCCCAGATTGCTTTTCCCTGGGCACATAGGATAGACTTTCCTGTGTACATATCCATAAAAGCCAGAAAGGCCTGTCTATGGCGCTTTAAACAGAGCGGTGCTTGCCAGTTCACTCTTACTTCCAGCTGCTTGGTTTTGCTACGTCACGGTTTTCAGGAACGACAACAGTTCATGGTCATGTTTGATAAAGGTGAACCCCCCTGTTACTTTCTTCAGAGTTCATGAGGGTATGCATCTACTTTCTCTTGGCATTTCTCTATTGTTTCCCCTTCTTTCTTTGCTTTCCTCAATGGGTTGAAGTTCCTCCATAAGAACTTAATTTTCATAATCTCATCTTATTCCTCATCCATGCTTTTGACTTCAGCCAGCAGCCCTCGGCTCATGATTCTCAGATACTACGCCCAACTGCCCACCAAGCACTCTCTGCGTCTCCTTGAATCCTAGGTCCCGTATGTCCTGTGGCTCTTCAATCATTTCCCAGCATCTGCTGCTGTCCTGTCTGGTCCAATCTCAGTGAACGACTCAGCATTTTCCTTTAAGCCAGCAAGCTGGGACTACTAATTTACTGCTTCAGAATTTACAATTTCCCTCCCTAGAAGAACCACACTTACGTTCAGGCATTGGATTCTAAGTTCACCAAAAACCTTCCACCTACCACGTTGTGGACAGTTGGTCCAAGCCAATGAATTCGTCCATCTCTTTTCAGTTAATTGGTTTTGACATGGATAGTGGTACACCCCTGGGATTTTTTTCCTAGATGAAAAGAGACCTGCCAGGAGAAATTACTAGTGCCTTTTTTTTAAATGCAAGGATTTGATGCTGTCCTAGTAGCATTAACTGGCAACTTGACCCAGTATAGACTCACTTGAAAAGACAGTCTTCATTGATTAATATCAGGTTCTCCTATGGGCGTGTCTGTGAGGCATTTTCTTGATTATTGGTATAAGAAGCCCCAACTCCCTATGGGGTACCATTCCCTAAGCATAGACTATGGCTTGGGACTAAATAAGAAATGAACTCTTTCTTCTCCTTCATTGCTTTGGTAAAATTTGTCACAGCAGCAGAATGAGATTGGAACAATGCCCCAGGCTGTGGAATCCCCCTCAAGGGTATGCGTGTAAGGCAGTAGCGGATTTCTGTATTATAGAACACAACAGCAGTATTTCTGATTGTATTGATAGGCTCATGAATCCAGGCAGGTTTGGTTACTACCTGCCGGCCCCTATGCTTGATATCTGCAAGATCAGTCTTCAATTTTTAAATCACATTGGTTTACTGGAAATTTGAACCTATTTTCTCATATATGAAATCCATTGGCAACACTCTCCCATGTCTCACCTCTAGCCATCCCTTTGATCCAGGTCCTTGTCTCCTGACCTTGACAGTAGTCTCCTCACTTGCCTCCTGTTCCCCATTCTCAGATTGAGCTCCCAGACGCCTACCAGAACAAAAATTCTAACTCTGAAAATTTCCCATCGTAAATTCAACTTCTTCAGCAATTGGCATAGGCCTCCGGGAATCTTTGTCCCTTTCTTGTCTCATCGAATGGCATCTCTTGACCTTCTACTTTATATGTGAAACTCACAAAACTACATGTTCAACCCTATGCAAGGTTGCTTTCAATTTCTAAACATCTGTAAAGCTATTTCTCTTTACTATTTTTATTATTTTTATGCCGATGTCTTTCCTAGGGTTACTGTGAGTCATTGGGTGTTATTTGAATATTATTTTCATTGTGAAATCATTCATGTTTCCTAAATCATCTTTGTTTCCTGTGTTCTTCATTGTTTTTATAATTGCTTAGTTACAGCCAACAGGCACTAACTACACAGCCACTATATGCATATTTTCTGCCCTATATGAATGTAGATAATTGTAAAATAAGGATATTTAATCTTTGTTTCCACAGCTATCTATGATGGCTATAGAGAATGGTTTGGAACGTTTATTTATGTGTGATGAAAGACTGACTGAGTGATTGGATTTTGCCTCTATTTGATAAGTGTAGTTTATTGGTTTTTGGAGACAGGGTCTCATGTACCTCAGGCTGGCCTCAGATACTTCTGTGCAGTTCAGTTTGGCCCTACACTTCTGATCCCTTTGCCTCCCAAGTGCAAGGTTTACAGGCATATGGACCACACCCTGGCAGATGTAGCTTCTTAATGTTACTTTAAAAACCATACATAGGAGATTGAGGCTGGGTTGAGTTTTCGGTAGAAATGATACCTGTTACACAGTCTTCAGCTGGTAAGTTAGTACGTATCTAGCCATCAAACCTAAAAACAAACACTTTCAAAAATTTTTCAAGCCACTGCCTGTGATTCAGCACTCAGTGTTTTGCAGCTTCTTTTTTCCTTCCATTTTAGACTGCTGTCTATTCTTCCTTATTCCTTAGACCTCTGACCTCATGGTTTTTGCAATCTCTCCTCTAGGGATTCCAGCAACTCTGCTTGCCACCTCTTGTTAAGCAGGTATCTGGTCAGTCCCTACAGGTGCTGAGGATGGTGTGTATTAATGGGGAGACAAATAGCGATCAGTATGCAAACCCTCAAGCTCCATTTGTTACTTCTCTCCTAGGATATTGGATAGGAAATGTCCCTATTTTGAAACGAGCAGGTTCTTCCTCCTGCCCATTTGAGTATTCCCTTCTGTCCCATTGACAACAGAAAGAGATTGCTTCCATCCTGCTTGGTCTCCTTTTATTTTCTAGAAATAAGCAGCATTCATTCACAAAGCACACAGAACAAAAACATCTCCTCTGTAAAGAGGAAAGTCACTGAAGTGCAAAATTCTAGGTTTAATAACTAGTTACTAAGTTCATAACATATTTATGATATTTGATCAACTCCTGTTATTCACTAAAATAATTAATCCATAGGAAAATTTTAATATTTTAAGCTTTATGGCCACTGAATAAAAGGTAAAGCTTATATATCTACTTCCTTTCACCAGAAACAATAACATAATAAAAAGTTTTTACTTTTAAGACTTACAAGTATAAAACCTACTAGGAAAGCTAGAGTGAAATACAAATTTAACGAGAAAAAGAGATAATATAACATTTTCTTTAAAAGAATATTTTATATGTACTTGAAAAACATGTAATAATACACATGAAATACAGTATTTAGAGACCTTTAAAGGTGTTAAGAAGAAGGATTTTAGTTTGCAACACTCAATTTGTGATATTCTTTAAATGACACTCACTGCAAATTTTGGATGTCAACTAAAAAGCCACGGGTTATATTTAGAAATAATGATGTTGGAGAGTCATACATACAATAATGCACACAGAAGTCTATTATTACATTGCATAAATATGAGTAGTGCATTAATAATGCTGGGCAAGAACTATAAGTCACCCTCTATCTCTTTGGTTCATAAAAATTTTATATCCATATATAAATGTTAGGGAAAGCTGAAGCTCCATTCCTCTCAGATTCATTCTCTCACGTCTCTGAAATTCTGCAACCTCTCTTCCCTGACAGTCTTTCAAAATACTTAGTTGGCTAATGGGTCTGAAGAGAACTGGAAAACCCTGTATTAAGTAATCTAATTGAAACAAGAAGTCTGGTTTGGTTGGTGTTACTTCTCGGGCACTCTGCCTCCTTCCAGTTAGCTGCTATTGACAACTGATGCTGAATTCAGACAAATTGGAGGGCAAATCCAAGGCTCTGGACCAAAGAAAACAAACATAATCAGAGACAACCAGGAGACTTGAAACATGCCAGTGCGGATGGAGCTATGGAAAAACTGAAGAAAAAAGTGTTGAAAACACATTAGCAATTAATACTAAGAGTAAAATAACTCTCCATTTACATGTCCTCAGTAGGTGGCACTTTTGTTAAAGCTGTATGCATTAACTGACCTATTTATTCATTGTCCATGCTCTGTGAACCTCCACAAGGATTGATATGCAAAGGGAATTAATAGCATCCTGGATCAAGAACATGGTTACAGTAACCTTGGAAATAGGAAACGATGTGATTGGGTTTTTGAAAGAGCCATGAAATCAGAACTGCTGGCCTGAATCAAGGGCCTATGGGGAGAGAAAGAAAGGGAAATTTTTAGAAAGTTGTGTTTTAATAGACCCAAGAATAAGCAAGAAAAGAAAATCTATTTACATCAACCAGTTGGATGTTATGAGGTGGAGCTGAGTGTTTACTGTAAGAGATCAGAAAAGAGCTGTTCCATGAAGAACATATAGTGCATATAGGAAGTCTATATGCACTAAGAAAGAAAATTCCAGGCTGAGATAGGCAGCAGGAAGTGGAGCTATAGTTCTGTCTGGCTACATAAGGGCAGGAAGAATGAGTTGCCTGTAAAGCAGAAGAGAACTGGGTGAGGATGTAGGTAGATCTATGGGACAAACAGCTGTTGTGGGGTATTTGTACACTGTGTGAAGGTGTATTGTTGTGACTGGTATAATAAAAAACTGAATGGCCAATAGCTAGGCAGGAGATATAGGTGGGATTTCTGGGGAGAGAAAGGAAAAGGAAGAGGAATCAAGGCAAGTGGGAGATGCCAGGAGACACGGAGAGGAAACAGGATGGAAGAGAGGTAATGCCATGTGATAGAATATAGATTAATATAAACTGTTTTATATATAGGCTAGTTAGGAACAAGCCTAAGCTAGGGGCCAAGCTTTCATCATTAATTTTGAGCTGGCAGCCCAAAGAAAAATCTGACTACGAACAATCTTGTTATTGCAGTGTAGAAAGGAAACCCAGCAGGATGACCTTGCATAAGCAGGAAGAACAAAGGCTATCACAAGTTCAGTGCGGCAACATCTGAAGAATTTTCTGCTGAGCCCAGGAAGCTCCAATGGACAATTCCAAACATATGTTTACACAGAGGGCCCTGGTTAAACCTAGTGGGTCCCCAAAACAAATCATAGACATGAACATAGAAAAGAGGTGTCTAGGGAAGTATTGGGTATGATAGGGGTGGGAGGGAGATTAGAGATGGGAGTGAAAGCAATTTAGAATGCATAATATGCATGCATAAAATTGTCAAAGAACAACTTTAATTAATGAAAAATAAAACTTTCCTGGATAGTTAGGTTTGGGTACAGTTTGATGGATGGGTTCCAGACAAGGCAGATGTGGGCAGGAGCAACATTTCAACAGGGAGCCTGGTGGTGGCAGCTCACACCTTTAATCCCAGAACTTGGGGGAGGCAGAGGCAGGCCCATCTCTGAGTTCAAGGCCAAGTTAGTCTACATAGCAAGTTCCAGGATAGCCAGGACTACATAGAGAAACCCTGTCTCTAAAAAACAAAACAAACGAACAAATAAATAAAAAGATTGCAGCAGGGAAGGAGTGAAGGCAAGGAGGAATTAATCTGCTTTCCAACATATCCTCTCAAACGTGTAAGAAACTAAGTAAGTGTGCTATCGAGGAAACTGAAAGGTGGCTTTCTTCATTTTGATGCTAAGGATTAAATGCAGGGCCATGTGTATGATACATTTTATCACTTAGATATGCTCCCAACCCTCTACCACCCCCATAATGTTATTGGGTTATAGTTCATATGTCATACTCTTTACTCATTTAAAGCACACCACCTTCAGCCCCAGGCAATCAGTTGCCCACTTTCTGTCTCTCTATATTAGTAATTCTGGACATATAAAACTATTACTTTAAGTTCTAGGGAGATAGTGTCATGAGTGAAGTGGTTGTTGCACAAGCAAGAAGACACAAGTCTAGTCGCTCACACCCATGTCAAAAACCGGGCACGATGGCACATGCTTTTATAAAAATCCCTGCACTGGGAAGGCCGAGGCAGACAGATCCCTGCGGCTTTCTGGCCAGCCAGTCAAACCTAATTGGTGAGCTCCAATAAGAGACTCCTGTCTCAAAATCAAAGTGGAGGGCTCCTGAGAAATAATGTCCACGTTGACTTCTGCCTTCTATTTGCACATGCACATACATGTACTCACACCTACACAAAAGTCTAAGTTCACACACAAGAACACGAACATATTCCTGCACACAAACACATACACATTCTTCTTTTTTCTCGCATTTTATAGGCTCTGAACCATAATGAAAAAATTCAGGCTGAGTGAATTTCATAGACAAAATGAAACAAATATCAGACTGGTTCATGGCCTTGATTGACATGTTTTCTGAGATTTCTTTTGTCTCCCCAGTGATCAACCTTTTCTTAGCATAACTGACTTACTAGTTCTCTCTGGTAGAAAACTCCATGAGAATAGAGTCTACCATATCCCTATAATTTAGCATATGTCTCACCACATAAAAGATGGACAATGAATGCGTATTGAACAAATGAATGAAGATCAATATTTTTGAGAAATTACAGATGTTACATTTGCTAGTATTCAAACATCCAGACTATAAGTGATATTTGAGAAGGAAAAAATCTGGGAGGTTAAAGGCATCATTCCTTTGCTTTTTATTTGGGAAATAAAGCAAATTTAAGTGTACCATTCATGCAGCAAATATTTACTGAATGCACATGTGCTCATGATGTTTGGTGTCCATTCTGCATTTTATAACTCTCTGTTTAGATCTTTGCTTAGATCAGCCTAATTATAAATAATGTAAACAAAATGGACTTCCACTGAACTTTTGAAGTATTTGCAGAGAATGTTTCTTGTTAACATCAAACAGAACCACTTCTACCTTAAGCCAAGCTTATCAAATATTTTCTAACATATTGTTTCCAAACAAATATTGGCACGTCTTTCTCAAGAGCAAATTTCATAATATTTGTTATTGGTATGCAATACAAATTTAATAAAGACTTGTGTGCCTTAAATGTTGCTATGAACCAGACATACCTGAGAACTTACTAGAAATGCAGATTGGGTATATACACTGAGAGGAATGCTCACACTCAGGATCTGAGTTAGAACCTGAGAATTAGCGTTTTTAATGTGCGGCCCTACTCTGAATCACAGTCAAGATTGTTTATCTAAACTGTAATTGTCTGGGCTCTGGTCCACTGGCAAGGGTAAACTTCATTAATTATGTCTTCATTAATAAGGACCAGAAATAAAAGAGCCGGCATGCAAAGCATGCAGGGATAACATTAATGGAAGCCCAGGTCTAACAACTCTTCGAGCAGTTTGCCTGTGTTTAAAGCAAAGAACTTCTTTAGTGTTTGGTGGTGGGGAGATGGCATAAAGACCAGCACTTTCACATAGTATCCCTTTCTTATGAAGCCTGCGTGCCATGCTGTCCAGAGGACTACCAGCGAAGCTAGTTAGAACCCAAGAAACTGGCTCACTGGACCTCCTTCACGCATGTGCCGAGCCTTGCCCAGGAACCAAGTCATTTGATGCTGCAATGCCTCCCACCATCTCTCCTTTTCTCCACTTTTTCATGATGTTCAGGTCATTTTCAAGACAAGATCCATTATGTGGAAAGATTAAGGAACCAAACAAGAGAGAGGGAGATGGTTCAGTGGCTGCAGTGCTTGTCACACAAGCATGAAGACTGAAGTTTGGATCTCCAGCATCCACAGAAAAGTCAACACATACAATGGCCTTCCAGTAACACCAGCACTTGAGAGGCAAAGATGGGAACCCTGAGGCAAGTCAACTTGCTGGAATAGCCCAATTCACAAGATGTAGGATGAAGAAACCCTGCCTCTGTAAATATAGTAGAGTGATCAAAGAAGAGAACTAATATCAACCTCTGGTCTCCACACAATCAAACTTACATGCATGCACATCTGACTGTTCATGCACCCACATATATATTATTATGCATTCAAGCACACATCACACACATACAGAGGGGGGGGGAGAAATAGAGGGAGAGGGAGAGGGAGAGAGAGAGAGAGAGAGAGAGAGAGAGAGAGAGAGAGAGAGAGAACAAAAGAAAACTGAAACAGATTATCCTAACAGAAGAGAACATAAAGAGAAATGTATTTGGTGGTATTGTTGGTACCAGAGTGTAGTGGTGGCATATCGAGAGACCATGAGTTCTATTGGATGGAGCTGCTGAACTTGATCTTCAGCCTCCTCCCCCCACCTCATAGATGGTGAGTACGAAGCTCTATCACCATGATCTCTGAAGTCACAGTTAAAGTATCCTGAGCTACTCCAGAGCAAAGTAATAGCCAGTGAGCAGATAAGCCAGAGGGAAGTGTTCCTACGTGATACATACGAAAAATAACAGAAAAGAAAAAAACACTACATCTGTTTAAAATGCTAATGGAATGCAGAATATGTACATCAGGGAGACAAAAGGCAGGGTTGTCAAGGTCTAGAGGTGACAGAGTGCAGAACAACTATTCAGTGCAGGATTTCCTCTGTGGTAATGAAAATGATTTTTAATTAAATAGGGCTGATGATTATAAAACACTAACCTCTATTGATTTGTGCACTTGAAGATCAGTTTCTCTAGAGTATGTGTATGTTTTGAGTCTGGCTATGTTGCTCAAGCTGCCTTGAACTCCTGGGCTCTGGGCCTCTGCCTCCCAAACAACTGCAGATGAATATGCAATAGCACACGACTGGGTAAAGTGTCTAATGTTACGTTATTTGAATTCCATTTCAATTAAAAGGATAATTAGTATAGGAATGAACCAAATAGAAATTTCAAACAAGTACCCTAAAATGATGTGAAAGATAAAATTCTGTTTGTGGTTAAAACTCACAAATCAATAATAATCAAATATTATTCTATGAAACTTCAGAGCCCTAAGCTAAGAAAATATGGATGTGAGAGTTTAGGGGTGGAAAGTGTTACTGTATGTGATCTAAGTTTAGTTGCTTCACTTTTTAAAAACTTAATCTCATTTTTTTTTACATCCTTAAATTTTGGTTACAAGACCTCAAATTCAAACACAAGTAAACATGAACAATTTTTAAGTATTATATAAAATATACCACAGGCATGTTCAAAGTATTTAGTTATTATTCTAATTTGGCTGTTGCTTATTTTAGATGTACTAGTAATGCTGCTATGAACAAGTGTAATTAATTTTATATAATCACATCACTTTGGCTTGATTATAAATATTCCCCAAGGGAAGTCCTCAGTTTAGCTATATTGGCATGGAACATGAAGTTCTCCTTTTGTATAAATAAAAAAAAAGCCAGGCGGTGGTGATGCATGCCTTTAATCCCAGCACTTGGGAAGCAGAGTCAGGTGGATCTCTATGAGTTCGAGTCCAGGCTAATCTACAGAGCTAGGTCCAGGACAGCCAGGGCTGTGCAGAGAAACCCTGTCTCAAAAAACCAAAACCAAAGCCAAACAAACAAACCAAAAAAAAACAAAACCCAAAAAACAAAAACAAAAACAAAACCACAGTAATTTGAGTAGATGATGTAGTCACATGCTTGTATAATAACTGTAAGTTGCAACTAAATTTTCATCTATTTTCTTGATACTGGGGTCCTTTCCCACATTTCACAAATACTTTTTAATCTTAATCAGAGCTTCTTAAATTATGGTTTTCTGACCAGTAATTAGAAATGCAAACTTGGTACCCAGCCTCCCTCTCATCCTCAATGTCCCTCAACCCTGCAGGATCAGAAACTGTAGAGATGGGAGGTTCGAAGCCTAGCACTCCAGATTTGAGCAAGCCTTCCAAATTATAGCACCTGTAACAAAGCTTATGGAAAGGACTTGACTTATAAAAATGTTAATAACTGAATGAAATGTCTCCAGCTTCTTGCTAATTGCCATTCATTCAGAAGCCCCAAACTTGTGAAGTTTTAAAAAAGTAATCCAGGTTCTGAAGTTCTGTTTATTTTAATCACTGTATATAAAGAGATGTCTTAAGAATAATTCTGTATGAAATTTCATGAAAAAACTCACATTCATAGCTCAGCTATGTTCAACCAGCAATGAACAGGGTAAATATGGGAAAACTGTGCCACGTAGACCAAGAAGAGGTGTCTCGGGGAAGACCTTTTAACCATTCACAGTTCCACTGAAATCAAGCAGGCAGAGAAGCAGAAATGCCCCCATTGATCTAGCAGGAGGGAGGTCACAGTCAATTTTCAGAAGAGCCATTTCAGTACAGACGATCAGAAAGGAAGCTGTACCCAGCAGGTCTGCTCAGGGGCTGTAAAACAATCCCCAAAGAAATGACTTTGGAAATGAAATGCTGTGTGCATGTGCATGGGGCCGAAGCAGGGACTGGCACGGGGAGGTGGCGCACATACGGTGAGGATACGCAAGAGCTGGGGGTAATTTCATCTCTGGCTAGGCAGATATGCCTCCTCTCAAGGACACTGTTAATGGCCCTAGTGAGTCCCCTACCCCACAATGCTCCTCACAATCCTTAAATGTCAGATCAACTAGGTAACATCCTCCACTCCTACTTTATGCTATTTATTAAATGCTTCTGCTGAAATGAACAATGTTAGCCCAGTTCCTTCTTACTATACTTTCTCTATCATTCAAAAATAATCCTGGCTTGTCATCTAGCATTGCCATCAGTTGGTGAATAGCTCAGAAGCACTTTGGTTGTCTTGGAGGTTCTATCAGCGAACGTCTTAGGAGTTTTCCTCATTTGCTCATTTCCTTTCTCTCTCTGGGAGGGCACTTGTGAGATTACATGAGGTTGGGATGTATGAGTTAAACAGCACAGACACTTAACACAAGTACCAGCATTTAAAGTAAAAGGGATTGGGGTCACTGCAAAATATTGTAAATGTTGGGACTAACAATTTGGTTTTGTGGGTTTTCTTCCTGAGGCTGTGTTCCAGAGAGGGCAATAAAGGGTAAAACTCATTAGAGCATCATTATCTTTTGTCTAAAGGAAACAATGTGTGGTTTCTGGGCAGCCCACTTGATGTTTGCGTTGGCCCTGGAAGCCTTTCAAACCAACTATATTGTTTGAACAATTCCCCCTCCTGAACATGAAAAGAACCACCAGTGAACCACACAGGGTTGATGCTAAATTACTAGGTGATGACTCCTTTGGCTCCTAAAGGTTTCTAGATCGCAGTCATCGAAATCATGGATCTTCCTTCTAAAGAGAAAGATCGGTCCCTCTGGGGAGACCTCCCATGCAGTCTCCCCTCCAGTGTGCTTCCGTGACTTCTGAGAAGTTTGGTTTAAAATCATGAGCATTGAGTTCTTTCCAACTGCCCCCCCCCTCTCTGTGTACATATGAAGGCACATACTCAAGTGTGGAGATCACAGGTCATCATCCAGTGTCTTTCTCAATCTCTTTTCACCTTGCTTTTGAGACAAGGTCTCATACTAAGCCTGCAGCTAACTGTTTGGGCTAGGCTGACTGGCCAGTGAGCTCCTGGAACCACGTGCATTATCTAGGATTACAGACATCAACACATCTGGCTTGTTATGAGGACAATGTGGAAACAAGCTTGAATCCTCATGCTTGAGTGGTAAGCAGCTTTTACCACCTGAGCTTTCTCTCAGTCCCCTAGACCCTGACTCATAAATTCCAGTTCTTTGCAAACTGCATAGTATTCCCAGATCAAATTTGCAAACTTGAATTTGATTAGCAATGTAACTTATTAACGTTTTTAATGAGGGAAGCACACTTGGTTCCTGGTGCTTAAATCAGGATATTAAATGGATGTTGAGGGCATCATTACTGCTTCTTATGCTTGCTTACCTTTCATGGGGGGTTTATTATACTTTTTAATAATGATGTTACCACAGGAGCCTTTGTAAGGAAACCATAGACTATATCTGGAGCTGCCTGGGAAGAAAACTCCATCCATAGGGACCTCTATTAATATAACACCCCATACTTCATCTCTCTAGAATAATTCCATCTAACCTGCTGATTTTTGCATTGCAATCTCTCGTTGAGATTTGAGCAACAAAATCAGGAGCTATCTTCTGGTTTATATTGTCCCTTAATCAGGATAGAGTTCTAAGAATTTAATATTAGAAAAATACAGATAACGAAAGGGCATCATGTATCAACTGAGCTTCAATTTTGAGGCTTAAGCATGATCTGTTACTTTTGTTGCTAGTATTATCAATAGTACAATGTGCTCCATCCACATAACATAAACCCGAAGATGGTGGCTGTGCAGGGTCCAGGGCTTTGACTTCCTAGGTTCCAACTCTGCTTCTACCAACACTTATTGTGAATGAAAACTTGAGAAGATTTTAAATCTCTGCATCACACACATACACACATAGACAAACACATACACACATATACAGACTGTGGTGGTTTGAATAATAATGCCCATCATAATCTCATATATTTTAATGCTTAGGCATCAGGGTGTGGCACTATTTGAAATGATTAGAAGGATTAGGAAATGTGGCCTTATTGAAGGAAGTGTGTCACTAGGGGCAGGTTTTTAGGTTTCAAAAACCCAGTAGTCTCAGTCTCTCTCTCTCTCTCTCTCTCTCTCTCTCTCTCTCTCTCTCTCTCTCTCTCTCATCAGCATGAGGAAAAGAATGTAGATCTCATCTACTGCTCTAGCACCATGTGTGCTAACATGCTGCCTTCCATAATGATAATGAACTAAGCCTCTGATACTGTAAGCACACTCCCAATTAAATGCTTTCTTACATAACAGTTGGCTTGGTCACGCTGTTCCTTCACAGCACTAGTATAGTTACTAAGATACATACATATACATGCACATATACATATACACATATACACAAACACACATATACACATATGGAGAACCATACATGAATACACCCATATACATATATACACGTGCACAGACACACAGACACTTAATCCAGAATCAGGGCACAATAAGTAGTTGTTAGAAGAACAAATTCCTATTTTTCCAGATGTAAATATTGACCTTCCGCAATTAGAGATTTAAAGTTAGGATTCAAACTAAGGTTTTCTCTGACAAAAATTTCCTTCTTTTTCTAGATTTATCAAGTGGTTTCCCTTTACCTTTTTGTAATTGAACAGTATACTTTCCCTCAATTTAAGTGTCAAAAGAAAACCATAACTCCATCTCTAAAGGTCCAAATGCAGAATTGATCTTGCTTGCAATCTATTGCAATCTTTGTGTTATGAACACAGAAAGAACTGGTTGATTTCTCACCCCTCTGTTGCTATTGCAGTGGTCACACTGGGACAAGCAAGGCATGGATTCTTACTACTTAACAGGCTTAAGAGACGACATAGAAAACAAACACTATTATGTGTCTCCACTAATTCCTTACCCCACATTCTTTAGTGAAACAGCAACTTTCAGTGAACCCAGTCCTCACTAATATGGTAGAGCTATTTTGATAGTGAGCTCCAGGCATCCTCCTGCCTCCATGTCTCCAAGGCTAGAATTAGAGGTATAAATTTTCACCCCTGCCATTTTACATGTGTGCAGGGGATCCAAACTTGGTTTTTTATTCTTGCACAGCAAGCGCGTTACAATGGATTCATCTCCTCACTGGCTTTCTAAATCCTTAAGTGTAGAAGCTGTGTTTTAGAGTTGGGATACTTCCCATCAGCATCCATCCCATTCTCTTTTCAACACAGGAATCTAAGCTGCAGATACAGTGAGACACATAACCACCATAACCTTGAACAGTTTTCACAGAAAGGTTACAGCAGAATGAGATGGTAAGACACTGGGCAGGAGCTCTGAGGAGCAGGCATAACAGACATGTGTCTTTGTGTGTTCTTTCTCCCATCGAGGTTCTAAATTTGAGTGCAGGCATGTTTGTCCCGTGTGTAAGTTTTTAATAGTATATATGGCTTGGTATTTGTTCTCTTTTTTGTTTGTTTTTGTTATTTATTTTAAATTAATATTTTGTTTTGCCAAGAAGAAGACGTCCTTTGGTTGGGGAGGGAGTAAGTTCAACCAAGCATACGTAGTCTGGTTCCATATGCTGTCCTTTGACTCTCTGGAATGATAGAATAAGTTACTCTACCAAAATAAGCTCTTAAGTCTGCTGTGCCGGAGGGAGTTTTGCTTTTGACCCCGTCTGGTCCACTCTGATGCTCTTGTCACATCTCCCTCTTGCTGCTGCAAATAATAGAGGCTTCATCCTCTCCTGTCACAGGGACGTCGTCTTGTGAGTGAAAGCAGTGACTTCTAATTGTCCATACAAAAAGACATCAGGCTACTCCCCTGCCCTCTAGTTTCTCACTTTTATACGGTTTCTTTTTTTTAATATGAAACAGGAAAAAAAGGTGATGAGTAGCCCCAAGGATGATGAAATATCAGGTGTCGGCGACATCTCTTGGAATGTTGTCTGTTTGCTGAGGATGCGAGGCATCTTCTGCTGTGTTGAAAGTGGTCGTTTCTTTCTACGCTTAGGGTGACTGATCCTTAAGACTCATCGCTGCTTACGCGTGTTTTTGTATGTATACACATATGACGTGTTTTGACAATGTGTGTGCAGCTTGCATAGTGGCTTTCTTTGGGAAGTCTGCTTAGAGCAAAGCCTGGCCTGCCATCTCTAGACTCCCCGTCATAGCTCTGTCATGAAGCTCTGGTACCAGCCTAGCTTGAGGAAGACTAGACTCTCACATCAAACATGCAACAAAGGAGAGAAGTTCACATGCCCAGATCACAGGACAAAAACAAACAATATGAGAAGCTAAGACAGTGGGTCCCCCCCCCAAACTCACTACTCCACTGGATATCACCTAAATGAACCCAAAGACACAGAATTTAAAAACGCAAACTTACACTTCATCAAGGAATTTTTATCTCAAAAAAAGTTAAAAATTGAATAAGAATGCTGAACTAAAGAGGAAAAGGTTGAGAAAATGAAAGTCAATATGGAGCAGTGATTCTTGCCATGACGTTGTGTGTACAATTCTCCAGGCTATGTGCTATCTTGACCCAAACAAACTTAGTTCTGGCAAATGAAAGGCCCTATTAGCAGCTTTATCTTGGGAAAATAGATTAGGCCCTTTGGCAATTGCATGAGAGAAAGAAAGAGAAGAGAGAGAGAAAAAAACAAAACATAGGTTTTATAGTAAATAAAATTTTACTGCCTTCTGGCTGCTATCTTGTGGGACACTAAGCAGGAGCCAGTCATGATACTTTACAGCATATTTACGAAATAATTCTAGTGAGATCTTTAGAGGTCTTTGGAGAAAGTCACTATTGTCACTTCCAATCCAAAGGCACCTTCATGATATCAGTGCCTTTTATGTGATATTTGTCTTTACTCAGGAGAAAACATTGACTTAGACATTTTCAGCTTCTAGCAATTCGGTTCTAATTTTTCTGGTATTTACTTCCACCAAAGCCCATTTGATCCGATGTAAGACATTACAATTGTATGATCCACTGTCTTCTCTCATTTGGCAATCATTTCCAGGAGAGATCACCTCATTTATGGTAGAAGAATAGGTAGAGATATCCTTGAGATTTTCAAGGGATTAAGAGCCAGGAGCAAAGAAGCTAAAAAGTCAAATCAAAGACTTCACAACCTTTGAAAGGTTTTTTTCAAAGTTCAACAATGGCTTAGAGAAGGAGAAGGAGTGGAGGAAGGGAGAGAGAGGAAGAAAAAGAAGAGGATGGAGGGAAGGAAAGGGAAGAAGAGAAGAGGAAATAATGATGTTTTGAGAAGGCAATGTATACATCTATGATATGGAATTGAACAACTACAACGTGGAAAGCATCGAAAGGTTCCCACCTGCTCCTGGCTCTCGAGCCCGACAGTATAGACAGCATATAATCAGTTTCTACCACCATTCTAGAATAGTGTTTCTCACCTAGAGGCACTAGTGATATTTTTAGGATTAGATAATTCTATGCTGGAGATGAAATGTTTCCATTTATTCTAGACTGTTCAGTACTGTCTTTGGCTTCTCCTCACCATAATACTGTGTTGTGTCCAAGATGTGACACCAAAAGTCCCCATTTAAAGGAGATGTTGAACTATATATTAAAAGAAAACTTCATAATAGCACCCAAGGAGGACTTTCCTGGGACTTATTTACCCAGTAACTGACTGATAGTCTTTCACATTTTTTTTTAATTCAAAGTTGCCTGCAGGGTTGTAATGGAAAATTGTACACATAGGTCATTTTAATTCATACAGTTTCAACTTCAATAAAAACTTCTACAAGAGAAATGGATAGGTCAAAGACTATGTGTGCTTGTCATTTTGATAGGCAGTAACACTTGGATTGCTGCCAATCTCAGAGGTAGAGGATGGTGTTTCAATGTTCTTTTGATTTCCATTGCCATGTTAACTATTGTGGAATGTAGTTCTATATGCTGTGAATCTGTGTTGCTCTGATTTGTTTGATAAATAAAACACTGATTGGCCAGTAGCTAGGCAGGAAGTATAGGCGGGGCAAGCAGAGAGGAGAATTCTGGCAAGAGAAAGGCTGAGTCAGGAGTTGCCAGCCACATACAGAGGAAGCAAGATGTCAAGGCAGAACTGAGAAAATATACCAAGCCATGTGGCTAAACATAAATAAGAGTTCTGGGTTAATTTAAATGTAAGAGCTAGTCAATAATAAGCCTGAGCTAATGGCTGAGCAGTTATAATTAATATAAGCTTCTGAGTGATTATTTTATAAACAGCTGTGGGACCTCGGTGCCAGGTGGGATAGGAGAAATCTTCCAACTACAGTTGGTGCCCAACGTGGGGCTTGAACCCCAACCCTGGGATTAAGAGTCTCATGCTCTACTGACTGATGAGTTTCTAAATGGTCTTATTAAATAAAAAAAAAAAAAAAACATGGAGCCAAATATAGGAGTGAAAGCCTTAGAGAGATCAGGGAAATAAAGAAAGCCACCAGCCGACCTTACCTCGTGAATTCTGCAGCTTTCAAATGTGAGTTACTTCCTATCTACCCACGCACATATGCCTTGCTATTCTGCCATCTGATTTGTTCTCTGTCCAGCTATCCCACTTCCTCTTCCTACAAAGTTCTGTCACTTTCTGTCTGTCTATACAGACCTCCAGACCTCTGTGGGTAACTAGTGTTGGAATTAAGGCATGAGCCACCACACCTGGCTCTGTTTCCAGTGTGGCCTTGAATACGCAGAGATCCTGCTTGCTAAGTGATAGGATTAAGGGTATGTGCTACCATTCCCTGGCTTCTTTGTTTACTTATAATGGCTGGCCTTTCCCCTCTGATCTCCATGCAAGCTTTATTTTTTAAAGCACAAATGAAATATCACCACATTTCAGCACAAATAAAATATCACTACAGTTGACAGACTAAGGAGCTTTTCTTTTAAGATCTTGTTATGTATTTCTTTATAAAACATCCATTTATAATTAAATTTTCAGAAGTCTTTTTACATATTAGTCTCTTTAAATATGGTATGGTTTACATTTTTCTTTTGTTTTTGCATGTGTATGTGGTATTCATGCACATGTGCATGTGTGTTCTCACATGTGTAGATGAGTGTGTGTTTGTGGGAAATATTCATGTGTCTGTGCATTCATTCCAAGGCCACAGACTGATGCCATCTGTCTTCATTGATTGCTTTCCACCTTATATATTGAAGCAAGGCCTCTCACTTGAACCCAGAGCTTGCTAGTTTGGCTAGCTTAAATAGCCAGCTTGCCCTGGGGATCCCCTGTAACTTTCTCCTGAGCACTAGGATGACAAGTGGGCCATCTTACATGCCTGACATTGACATGGGTGCTGGGAATTTGAACTCTGGTCCTCATGCTCACACAGCAGGTGTTTAACCCATTGAGACACCTTTTTAGCCTACAAATCATTTTTTTGCAACCTAGTTCACTGTTTGTCTTTTGATTTACTTATGGGGCACAAAGAATTAAAAAATATATATACAGGTACACATGGGAATGTAAAAAGGTGTGTCTGGCATTATATATGGTATGACCAGTAGTGCTGGAACACATCAGAAGTCAATTGTAAAATACAGAGTGGCTCATATAATATGAATATACTTCCCCATACATCCAAGTTTTAGCTAAAACTGAACAGTGTCAAAAGAAACTATAGAAGCAATATTACTTTAATCACCTGTTTGTGGGAAATGCCTTTACCAGTATGACAGGCACACACACACACACACACACACACACACACACACACACACACACAAAGCCATATAGGATAGGAATGTGTTTATTTCTAGTTGGTCCGTCTGTTTTCCCATTGTCCCTCTCTCACCACTCTTTTCTGAACTAATTTCAAGCCCCAAATAGACATGCCAGCAGAGCCTCAGCCAACTCAGCATGAGTCCCCTGTAAACTCAAGTGCATGCCATTGAAGCAATGGGATTCATCAACTAGATTGACTCAGAGGTGAGGGGAGCCTGTAAGCTCTGGTCAGGTAGTCCTGGCCTCCCTTCCCATCTCAGCTTCAAGAGACACTATGATCTTGGTTCTTTCACACAATTGCTCTGAATCTTATTTGTCTCTGTTTCCTCAGGAACTTCATCCACATTGCCGGCATTGTCTCTGAATGAGTAGGACTCAATTCCCCACTCTCCCTACTCTCATTAACATACTATTCTAGTCAAACTTCTGCATCCTTCACAAGTATATACCTTGCAGGAAGTACTGCCATGATTGTTTATCTTCATCAAGATTGTGGTAAAGTTATCCACATTGTGGTCTGTGGGACCCCTATGTCCTAGAATACCCAGGCACAACATGAAACCATAAAATTCCTTAAATCTTTATGGGATATTTTTTGTATTTTTTTTGTTGTTGTTCAGTTGAGCAATTCCAAAGTGTGAACCTCATGGAGGACAAACAGTGTTGCGTTAACAGTTTCAGAAGTTTAGATATACCTGGAACTTAACTGTACTGAAGCTACATCTTCATTTAGGAGTGTGTTATGATTTTTAATCTTTAATATTCATCAAAGGCCATGAGTTAAAGGCTTGCTCTTCAGCATGTGGCCTTGTTGGGACATGATAGAACATTTAGAAGGTGGGGACATAGACTGAGGATGTTAGATCACTGGGAACATGTCCTTAAGGGAACTATTGGGACCCTATCCCCTTCTCTCTCCCTTCCCATTCATCATGAAGTACACAACTTTGCTCTACTATGCTCTCCATGCTATGATGATCTGCCTCATCACAGGCCCGTAGTGATAAGACCAAGTGACCATGGACTGGATATTTTGGAACTGTGAGCCAAAACTATGCTGTTTCTTCTTTCAACTTGCTCATATCATGTATTTGCTACAGTGATGGTGAGCTAACAACACAAGATGTGTTGCGTGAGGGTCTGTAGTTCTTTTCTTCTCTCTGGAGTCTCCTTCTCCAGAGAGAGCTTCATACCTTCATATGGTTCCTATGACTCACTTGGTGTCTTAGGATTTACTATTGCTGCAAGGAGACACTGTGACCATGGCAACTCTTATAAAGAAAACATTTAATTGAGGGGGCTCTCTTACAGTTCAGAGGTTCAGTCCATCACGGCAGAGAGTCCTTACATTTTCTTAGGCAGGCAACAAGAAGTCAGCTGACTGTCACACTGAGTGAGGCTTGAATAAGAGACTTCAAAGTCTGTCCCCATAGTGGCACACTTCCAATAGAAGGTGTGGCCCTGATTAAAGATGTACCCTCCAGGCTCAAGGTATGGATGAAAGGTGTGTGTCATCCAGACTCTCCCAACAAGACCACATTTCCTCCAACAAGGCTACACCTCCTAATAGTGCCACTCTATGAGTTTATGGGAGCCAAATACATTCAAACTACCACATTCCACTCCCTAGCCCACATAAACCTTTAACAATATCATAATGGAAAATGCATTTAGTCCAATTTCAAAAGTCTCCATAGTCTATCACAGGCTCAACAATGTTTAAAAGTCCAAAGTTCAAAGTCTCTTCTGAGATTCATATAGTCTCTTAACTATAATCCCCTGTAAAGTCAAATCAAAAAGCAGACCAGATACTTCCAACATATAGTGGCACCATATTTACATTACCATTTCAAAATGTAGGTGAGGGAGCACAGTAAGGAAATACTGTACTGAAGCAAGACCAAAACCAGATGGGCAAACTCCAAACTGCATCTCCATGTCTGATGTCAAAATGTTCTCCATATCTCCAATTCCATTCAATTTTGTTGACTGGAACACACTTCTTTCTTTTGGGCTGGTTCCATTCCCTGTTAGCAGCTCTCCTTGGCAAGTATCCCATGACTCTGGCATCTCTAATATCTTGGGTAGTTACAAAATTCCAACTGTCCAATGTCTGGGATCTACTCAATATCTCCTGGACTCCTCCAAAGGGAGGTTGCTTCTTCAGTTCTATACTCTGCAGCACACACTTCTTGTCTTCTAAGCTCTGGCTGGCTCCACTCCATTGCTACTGCTGTCCCTTCTGGTTATCCCATGGTACTGGCATCTCCAAAACACTGGGGTCCTCTGCTGCAACTGAGCTGCACTTTTAGCAATAGACTTTCATAGGCTCTCCTTACGGTACTAAACCTCAACTTCTTTGTATGACCCCTTCAGTCCTGGGCCTTCAACTGCCATTGAAGTTGCACCTTCACCAATGGCCTTTCTTTCATGCCTTCAAAACCCATACCACCTGGGTGATGCTTACACATTACCAAGTCCAGCTACCAGCAAGATGTACAACCTTGGCTGCCTCTGGGACACAGCTTCTCCGTTATCTCAGGAAACACTTCCCAGAAGATTTCACCTCAGTGATGTTGGTCTCTCTCTCTCTCTCTCTCTCTCTCTCTCTCTCTCTCTCTCTCTTTTTGGTTTTTCGAGACAGGGTTTCTCTGTGTAGCTTTGCGCCTTTCCTGGAACTCACTTGGTAGTCCAGGCTGGCCTCGAACTCAGAGATCCACCTGGCTCTGCCTCCCGAGTGCTGGGATTAAAGGCATGCGCCACCACTGCCCAGCTGATGTTGGTCTCCTGTTAATCACGGCTAATTTCTTAGCTCCAGCCAACCAGCATCAAGTATTCAAGGAAAGCAAAATTTTGCTTTAGTAGTTCTGGTATCTTGTTAATCACAGCTAATTCTTCAGCTCCAGCTAACCAAAACCATAGGATCTTAACTCTTTCTTCTGTCCTTAACTCTAAGGCCAGAACCATGTGGCCAAAACTTCCAAGCTCTGCTGCTTGATGGACTGAAACATGGCCTCCTTGTTCAATAACATCTTCACCAGCTTTCTGTCTTTCACTGCATAAGCTTGGCTGTCCTGAAACTTGCTCTGTAGACCAGGTTGGCCTTGAACTCACAGAGATCTGCCTGCCTCTGCCTCCAGAGTGCTAGAATTAAAATTCTGTTCCCATCATCACCTAAGGCCAGCACTCCCTTTATTCCATTTCTGAATTTGTTTATCTCCTTGAACAGAGGATTTAGCGCCATTCCACTTTCTGGTGTCCCTTTTCTCCTCAAACATTTTTCCTTGCTTAGCTTGTTCCTTTCATTATATATCTTCATTAGAGTTACCACTAATATTCACACATCAGAGTCTATACTAGGCTGTTTTGAGATTTCTTCTGCCAACAGAATTAATTGCAAACTCTTTCTTCACTTTAGTATCAGCAGACTCTTTAGACAAAGGCAAAAGACAGCCACTTCCTTCACCAAAATATCACAAGAATGATTTCTAGGCAACTTACCAAAATTCTTCTTTGAAACCTCTTGAGGTAGGCCTCCACAGCTCATCAAACCACACTCAGCACCATTGTCTTCTATGCTCCTACTAGGATGGCCCATTAAACAGCACTTAATGCATTCAACTACTTTTCTAATTTACAACCCCATCCACTGTCCCAAGGTCCATGTTATTCCAAACAAAAACATGGTCAGGCCTATCACAGCAATACTCCACTCCTGGTACCAACTTTCGTCTTAATTTAGGTTTCTATTGCTGTGAAGAGATACGAATGACCACGGCAACTCTTGTAAAGAAAACATTTAATTGAGGTCGTTTATTTACAGTTTCAGAGGTTCAGTCCATTGTCATCAAGGCAGAGAACATGATGGTCTGATGTGGTGCTGAAGCTGAGAGTCCTTACATTTTGCTCAGAGGCAACAGGAAATCAACTGACTCACTAGGCAATATCCTGAGCATAAGAAACCTCAAAACCTGCCCCCACAGTGACACACTTCCTCCAACGAGGCTATACTCACTCCAACAAAGCCGTACCTCCTAATAGTGCCAGTCCCTATGAGATTATGGGATTATGGGATTATGGGATTGTGGGGTCCAATTACATTCAAACTACCACACCTGGCTTTAAGTCTGGGACCAGGAAGGAGTTTTCTAGAATGAATGACGATAGCTTTGTTTCTAATTCCTACTGCTTTCACTTCCTATTCTTACCACAGCTAATGACTACAAGTTTGCTCACTGAACACAACACAGATAGATAACGTTAAGCTTCTTTGTATTAGAAGTCTGGCACGGGTCTCACTGAGCTAAATCCAAGGTGTTCAACAGAGCTGTGACCTTCCAAGAGAACATATTTCCTTGTCTTTTCCAGCCTCTAATGACTGCTCACACTGTTTGCTCTTGGTCCTCTAGCTCCATTTTCTAAACCAAAACCAGTGAGAAAACCCTCTGCCTATTCTTTTATTTTAATTAACTTTGTTTTTAAATTAAAATTCTTTTCTCTCCCTTTTCTTGGATTTGTTCTCTCTCTCTCTCTCTCTCTCTCTCTCTCTCTCTCTCTCTCTCTCTCTCTCTCACACACACACACACACACACACACACACCTTGGATGTGTTCTCATTCTATACCCTAGGCTGCCCTCAAATTCTTAATCCCTCTGCGTCTGTCTTCCAAGTGCAGACATTCCAGGAATGCACCATTATACCCTGATCAAGTGGATTTTTTAAAAGGTGATACAGGATGTCTATTATTTTATTGCCACACTTCCTTCTGACTACAACTCAGAAAATTCACTTTCCTTAAAGGACCCATGGGTACATATTAGACTCACCTTTAGTATTTAGGATAATCTCCCAACTCAAAGTCTTTAACTTAACCACAAATGTAAAGTCAAATTTGCCACTAAAGATAAGATATACAGAGTTTTCAGGTATCAGGGTGTAGGCATCTTTGGAGGAGCACATTTTGTCTACCACACTTCTCTAACATCATTCTGGGGCTGAAAAGATGAGGCATTAAAGGTGAGAAGTGGAAGTTGTGTTTCATAATCATGTCACAACAATAGACACACGAGAGTTGTGGTTTGATTATTTTGTCAAAATCGAGGCCTTTCCTACAAATAGCACCTGACTTTAATGTGCTAGTTTCTGCAGAAATCAAAGCAGCCCAGTCTCCACTCTGCCTTTATCACTAATCCAACAGGCATTTAAAGCCATGCTCTCCCTGGCTGGTTGGGCTGTGCAGTCAAGCGGTCCAAAGGGCCCTCAGCACAGCTGCTGCTTTCAATGCCATGGCCAGGATCTGGTTACTCCTACTTCTTCTCTGACTTGGACCCCTCCCAAGAAGAACTTTGATTTAAATATTCTATTACTGATCTACCAGGCACTCTCTGGCTCCTCTCTGGCTTTGAGGAGATTCCAAATCTCTGTGCTTATGTGGACATGCCTTCAATAGCATCTAATAGAAAGATGCACTTTGTTCTTTCAGTAGTCAAGAAGAAAATTGTTCTCTTGCGAAGGCTCTTCAGTATTTGAAGATAGTTAGGGGAAGGATGAGGATGCTGCCAGTTAAAAGTGCATTTCTAAACTGCTTCTCCAGGCATATGAAGAGATGGCTTAGCATTCGCTGGCTGGAGAGAAACCTGAGCCTCTGCCGTGGGGTCAGCTATCTTGTTACCTTTTAACCCTATTAGCTGATATTCCACTAGCTAAGCAATACTTACTAAATGCACTCCTCAAGATCCACACCAGAGCAACGGTGGAGAAATAAAGGAGGATAAGCAGAAAAGGAGCTATTGAGCAGGAAAAGGAAAGGAAGCCTACTTTAGGGAGAGGGTACATCCTCCATGTCACACATCTGTACCCATAACTTGTTGGTTAGTTCCGTTCTGAACCTGTTGCTTAACCCTTTGACTTACCTCAGAAGTACAATGTGAAATGCCATTTTTAAGACTTTCTCTCTCTCTCTCTCTCTCTCTCTCTCTCTCTCTCTCTCTCTCTCTCTCTCGTGTTTGTGTGTGTGTGTGTGTGTGTGTGTGTGTGTGTGTGTGTGTGTGTGTACACCATGGCACATATGTGGAGTGCAGAGGACAACTCTGGTTGTCAATCTTCACCTTCCACCTTGTTTGAGACAAGGTTTCTTGTTCGTCATCACATTAGCCAGACCTGCTGACTGGGAGCTTCTGTGGAGAGTCTTCTATCTCTGCCTTCCATCTCACTATTGGGCCATTGGCAATACAGATATGATCAACCAGGTTCAGTTTTATGTGAGTATTGGAGATCTGGACTCGTTCATGCTTGTACAAGCAAGCACTTACCCAGAGAGCCACCTCCTCAGCCTAAAATGCCACTCCATTGTATTAGGAAAATGAATTGTAATTGCAATAGTTTTAATAAGATGCATAGCTATTTTCCTACATCGCTACTTTGAATTTCAGAGAATTTATAGTACCCACTGGAGGTCTTGAAAACAAGGCTGCATGTACACAACTCGAACAATTGTGTATCATTATAGTTAGTTAGTATTAATTTTAGTGTCTCTGGTTCTGAAATATTTTAATGTATACTTCAGTTAAACACACACACACACACACACACACACACACACACACACACACACACACACATACACTTCGGATTAGGACTACCAAAGGAGAAAATAATAGTTTTGATTCTGTCTCTCTATTGAAGGTGTTCAGGGTGTTATGTGTTGATGTGTTTCTAACAGACCTGAGGAGGAGGAGGAGGAGGAGGAGGAGGAGGAGGAGGAGGAGGAGGAGGAGGAGGCATAGTAAGGCAACTGTAGCAGCAGGAGTGGAGTGTGGAAGGAATCCGTTGGAACAAAGTTGCTTATCCAATGTCTGTTCCGGAGCCAGTGTGTAATGTCCATGATCTCTACTCCCCGTGCTCTGTAGATGAACATACTGAGGCAGTAATTGCATGGCTAGGACATGTGGACACTAGGCTGTAGAGAAAAAAAACCGCAAAATCCAAACTGTCCGAATTCTACCCCTTTCGCTTCAATATACACTGTGTAAAATGGTAGAAGTCACTGGGGCCTCACTCCTGTGCTTTCTCACCATCAGGGGAATATGGAGTTACACAAAGTTAAGAACAAGGCAGATAATCTTGTGAGTGATTTTTAGAGACATGCCCACAAGTTGGAGTAAAAAAAAAAAATGTACTTATAAGAGCCATTGCTCAATGCCAAGTACCTGAAATTTCATTTAACTCTTATGAGGAAGGTTTTTTTTTTTATTCCTTTGTTATATTCAAGGAGACAAAGACTTATGGAAGATTGACTTTTATTGAAATGTGCACCAGAATATCAGATTTGACTAAGGAATGGGGTTGCCTCTCAAGTAATGAGATTTCTCATGAGAATTTGAAATTTCTGGAATTGGATTTTGCTGTGTGAATGGCATAAGTTCGAGGGTCAACTGTTTTCATTAAACGAGTGTATTCTAATCCTTGAATGACCATGGTTCTCACCAGCCAGTCATTCTGTACTTACCTGCCTCCAATCTTAATACTTTAGAAACATTATTGACTACAAGAAGAAAGATGAATTGAAAATGAAATATTCTAGGGAATGGATGTATGTTTCTTTTTCCTATATAAACCTGAGAGCCACACCACACCTATATTCAACTAATTAATTAAAACAACTAAGTAATGGGTACCAAGAGTATATCTTGGTCTCAGTGAGTGGCTGAAGTAAACTTTCACTTGAAAATATGTCTCTCTGACCCCTAAGCACAGGTCCCAGTGTTCTGGCAAGTCACTTCCCTCTCTATCAAGGCCTTGCCAGAGAAATGATCAACAGGCTGCCTGCTGAGGTTTTACGACTCTAGCCTTCGAACAGCTCTTTCAATCCAAGTAGAGCTTCAGACTCAGCACGAAGCTTTGCCAAAGCCACATCAAGGAGAATCATTTAACCTGAATTATTTTCCATCTCTTTCTCCTGCTTCTTCGTGAAGGGGCTCTTGGGGTTTTCTTGAAGGGAACAGTTGATGAATCCCTATGTTCAGCAGCCAGTGTCGCCCTAAGGTGAAACATGACTAGAACTGCTGGACTGACTTTTCTTTTTGATCTAGCCATTTCTAAGGACCACATCACACTTACTGCTTTCATTCAGTTTGTATATAAGGGCGTTGGGAAGGAAGAGTTCCGTAAGACTCTCAAGTGAGGCTGAGAGGATAAGGATGGGGATTCATGAAGCTGGGAATTGTGATGACAAGGTCATTCATCCAGAGCCTTATGCTAGATTCATTTGAGTTCAAACAGACAAGCAAGTAAACCAAACATTCCCTGTGATGAAGAAGATGATGACGATGATGACAATTTTTTGTCTTTTCTTTCTTCCTTTATTTCCCTTTGTTTCTCCTTCCTTTCTTTCTTTCTTTCTTTCTTTCTTTCTTTCTTTCTTTCTTTCTTTCTTTCTTTCTTTCTTTCTTTTGTAGCTGGAATCCAACTCAGGACTTTAGCAAGCTAAGCAGATGCTGGAACCATTGAGTTCTAACCCCAGATCCACTTTTTTCTTATAAAGCTTGCTAATTTGGTGACTGACTACATATTTTCATCAACACTTTTATGAAATTACAACAAAACATAGAATTTGGAACCATGACAAACAGAAAAAATTGGCTCATTTTACTAAAATGACAAATTTGTCACATTTTTCTTCCCATGGGCCTTGCTACAGAACCATCCTATTGGGAAGCTGCTTCCAGAAGACTGGCCCTATTGATCCATTATTGTCTCACATTATCTCAGATAAATAGAAAAACAAGTTGATAAAAGTGACTTTATATACTGCATGTTTCTATAACAGAAACAACTTAATTTGTTCAAAACAATGCTACTTACAAAACTGCAGGACTACCAGAAAATTCTGCAAATAAATCTTTGAGAAAACAGGGAGTGGTGTGCATTAGTTACATGAATTGGTTTATACTCTTGGAGAGCCCAGGATTCTATAGCTCCTTTCCTTATTCTGTGCAGTGGACCCTTGAGTCCTCTTAGGTGTCTTTCCCAGCTTTGTTTGCATTACTGTAGGGACACTCACACTGTCATTGCTTCTGGTGTAAGAACTATCACTTCATAAGCAGACTCAGAGGCAGCCCTAATTTTCACTACTTGACCACTTGGCATATTTCAGGACACAAGTAATCCTTAAATGCCAATCACATTTCTAGGTATGGGACAGTGAACCTGAAATTGGTTCTAAAATAAAGCAAGTTTCTAGTTTTAGAAGTCATTTGACAAGCTCATCAAGCCTGAAGCTGTTTTTAAGGAAAAAGAATAGCTCAACGCTTCTTAGGATATGAATTTCTGAAGGCTGGCTCTGTAAAAGCTGTCTGCGATCAAATAAATTAAGTCAACCCATGTTAAATAGAGCTATAGAGACTCCCTTTCTGGAAGACGTAAGTGTGACTAATGTGATATGTGAGTCTCTAAAACAGAGTTATAGTGTGCAGAATTTCCTGAATTCTCAGACAATGGGAAAGACCCGTATTGTCATCAAGGGACTGGCTAGACAGGATGATTTCGAAGACTCTTTCCTGCTCTAAATTCTCTGATAATCTTCCATTCACACGAAGAGCAAGTTATCCTGCAGATATTTCTTATACCCTTAGCTTTCAATGTTCCTCTTAAAAATATATGGCTCTTTTAAAAAATGGCATAAAAGATCAAAAGGATCATATGAGGCATTTATGAGAAGAAAGGGATCTGAACACTGTTGTGGAGGAAGGGTACATACAATTCAAGGCACACATAATCTCCCATGATGTGACTCCTAGAAAATAAGATCAATGATGTATAAGTGATGCAATGTCGATTACCAAAAAGCCTAGAGATTCTTCCTAGAATCTGTGTGTAAAAAACTCCATGCTAGGCTTTTTGTGTGTGTGTGTGTGTGTGTGTGTGTGTGTGTGTGTGTGTGTGTGTGTGTGTTTGTGCATACTGGTACCTACAACATGCATACCAGTGCCTGCAAAGGGCAAAGAAAGGGTCAGATCCCCTAGAGCTGGAGTTACAGGCAATTGTGAGCCACTTGACTTGGGTGCTGGGACCTGAACAAGAGCATCAAGTTTTCTCAACCACTGAGCCAACTCTCCAGCTCCTAAAATGCCAGTCCTGCTGTTGCGTTCTTTTTCCTGGCACATAAAGAACAATAATGAGCCCTTCCTCAAGTCTGGAGAATCATTCACCGTCTAATGGTCAAATGCTTGAGAACAATAGAAAAATGTGAATGCATTGACTCTTGCTGTTTTAAAGAAATTTCAGAGCAAAAAATAGACAGTCCTATAAACTCTGAGATTATGACAGACATCTAGGAGCCCGAGTTATTAAGGGCTTTGTTGTGTTTTGTTAAGACTTCAATCAGATTTAGTGACAAATAACTGGGATAATTGAACTTCTGACCAAGAAACTCATGGAATTAAAAAAAAAAAAAAAACTCCCTCAAACCAAGCAAGATTCATTTAGAAACTCTTGTTTGGATTCCCATAAGAGGGAGAAATATCCTCATCCTTATGGTGTTTTTTCTTTCCCTTTTTGGCACAAACTGATAGTTTGAGTTCCTGTTCTCATAACTGTCTCTACCTCCGTTTATGGAGATTTCCTTTCTTCACTCCAACCTGCCGGTGGAACTTGAACAAATGGGTGGTATAACTAAAAATTGATTTTCTTAGAATGTCACTTCTTAGGTGGAAGACAACACAGTTAAAGCTAGACACAAACGGTGAGGTTAAACATGATCAGAGCTCCAGGCCAGCCTTAGGGAGTGTGTCCGCCTCAATTCAGGGTTTACAGTCACTGCCGTTTTAATCAGATTTGAATGTAATAGTATTTCATAATTTTCCACTGAGCCTTTTTCTCCTTTCTTTGGAAAAGAAAAACCTCCAGAACAAGAGAAATTAGGAAAGAGAATAGTATAGTCGGTGTGGTTATGTGGCAAGGCTTAGTCGGCGCACACATAGTCCCTGCCTGTTTCCCGACATAGACAGAAAACTATGGCTATGCTTGTCCTTAAAATCTAGTTGCCACACTGTTTCTTCAACTCAAGTGTCTGGAAATAGAAGCCACTGGGAGAAACTTTAGTTCTGGACTTAAATTCTTACCAACTAACTTCCAATAACTATGTGACTATATCTTGAACAATATAGATGATACTTCCCTATGAAAATGTTAGGGGCTTGAGTTAAATGATTTTGTCACTTCACCTCTACAGATCTGTAAACCTTAGTGATGATTTCATGAAATTAACCAAAGTTATATAATTTATTTTCATTTTTATAATAATGAAAGCAATCTGACAGATCAGGGGATAAAAGAATAATAATGTATCTTTACTGAAGATTAATCTATGTCAAATGCTATGCACAATTTATATTAATTGGTCTATGCAGGAATCATGCCTGCAAATCATCATCATTGCCACCATCCCCATCCCCATCCCCATCATTATCATCATCTTTATTACCATTATATACACTATAGAGTAGAATTAAGGAAATACTGCTAAGGGAAGTTCTACTATAGGCTAGCTAATGAATGGCTAAGATCAGAGTCAAACCCAAGCTCTCTGTGGTCTTCAGTTATGCTTAGAACCTGTGTAGTTGCTACCCATAACATTTCTCTCTGAAGAGTCCATTGGTTTCCTTTATACACTTCAAGTCATTTAACTTTGAGTTCATTTGTGTTCATGTATTTAATCAGTAGTAATTCATTACTATGGCAGAGTCTGGCATATATCATGGTTACAGGGAACATTACAATATTCATTATATCCAGAAAGCACTTTGAGTGTTATAAATGAGTTATAATACAAACAATAATGATAACACAACATAGCACTGTGAAATATTAAGACAAGTGTGTGCCTTGGGTGTGTAGAAGGACATATGTGAACAGACATTAAGGAAATAAAAATCAATCTCAATCGGAACAGCTTGCTGTGAAAGGCTTGGAAAGGGAAAACCATTTAGCTCATTGAGAAGAGGCAATTAATTCCAACATGAATCCACAATGTTATTTTGTATATAACATTAGAGATTAGGGTATTGAATGGTCTAAAAATTGAGAAGAGGTATTCATAGCTGAAGGACAGTGTGTATGATAGATACATGGAGACGAAACTGTAATTGGGAAGCCCTTGGTGTCTCACACTAAAGATACAACACTATCCTGATGAACTTAAGGAGTCCTTTAAAACTTCTAAACATAAAATTTCGTAGCACTAAGGAGGTACCACCAAGGCAGGCAGTAGATGGATCTTTCTACAAACAGGAAGAAAGAATGGACTCCACTCCAGTAAAATCAGGTTCCTCCCAAAAGATCATTGAAAGAGTCACTTGCTGCGCTACAGAGAAGTGGTTGGTTTTGAGAGCCGTGAAGGTACGTAGGCAGTTAGGAGTACGGAGAGGATTCAGTTGGGAGAACAGACACTGGGAATAGGAAGGAAGGTGAGCAGTGGGCTCTGCGTCCAGGCTCTCTCACAAGACTGCCACAGTGGATGGTGACTATCTCCACTCTTGGAAAGCCGGCCTAGAGAGAGACCAGCCCCTTTGTAGGAAGGCTCACTATAATTGGGAACATGCCATTCTTGGGTTGCCTGTGAAGTACTTTCAGATAGAGAAATAGTCCTACACATGCCGCATAAGAGCTGGTGCTAATCTTGGATAATATGTATGTATGGGAAACGTTGATGTATCTATAGCAGGAGATTTTTATTAAATGGGGACAATTCATCAAAACAACGATGCCTTGGGTGTATGACAGGGACAATAAGCCAAGCCTTACGATGGGTGAGGACACAGGCAAAGCTGAGGGGGATCTTTCAAGCTGATAGGCAAACCAGGACATGAGGTGTGAAGCAGTTTGGGGAAAGGACAGCAAGAACAGAGAGATAGGGTATAAAAACACTCCTGTGTGTAAATGAAAGTCATTTTCCTTTGACATATGAAAGGGAAGGCAGAAAGCACATCACGGAAAATTAGCATATGTCATTCTCAGCAGCAAGGATCTCATGCCTATCATGAAGGGATGCGGAAGGGTCTTTCTCTGAGAAGTGAGTTAAGAGTGTGCAATTCAAGTGGAAATGGGGAAAAAATGGGAGTAGTGAGGAGTCCCATGTGATCATCCGAATGAGAGAAAATGAAAGGTTAACTGGCACTGGCATATGGATGGGGGGGGAGGTGAGGCACAGAGACACATTTAGACTAGTAGATCATTTGTGTCTGTGAAATGTAGAGAAGCCACATGCTTAGAAACAGAGAAACTGAATGTGGCGATGAGTGGTTATTGAGGGGAAGAAAGGGAAGATATATATATATATATATATATATATATATATATATATATATATATATTTATATCTGAATCTCCTGAGACCTCTTGTATCAATCTGAACGCTGGAGAAGGAACCCTGCTGAAGATGATAGACTTTGGTATCAGGACAAATAATGATTAAAATTATTATTGTATGCACTTAAAGTATGCAAGCATCAACTGGTAGATGTTCTGCATTAGTGTACACAGTAGCTCCATTAACTCCCATGACTACAATCTGAGTGGAAATGAAATTTGCCTTTATAGAACTTGTAAATAATAACAAGATGACCATGCAATTTATCCATAATTGTATAGCTAGTAAAAGTGAGTGTAAGAGCTGAGATTCCAACTCAGGTTTGTTGTCAAGATATAGACAACATTTGAAACTAGGTTTTTTGTTGTTGTTTATTTTTGATATTTAAATATAACTTTTCTTTGAGTTTGTAAAGCATGAAAACTGTTAAAAAAGAGTGATTATAAAATGAAGATAAGAGTGAAGATATAAATGGGTTAAGAATGTCACCTTTGAGAAACCAAAGCATAATAAACAGCTAAAAAATAAATGCAGGAGGAAAAGAATTTGCCCAGGGGCTTCTACATAAAAAGAATAGAGACTTCAGTGGAAATAAAGAGTAAGAAGATATTGAAGAAAGTTGTGCCCCATGTGCTGGCTATTGCCAAGTGAATCCAGATGAAGGTTGACCTGGACCCTTGGACTTCGGCAGCGATCAAGAGGTGAAGGGGGTTTGTCAGAGCAATATCACTGTAGCAAGTGCCATAAGAACGAAATGATGATTCATAAGGATACAAGGAACTGGAGCCCCTCTGTAGGATGTTCTGAGAATGTTGATTAACAGAGGAACAAAAAAAGATCAGGTATCAACAATAATGGTTGCAAGGATGATGGCTCATTGGATATAATTTATTATTTATTCACTTACTTATTAGAAAAGTGGTTTATTTGAGTATAGTTTTAGAGCTAAGGGTGAAAGCTTACCAAGAAGCATAAGGCTTAACTCATAGAAGTAAAAGCATATAAGCAAACCTGAAGAAAGGTCTACAGGGAAGCAGGAAAGAAAGAATATCCATCTGCTACACAGGCAGATAATTTGTCTTTGACTGCAGGGAGAATGTGCTGGGATGGGAGGGTGCATTTGTAAATTGCTATGGTCAGGGGTGAGCAGCTGATACTCTGAGCAATTTGATTTCTCAATCTGGGCAAGTTGCTTTCTCATTTCCTAGGGTGCAAAATATAGCATGTTGACAATATGGGAGACTGAGAAAATGTTGACTAGGGCCGCGGATCTGGAAGCCCTCTGTAGCTGTGCACCTGGGGGTAAGATTTCTCCGGTGTCAGAAGAGACTCATCAGGAGCAAACATTGAACTTGGAGAAAATGGATATCTCGACTAAGCAAAGGATACTAAACTTTCAACGGAGATAAAGACGCTCAGAAGGAATACCAAAGGGGAGCTGGCTCCCTGGGTAAAGTGCTTGTTGTGCAGGTGCGAGGACCTGAGTTCAAACCCCCAATACCCAAAAGCTGGAGTTACAGGTGACTATAATCCCAGCCAAGAGGGAGACAGGAGGATGCCAAGGGCTCACTAGCCAGGCACTCTAGCCAACTGGGGAGCTCTAGGCTTAGTGGGAGACTCTCTCTCTCAAAAAAAAAATAACATGGAGGTTGATAGAAGATACCTGACATCAATCCACCACCTTCACATGTACACACATAGCCTAGTGTATACCTACACATTCATACACACATGCACACACACCACCACCACCACCACCACCACCACCACCACCACCACCACCATCACCAATGAAAGATAAAAAGGAACTGAGAACTCAACAGAATGAGAAGCCGCGTCATAGTATTCAGATAGCACATCACAGCAATTTTAGCTATACCACTGGAAAGAGGTGGGAGAGAAAGAGACACAGGTACTTTACCCTAGAAGCTAGGACAGGCCCCAGAGGTTGTAGTTCTTCTTCTATAGTCTCCCTCTTTCATTTCTTCCATCCTTCCACTATTTATATTTTAGAGTGTAAAATGGAAACTGCCTGAAAATATGTAAATGATTGAGGGGGAGGATGAAAAAATAAAAAAAGGAAGAAACAAGGAAGGAAAATTAGGGGGAAACATGAAATGGAAGAAATACAGAGCATATTGGACAAGATTAGCAAATTTGTCCTCTGAAATGGAGAATAAAGAGAAAAGTAGTAGTAGGAGACACTAGGGATGAGGGGATTTGTGTCTGGGCAGACCCTCTGCCCTCTACAGGCATCTCCTCAGAAAACACAGAAGAAAAATGACCTTCTAAAATGCAAGGGATAAGAGTGTAAGGTGTGTGATAGACTTGGGAAATAACCCTGGTGGAAAAGAGAAGGAATAGGGCTTAACCAAATGAGTTGATTTCTCAGCATTCCATCTTGTATAAAGGAAATACCCAGGATGCTTCACTCCTTCCTGGGGAGCTGTTCACTGGTCATGGTTGCTGCAGGGCCTGGTGACATTTTGAACATTGTAGCTACTGGGGAACTAGTTGGAAAGAAGGGGTCCAGAAGGAAAGGAAGGGGGATAACAGGAGATAATAAGGGTGAACATAATCACAACACATGCTATATATGCACGAGACTACCAAAACACAAAACAAACACAGCCAGCAGAGGGAGTTGAGTAAGTTCTGCAGGCAGTTAGGGTTTCTTTCTCCGTTTTGAAAACGGGAAACAACAATCACACAAATCCTGCGGGATACCCGCCCTCGCTCATGCAGACTCTCATGGTGGTTTACAGAGTTTACCTCAGACATTGAACGCTGACATAATTCCCTATAAAAGACAGAACTCTGCTCTATTAAACTCAAATAATCAGTAAGCCTCAAAATGTTTTATATGTTTCAAAGAATGGATTTCAAAGCAAGGAAGTCAACCACTAGGAAGAGAAGCGAGGACCAGGATTGTCTGTTAAGTCATTCTTTGTGGCTGTGTGGACCTTCGGTGTATTCTAATCATTTGAAAATCCCCTAAAAGGTTTAGGGGATTAGGTTGGATGTACCTCTTAAATGGCTGAAAGCTCTGTCTTGCCTCTCATCTCTTGAGAATGTATCTCTTTTAAAGTCTTATGCACTAGCAGTGTCAACCACAGCAGATAAAATGAATGCAGGGTCCCCTCCTTATCTTTAGCACTCTGGGAATAGATTTAAAGCGCTGTGGATTAACCTAGTGGATTTTTTGTTTGTTTGTTTGCTTTTGAGACATGGTCTCATGTAGCCAATGCTGGCTGGCATAGAACTTGCTATGTAGCCAAAGATGACCTTGAAAGTCTTGACCTTCTATCTTGTACCTCGCCAGTGCTGAGGAAGCCCAGGGCTTTTGTGCATACTAGACCAAGTTTTTTTTTTTTTTAATGTATAGGAACGTTCTATTGACTTTATGACAGAAGAGGGCATCAGGTCCCACCAGAGATGGTTGTGAGCCACCACGTGGTTGCTGGGAATTGAACTCAGAACTTCTGTAAAAGCAGCCAGTGCTTTTAACTGCTGAGCCATCTCTCCATCCCCTTGACCAAGTGTTTGTCAAGTAAGCCATGTTCCCAGATCTCCTTATCATTTTTTTCTCTACCTGAATTTGTATTAAAGATAAATATTTAAGAAGAGCATTTGTCAGACACAGCATTAACCATTGACAAAATATCAAATGGGTCAAGGTACTATATATGCACATCTCTTTTTAAAATGAACTTGAAATGACACACTGAACTAAAAGTACTTTGAAAAAAAATCTCTCAAAGGAACAATTTTAGATACCATATTATAGAAATTGAACAACATGCCAGGAGGTGGTGGCGCATACCTTTAATCCCAGCACTTGAGAGGCAGAGGCAGGTGTATCTTTGTGAGTTTGAGACCAGCCTGGGCAAGCTACACAGAGATATCCTGTCTCCAAAAAACCAAAAGAGAAAAGAAAGAAATTAAACAACACTATCAAACCACTGGCAGCCCAAGTCATGCCCCCAAATACTGATGCTGGGTGCATGGCAGAAGTCTATTAAGGGCTGGTGTAGGTTTAAAAGGGAGCGGGGAGACACTAGCTTGTACTTAGGGAATTTCAGAATTGGAGACATTTGAAGGAGGAAATTTTGCTTCACCTCACTGGCCACATTACAACTGAGCCATGTGCACTGAGCCCTCTCCCTCACTCTCAGGCTCCCACCATTCTGTCTTTATTTACCATCCTCTTGGGTTTTCTTGTGAGAGTCTGATGCACCCTACATTGGTCAAAATCAAACACGTTGGGCTGGGGAGATGGCTCAGTTGGTAAAGTGTTTACTACATTGTTATAATTGCCTGTGTTTGATTCTCCAGAACCCACAAAATACAAATAATAAATGAAATACTAAAAAAAAAAAAATGGGCACATCAACACACACCTATAATCCCAGCATTGGGTGAGCAGAGACAGGAGGATTCCATAAGGCTACCTGACCGACCAGGCTAATGAAAATGGTGAGCTTGAGGTGCCATGAGAAAGCCGATCTCAAAACAGAAAATAATAATGTGGACAGTGACTAAAGAATAATACATCCAATATCTGCCTCTGGCCTCCACATGCACCCCACACATGCACTTGAATACATATGAACAGTTCACACACATAAGAGCAACCTGAATATCTCAGCTGTTCACACTGGTTTGCTCGAGGTCTTCCAGTCTCTTTCCTATGTGTCCGAACACCTGGGATTTTGTTACCCTTCTCCTGTTCCATTTTCTGAGCTCTCAGGAATGAATCATCTCTCTCCCGACAAATCCTGCAGTACATTGTTTACTTCTGTTAATCAGATTTTTGAAATAGTTCCTGATCATCCACATTGGACTCCTTAATGATGAATGTGTGGATTGATATATAGTTTTAAAAATCTACCTGATTGTTTTCCAGGACTCTGAAAGACTTGAAAGCCTGTCTTCAGGTTCTGTCTTTAGAATCCACAGGCCTGTGTGATCAGGACAGAAGGAGGAAGGGAGTGCTTGGCTTCTGATGTTAACTCGGTGCAAGGCAACTAGTGATGGAGGGGCATCTTAAACTGCAGTATTGCTGTACATTTTCCAGTAATCTAGCTCTCTGAATTGCAAATACTGGAAACCCCTTTTGCCTTCCTGCTTCACACTGACAGCAACACTTTGCCTGCCCACATCTGAGACCTTGTGGCTTTTGGTTCATTCTGCTGTGGATGCCTCTCCTCTTGTTTTCTCAAAATGTAAATATTTGTGCTGTCTGCATCCTAATTGCTAGTCTTGGTGTCTTATTGACTATGAGGGCTGCGGGAATGTGGATGCCTCAGGATCCCTTGTTATGTGCTAGGATTTCACGTCCTATGACATTAGCTTGCCGTAGCTGACAGCCACCCTGTTCTTATGCCCCTGAGTAACTTGCAGCTATGTCTATAATTGAAACCCACGATTATTTGATTCCCCTCTGCAGAGAGGAAAGGCAGAACTATCGTCCTGTACACACTGCAAACCACAGGAGCCTGGGTGGGGGTCCGTAATGACAGCCCCCACCCCCACACAAGGCATTTTCAAGCTTTCTACTAATGACTTTAATTCTCTTTGTCTAGACTAACTTATTGCATTTAAAGTGCTGCTTTTCTAGGGGGCAGGGGAAATCATTAGTCCTTCAATGCCAGCCAAATGAGGAGGGGTGAGGAACACAAATAACCAAGAAAGTCAGTAAAAATGAACCAGAGGATTTGCCTCTGAATGGGCTCCTTCCTGAAGAACACGCTAGCTTCGGGTTGCTCAGTTGAGAAGCTGTGTTCTAGAAAGACTAGCATCTGTAGCATAAATAGCAAATAATCCGTTAGATAATGTGTAGATAGAGAAAAGATGGGAGCTTCTTCAAAGTAGACAGGTAGTCAGGAGGGAAGTGCCACTGTCTGGCTTCTGGGTTCTGGATGTTCTTGGGTGCCTGAGGAAGAACGTCTCTGTTTAACCGCTATTGTAGTGAAAACAACAACAAAATGAGGCCTGTGCGGTATTGCTGGCACACATTTGTTTGTGAGAACACCGGGAGAAATGTAACATGTTGGCCACAGACCCTTTTAAAACGTTCCTTGGATGAAAGGACATTGAGCAAGAGCAGGGTGGTCATTGACACTTTCTAAAAGCCTGAGTGAGAAAGGAACAGAGATACTTTATAACGGCCTGGACTTCAGACTAGGGAGATGAACTTGAGGGGCCCCTGGTTGGACACAGAGCACTGAAGGCCTCTGGGCCAGGATGGTCCTCCTCAGTCAGCCCCATCTCTTCAGTTCCACGAGCCAAAGCCTTGGGAACATGGGGAGTATCTGGGACCCTGAAAAGGCTTGTCCCAGAGCTGTTCTCTTTTGCCAAGTCCTCCACTGTCTGTGCTTGCTCACTTCCTACTCCTCCTCGACTTGTGCCCTCTCCACTACTTTTGCACACTCAAAATACATTGGTTTCCTAGGCTGGGCTGGCTCCCTTCATCTTACTCCTGGCTGCTCCAATTAATTTTCTCTTGAAAGATCTACTTCGTAGTTTGGCTGAACTGTTGGTGAGCCAAAATTCCTAAGGCTTTTTATTGGTAGTATGGATTTATTGATTATTTATTCTTTATAAGTTGTCCATAGTGAAGATTATTTTTTTTGGAGTAGTCCTCAAGCTGGATCTGAGATGAAGAGCCAATGCAGTATATTTCTGTTTGTTTGTTCTGGTAGCTTAAAAACTTCATTATCTGTCTATCTATATCTATCTATCTATCTATCTATCTATCTATCTATCTATCTATCAATCAATCTATCTATCATCTACTTATTATTTTGTTTTGATGGGGCACCGCTGTGCCATGGAGTGTGTGTGGAGGTCAGAGAGCAACTTACAGGAGTTGGTGCTCTCCTTCCATCATGTGGGTTCCAGGGACCAAACTCAGGTTGTAAGGTTTGGCAGCAGGCACCCTCACCTACTGAGCCATCTCATGGCTCTGTTCTCGTGGTGGTGGTGGTGGTGGTGGTGGTGGTGGTGGTGGTGGTGGTGGTGGTGGTGTGTGCCGACATTTGCATCTAATTTTTGTTTTTCTTTTGAGGCAGGCTTTCACTATTACCCAGGAGACTCCTAGGCTAAAACAATCCTCCTGCTCCAGCCCACTTTAGCAGATAAGACCACTGGTTCATGCCACCGTTCCTGGTTTTGATGCCCTGTGTTTCTCAAGAAGGATAAGGAGATGACTTCAGTTTTGCTAAATCTTCCTATATCTGAAGGAACTGTTAAGGTAAAGATTATAGTGGGCCCGGGGTCTGTTCTGTACCCTCAATCCTAGGTTGGGGAGTCACACAGTTGACAGAGGCCTTTGACTGCCTTTGCTCTTTTCCTGTTACCCACAGTTCTACTTTCTCCAGAAGAGACAATTTTGTATTGATACCCCTGTGGTTATCTTCCTGGTGAGACTGTGCCCTCAACTTGGAGATATTTTCTGTTGTCACTGTGGGAGGGCTCCTACTTTTGTCTAAGATAGAGAATAAGGATGGGGGAAAAGGAGCCACAGTGCACCTGTCTTCATACTCATAATCATTTATGAAAGTATCCTATCCTTTGTCAACAGCATCCAGGCTGAGGAATCATGGACTAGACCCATTCGCCACCTAGTCACATCCCTGTAGACATGCAGAAGACAGAGGTACTGCTTGTTACTCCATAGATACTTTTTAAAAGGGATGCATTTTTTTCTCTTATGATGTCAGATAATTCTTTGGAATTTTCCCCCCTCAGATTTGACAGAATTTGAATCCTCTGATTGTTGGCATAAGATTCCAAACCAGGCTAATCTCCAATAAAGCTTTGCTTATGTTTCTTACTTAGAACAAAGACATTTTGGGGGAAATCGTAATAGCTTTATTTTTAAATCTTTTGATGTCAGTTAAAGCAAACTATCCAATTGAAGTTTATTACAAAATTATTTATCTTTTCTGGGAGAGAAAATGATTTTTTACTTTTGCAAATTCTGTGAGAGCCCACCAAAATGACTGCCTTCTTTGGGTAACTTCCTACTGCCCTTTCTATACAATTCCCAGGGGCTAAATAAGAAACCATTCTTTCTGAGAAGACTCCCAAAATGTTAGACTGGCTTCCTTTTCATTTTCAAAAGCATTTTATTTTTAAAATATCTGTTATTCTGTATATATGATGTGTGTGTATGGGGGAGATACACAGGTACCACAGCTCACGTGGGGAGGACAACTTGGGCAAAGCTGGCTCTTTCTTTCCATCATATAGATTCCAGGTATGGAACTCAGATCATCCAACTCAGTTGCAAGAGCCTTTCCCCCTGAACCATCTTGAATTACTTTAGGCCGGACCCAGTCATCTTACTTTACAGTTACTCTACAGCCTAGGAGAATACGCAGCTTTAGTGTATCATCAAATATGCTAGCTAATAAGCCTAGCAGCCATCACAGAAAATTCATGTTATTTTTAAGAACAGAATACATTTTGCAAAGCATGCATGACCCAAGCACAAACTATGCCATCAAGGGAAACTTACTATGATGAACCCACCTTACCACTCATCACAGGGATCGCTTTATAATCACATTTCAAAACTGGTTGATAGGCTTAACATGATTTCTGAAATTTAATACATAAGGGAAAGTCTATACATAATGTGAAAATACTAGACTCTGTAAGCTGTGCTATTGGCTTTTTTTTTAATGGAGCAAGACTAGAGTCATTCCTATATTCAATATTTTCCAACTGTGACTGAAAATGCTCCTGAGCTCTGAGGCAGTGTGGTTTGTGGTATCAGAAGGAAGATGACTGCATTCCTGTACTTGCACCGTTTTCAAGGCCACTGATATCCCTTCACTTGGTTTGCTTTGTGATCCTCAGAGCTCTATTCCCACTTCCTAATACAGTCTATGTCATGTGATTTACATACATGCACAGAACTAAAGTGTCAGAACCCTGGGTCTCTCATTTTTCTCTCAAGCCTCTGAGAAATTGCGCAATTCTCAAAATTCGAAACTGACGTCACCCACATCAACTAATTGTATAAAAAGAAAATCTGATTACAAATTATGTATCCACTATACCATAATGGCTTTGCATAAAAAGCTCTACAGAAAAACAGTTGGTTAATTAGCCAAGTGATGCTTATTAGTCAGTTATTGCTTTAAGCCACAATAAAGATCACAGAATACAGAACCAGTCAGTTAACAAATATTAAGTTTCTCTGAAATTCTTGCACAGATGCCTCCAATTCCTCTAAATAGAATTTGCCACCTATTTATTTGTATTATGCAGTTAACTCCATTTGTGCCTAGCTGTGCATGATGCCAACAAACATGCGGCATGCCAACATCATCGTTTCTTTTCTTTTTTTTTTTTTTTTTAAGACAGGGTTTCTCTGTGTAGTTTTGGTGCCTGTCCTGGATCTTACTCTGTAGACCAGGCTGGCCTTGAGCTCAAAGAGATACGCTTAGCTCTGCCTTCCGAGTGCTGGGATTAAAGGCATGTGCCACCACCACCTGACCTAACATCATTGTTTCTTAAGGAAATTCTGCTATTGTACTTAGCATAACCTCCTCTATAGTATCTACCATGTGGTGTTATATACATAACAAGCTACCTATGAGTAATTGTTAGATTTATCTAAATTCAGTAGAGACATGAGCAATGCAGAAACTTGTAATATATACTGCTTTTGTCTATTTCCAAGTATACATTCTTTTTTATAGATTTATAAATGTGTTGTAATATATTATTAACACTATCCACGGTATTTTTGAAAGTAAAATATTCATTTGATTATAAGAAAGGATTATTAATAGGTAAATAGCTGCCTGTCATGTTGCTTATTGCTTTAACACAGCATCTCACATATTGTACACAGAGCTAACTTGTCCTTTGTGGATTTGCAGTATGGTGACCTAGAATAGTGTGTGAAAATTACCAATAGAAGAAAATTACTAATAGAAGGCAATAGACATAGATAGAAAATGAGGAATTTGAAGGCTTAAAATAGTTTTTTATATTATCAATTTGATATTTTTATTTTTACTTATAAAGGTGTGGGGCAGATTTTACACACACACACAAACACACTCGCATAATTCAAGAGAAGATGGAATTTTGTGAGACAGGAAAGCCTTGTCCTTGAATAGGAGGAGGTACAGCTTCCTCATGCAGTGGAAAAGAGATGCATGAAGTTGCTGGGGCAGGCCTGGAGATGAAGAGATGCAGAGATGAAAAGAGAAAGGAAGGTCCAGATTTCCCTTTGCAGAAAAGAGTGGGTACATCTGATGGGTACAACCACACAGAATTTACTTTGGAAAAAAAAGATAAATAATGATTCAGGGAACTAGAAGTCTGATGAACTCAGATGAACTTACAAATGAATAATTTACAAAGAAAGCCATAGCACAACTTCCTACACCTCCACAGCAGCACTCAAGACTGAGTGACTGAGGATGCATCCATCTCAGGACAGGGAGCAGTGTGACAAGAGTTCTCCAGGGTGGTCTTAGAGATCACTAGGAAGGGTGCGAGAACAAAATGTACCATCTATGAAAAATCGAGTAAGGTTTGTTCTGGACCTCGAAGTAGAGTTGGAAACAGACTTTCTGAAATGTCTTCAGCTGTTGGCTCCCGATGCTTCAGCATCGCCTTGTCCACATTTCCGTCAAAGAGTGATCTTTTGGGTCAATATAAAAGATCTTAACGATACTTTTGTTACAAGTTGACAGACACACAGTGGTTTTCATCACATATTGGCAGGGATATGACTTCAAAGCAGATACTGTGTCCAAGTATGCAATAAGTGGATAGTTTCAAACAGCTACAGTCTATATTGTTTAAATCATATTCTTGATATATTTGAACACATTGTGATTGCTGCAGCAGAGCCATGATGATCAATTAGAATTGAAACAGAATTTAAAAGCAACAATAATTTTGGAGGAAAAAAAGCATTCTCCCGAGGACAAAGGAACCCACTGAAAGTGTTTTGTGATGGGCTGAGCATTTCTGGATGCTCTTTAATTTGATTTATTCTGTTGTCTGCTGAAATCGGGCTAGTTTCTTGTCTTCTGTGTGCCTTCCATGGAGCTAATCCAAGCACAGAGTCTTCTTCAGTTTTGGAAGAAACTTTTCTTTTGGATGTTTTCCATGAGGGTTCAAAGTAAGATGAAACACTGGTTCTTGAGAGATGAAATGATTGTGAGAATTAACTTCCTGCCATGAGATGAAATGATCTAATGTTGGCTGAACATCACCTTTACTGAAAAATATATTTTTGAATATTGTTTTTAAATGAATACTTAAAACTGTAAGCATAAATAAAAATTAAAACATCCATAAGGTTTCAAACAACTATTTCTTTTCTTATTGCCTCTTTGAGGATGTCTCTAGCATTAGGTGAAGCCATTGAAGGCAAGTGTCCATTGAATTAATGGAGAAAGAGGAAAAACTTCAGAAAATAGTTTCTTGCAGTAAGAATTGTAGGTTATGTTACTGTCTTTTCAGATCTTGTGGATCAGAGAAACTGTGACTTCAAGCAAGTCAAGGAAGTAGGCAACGTTAGTGAATAATCTAAGCTGACAAACCAGCTCTCTCCCTTGTACTATGGTGCCTCTCGTATATGTCTCTTTATCTTCGTATTTTAACCAGATAAAGTTCAGTACTGACTATAGACTTTTTTTCTTGTGGGCCTACCATTAAGATCTTAGGGCAGACTGACTGTGAAATCATATAGATAATCATACATGTGAAATCATATATTAAGCAGCTCATGTAAGAAGCCAAGCTTCTAGGGACTTCTTTCTGCTCTTTTCCAGCTTTTATGAGCTTTCATTTTAAAACATATTCATGTTTTTATATGTAAAAGTTGGTTTGGGTGCACAATGTCAGGGTAGAGCATCTTGTTAGAAAGCTCTACTGGCAAGAGACAATATAATGCAAGCCCCTCCCCCTAGCCATTTTCTGATCTTAGATTCAGCTTATAAATACAGAATAATGACACAGCCCCCAGCCTAATTGAGTGGGGAGTACATCTCATGATGGTCTTGAAAAAGTGCATATGTATGGTGGCAGGACATGAAAAATCCTTTTCAGTTGTTCATCTCCTCTCCTCTGTGGTTTGCCACGGCTATTAATAGTAGATGGTGACCACAATCTATCTATGTAAGTATTCTTAAGCTTATTTAAGCATTCCTTCCCTGTCTTTTGCATTTCCTGCCCTAAGTACCAGGAAAATATCTTCTCAGGAAGAAATGCAGTGGTATTTCTGGCAGAGACTGTATGGGAAATCATATATTGCAACCTGACCTCAGAATGCTTTGATGCCAAGGGGCATCAGAAGTCTATCTGAAATCACAAAGGCTTTGAAGTGTTGGATTTCTTGGCCCTGAGCCAATGTGACCCTTGACTCAAAAGGAAACAACTGGTTTTTTCAGGCATCTATTAAAGCTACAGAGGCCCAATAGGTTTGGCCCAAGCTTAGCAGAAGCACAAGCCAAGGTAGGTTCTAGCCTTCTGTTGTCTGGGAAGCTAGCTTCTTGCATGTGAGATGTGTTCAGCTTTCCAGGACGAGAAAGAAACGATACATTCAATTGACTCTCTGGGAGTCAAGTTGTATAAATTTGTTTTCCAGCCTCAATGTCACCTGGCCCCCTCATACCACCAACCTATCAAATGCGTAGTCTTCTCCGCTGAACATGAAGCACGGATGTCGAAGCAAGGTGACAAACTTCTACACTTAATCAGACAACTTCCCACTTAGCGGTCATAAACATGTTCACACAGTTCACACTGTTCACACTTCATGTTTAAGTCAGTGTGGAATCTCAAGATTGTCACCATTTATCGGCAGAGGAAACACTTTTAAGACCAACTGTCCTTCATTATATACAGGAAAATAAAAAATTCTAAAAGCAGAACAAAAACACACACACACAGACACAGACACATAGACACACACACACACACACACACACACACACACACACACACAGAGACACACAGACACATACACATGTACATACACACAGACCTATACGCACAGACACAGACACATACACACAAAAATACACAGATGCATACACACACATACACACAGACATAAACACACACACACACACACAAACACACATGCATACACACATGTGCACACACAGGCACACACATGCACACACACACACACACACACACACACACACACACACACTGTTTGAAAGACCATGCCTCCAAAAGTTAACACATTCCTCAGTGGATAGCAGTTCAACTCATCTTTATGGAGTTTGGTTTTCTTAATCCTCATCAGAAAGGTCTATGGAAAATATTGCATAGGTTTATAGAGTATGGCAGTCTGACTTAACACAGACCAACTAAGAAGAAACAAGTGAACTTGAAAGGCAAATCCTAGTTGTGAATGGATAAGCCAGCCCTGACTGACAGGCTCACCTGTGTGCCATCTTCCCAGGAAAGTCCATAGATTCTGCAGTGGATGGGACCACCATTCCTGGCTTGAGTGCTAAATGCATTGAAGACTTGAATCACTCAATTTTTCTTATGCTGGGAAGGAACAATGAGACCTAAAGTCTATCATTTTCCAGGTCGTTTGTTCAGATCCTTCTTGGAGTAAGAGATAGGAGGATCCCAGATGCTCTCTGGACAGCCAATTGAAACAAACTGCTAAAGGTTCTGTAAGAGATCCCCTCTCAAAAAACAAGGTGAAAGCCGGGCGTCAGTGGCGCACGCCTTTAATCCCAGCACTCGGGAGGCAGAGGCAGGCAGATCTCTGTGAGTTTGAGCCCAGCCTGGTCTACAGAGTGAGATCCAGGACAGGCACCAAAACTACACAGAGAAACCCCGTCTCGAAAAACCAAAACCAAAACAAAACAACAACAACAACAAAAAAAAAAAAAAACAAGGTGGAGTACAATCGAGAAGGAAAGATGTCTTAGCATTGACCTCTGGCCTCCAAGTTGCCCACTGGGACAATTGCATCTGCATAAATATATACATACCACACATACAATGCCAGTGATATTTTATAAGCAAAATAGTGCCAATCCTAAAGCCATAAAAAAAATACATGTATGCTTCATGGTTTCGTGGAGCACAAAGTCTATGCACAGACACCCCCCTCCAAAGAAATGAAAGAAAGAAAGAACAGAGAAAAAAGGAAGAATGGCAAACAAAGGACTTCTATGTCCTAGTTAACCCAGAGAAACAAGAGGCAATGATGAAGCTCAGTCATCGAAGCAAATGTATTGCAGTGTACATCTCATAGGACTTGAACACCATGTGTCTTTTACTTTAACTTCTGAGAAACATACAATAGCCCATCTCCACTTGATTTTTCTCAAATTTCATTTAAGTTCATTTCAGAGCAGTAAGTAGTATTGTTTGGTCTATGTTTCTTATGATGATCTCCAAAGGGCATTACAAGTAGCTAAATGAGATATATGGAGTAAAAATCTGAATTTAGATTTTTCCCCCCCTAACTCAGAAAAGTGATCAAAACTAAGTAAGAGAATTGCATGGACTTGAAGAAGAAAAGGTATTTTATTTTTAATGCTTTCAGAAGCTAAAATTAAAGTTCAGATTTTAAGGACTTAGCATGCAGCTCAGTGGTATAGAGCACTTAATTCACATGCTTAAGGCCATGGGTTCCTCCCCAGCATTGAGAGAGGGATGGGGAAGAGTGAGGGGAGGAGGGAGAAGAAAGAGGAGCGGTGGAAAGGGGAAAGAGAGAGGAGGACAGGAGAGAAGAAGACAAATTCAGATTTAAAAAACTTCCCAGTTTTAAAAGTAGGATCATAAGTGATTATCAAATAAACTAAATAAACACTGAAAGAATGTTTTAATGGTCTTTAACTTTCAGATACAGAGTTATGGCTTCTATGTATTCAATTATTAGCAACAAGTTGATACATTCCTTAGCTTTATTCACACTTCCACCCAGGACTCCTAGAGAGTGGACAGCTGAAAAGATGAATGAGAGGTGAATGTTGGATTAATGGTGTCCTAAAATTTAATCTCTAGCAGCTTCTTCAAGGACATAGGTATAGTGATATCTGATGTAGTGTATATGTGTATCTTTCTGTGTGTGTGTGTGTGGGGGTGTAGATGAGATTACTTGATTTGTTTAAAGTACTGGAGGCTGGCTCTTAAACCAAGTTGAATTTGTCTAAGCAAGCAATGGTTTATTTTTTCAACTTTGAGACAAGATCTCACTCTGTAGCTCAGGCTGTCTTTGCATCCACAGTAATCCTCCTAGCTCAGCCTTTCAAGTGCTGAGATTATAGGTGTGAGTCACCACACAGACATAAGCAGTGGTTTTGACGAGGGGATGCCAACACGGACAAACACACTTAACACAGACAGAATATCGCAATTATTAAATCGTCAAAGAACAAAAAAGCATGTTTCAGATTGTTACAAAATAAACAGAACAGGGCTTTAAATCCCACAATTTGTACAATGTTTGTCATGTATTCCTAATAGTTTTTATCTGGTTCCAATGGTTATAATGTTGTCCTTCTCTGGGAATTTGGGTTGGTGTATTCTACCCACTTTCCTCTTCTTCTCCCAATTAGTTATGCTAATATTAAGAACAGATTGTCACTTAACACACATAACCATATCCTAGGAGGCCTTATTTTGTACTTTAAAAAAAAAACTGTAGAATTTGAGAGCAGACAAAGCTCAGTTCAAATCCTGGTTTTCTCATTCACTTGTGACCTTGAGCAGGTTTTTGCTTGTTTACCTTTTGGTGCCTTGGCTTCTGTATGTGTGGTTCTAGATTGTTAAAGAACAGAGAATGTACAAGACATCTGAAACCTTATGCACAGAGCATGACACAAATGTGAGGCTGGAAAGCATTTGCTATGTTTGTGGCAATGGAAATGAGTATGTGTGATGTTTAAAATTGGTGTACATAGTCAATAATTTATGGGACGTAAACAATTTTAGGACCAAGTCAACTCTGAACTAATTCAGACAAAAAGGGTATCTCTTTGTAGCTGAGTGCAGTGTGTCCTGTTATTGTCTCTGGGGTCAGAACGAGAGCTGGGCACTAGGATTGAGTGCACACGTCAGGGAATGTTGGCATAGCATATATTTTGAATGTACATGATGCAATAGGGAAAATTTTATCTGATTAAGAGGTGAGTGTAGGGCAGAAGCGATAGCTCTGGAGCTAAGAAAACTGACTGTTCTTCTAGAGAACCCAAATTCAATTCCCAGCATCCACATGGTGGTTCACAACACCAGTTCCAGGAGATATCCAACACCAGTTGCAGGTGATCAAACACCCCTTTCGTTCTCCATGGGCATCATACAGGCACATGGTACACAGACTTATGTGCAAGCATAACACCCATGCACATAAAATAAAACTATAATTTAAAATTTTTTTAAAGAGAGATAAGTGTGAAATGGGTCTTTGGTGACTAGGAAGTTTAAAATGTTTGTAGTAGAAAGACACTAAAAATATGCTAGGCATTAGTCACCCACCCGAACTCTCCCTGGAGAAGAACAGGATTAAAAACAGATGCAGGAACTGCAGTCAATTCAAAATTCCCACAGAGGAGACAAATTTTAATTGCCACGATATTTTAGTCACCTTTGATCCAACAGCATATGGCTCTTACTTTTCTGTGCTGAATTAAGTTTTCAAACACATAATGAAAATTAGCTTTGCAACACCTTACAAGCTATGAGCTTCTAGTAGAGGATATCCTAATGATGTATATAACTCAACAGATACTGAAAAAGATAAGAGATGGATAGTGATCAATATTTATTATCAAACCCTCCACTTAGTTTTCTGTCCTAAGATCCCAATACCCCTTAATTGGCTCTACATAATACATTATTTTACTTTGTTTGATCTTTGAAAACTGAATGAAATTACAGTCAGTTATAAATAAGATCAGATTGCAACAAAATTCTTTTAAATGTTCTTATTTCTTGAAAATTCTAGACTATGAGATCCCTGTCAATTTCTGGAAGTTTTACTGAAAAATAAATCAAAGTGAGTCTTAAAAAAAACATAATGAATAGGGCCAGGGAGGTGGCTCACCAGGAAAGATGCTTGCCACCAAGCCTGATGACCTAAATTTGATCCCTGGGTCCCACATGTTGAAGGAGAGAGGGTGTTAGCCTCGGATTACCACATTTATGCCATAGCATGTACACACACACACACTCTCTCTCTCACACACACACACACACATACACACACACACACACGTGTAAAAAACTCCAAGTACAATGAATAGAAATATTTATATAATATATATATATTATAAAAAAAACAGGGGACACAGCTCGGTTAGTAAAGTGTTTGCTAACCAAGCATTAGAACCCATGTGACATATCCAACTTTGTGGCGCATGCCTATTACTACAGCATTGTGGGTGGTGGGTACAGGGACAGAGGATGCCTGCCTCACACTGGCTAAGCTAGCTAACTGAACTGATGACCTTCAGGTTCCCTGAGAGACCCTGTTTTAAGAACTGAAAGTGGAAAGAAATCAAGGAAGAACATCAGACATGAACCTCTGGCCTCTGCAAGCATCCATCTCCACATTTTGGTGTAAAGAGGCATAAGGAATGTGCATGTGTTTGGTAGGTGACAGTGATGGGTTAGGCAGTTTGAAACCAAAAAGCTTGAGTCTCATCTTTGTTGGTGGGACATGAACAAATAATACAAACAACTGAAGAATGAACATGCTCTAGTGTAAGAATCTATGCAAGGCAATCCAGAGACACTCCAGCCATCGGCTGGGAATGTGGGGAGTAACTGCCTTTTAGAAAGGGACCTAGGAAGAGGGTGGCAGTTGAAGGAGATCTGGCTTGAAAAGCTTTGTAGGGAGAAAAAAATGCCTGTAAATGATGCAAAACAAACTTTGATGAAGTAAGAAAAGAATCTTGAAAAGTAAACAAGCAAACCAGAAAAATAACAAATTGTATATGACATTCAAATCACCTAATGAGAATGACAAGTTTGGGAAAGGAAATATGATAGCTTCTGAAAGCAGAAGGGAAGTATGAGACCTTTCAAATTTGAACTCCACCCAGGATCATTGGTGAGATACCGATTTCCATTTATCAGAGGAACAGCACAGCAAATGAAGTTGGGGAGATCCTTGCTCTGATAGCCTTTCATTGACTAGACCTAGAACTGGTCACACTTGCAGCTCTCAGAACCTCATTTGCTCTTGAAAATCCTTTAGGGATCTCAAGAAGCTTTTGTTTCTATTATAGCTATCATATTTATTGTATTGCAAAGTAAAACAATTTCAATTATTTATGACTTCCTTTTAAAATAATAATAAAATATTATCATGTTGTATTAAAACTATGTTTGAAAAAACAGCAACATCAAAAATTAGAGAGAATGATATTCCTTTACATTTTGGCAAACCTTTTTTAATATGTAACTTAATCATTTTTGATCAGCTGTTAATTAATTGCCTTAATTAGCAATTTTTAGCTGCTCAGGCAGGTAAGGTGGCTCATGACTATGAGTCCAAAATTCTGGGAGGCTGCTGCAGAGAAATCAAGTTTGAAGCCAGCCTGGGCTACATAATGAGTTCAAGGCCAGCCTGGGACACATAGTAAAATTATTGCCATTCTGTGCTGCCTCATACATGCTTATAGCAATCTACTCTTTCTCATAATGACTGTGGATATTATTTGGTCGAACACCAAAACTTGAGATGAAACAGTTTGCTATTTGACTTGAAATGAGCAACTTTGAACTATATCTGTGAACTTCTGCCCTTTGTTACATTAAAACACATTGACCTACTCTTGGGACCAGAAGGCCATAAGGACCATGTTAATGTTTAGACAGCATGGTGCTGATGTGGATGTCCCATATGAGTCAGCTGAAACATGGCTGACACAAGACACCCAGGGGCCTGAGTCAGCACAAAATGTGCTGGACACTAGATATCCAGGGAACCCCCAAAATAAACAGTGATGTACTCTGTTGTATAACTATTCCTGAAAGAGTGCCACTTTTGTGTGTCTGTATAAATATGGCCTTGAAGTCGGGGGTCATAGCCTTTGCCTTTGCCAGCCTGCCTGCATGTGTTTGTTTCTAGGCTTACGTGCTATGTGCCTACCTCCATGTGGCCTGTGTGTCATCTGTTTGTGTATACAGGCATATGCCTGGGTGTCTGCCCTCAGTGACCCATCCAGCAGTCTTTTCCTGGAGTAAAACGTATGTCTTTTTTGTTGTGAGTTCTCAAAATCTTGCCAGCTTCTTGGCTTCCTGTGACCCTCCCTCTTCCTTTCCTAGCATCAGAGTTTGGACATCACAGTCTTGTTCACACTGGCCTTGAACTCCTGATTCTCCCACCTTACCCCTCCACTTTTGGGATTAAGTGCACCACCACTCCCAATTTAGAGAGTACTAACGAGTGAAACTGGTGATCTAGCTCATCAGTGATTGGCTGTGTGTTGGACGACACTGCTGTGATTAGCCTCAGACACCACCAGTTTTGCTTATGTTTGCTTTTGTGCTATCTGAGTTAATGGTGATTTGGTGAGAGACACACAATGTTTGGGTCTTATTGTGACTCTCAGAAAGTGTCTCTGGACTTCTGGATTAACTTGTAAACTCCTTAAAAGGGAGGATTAATTCATTCTCTCTGTCTTTCTGGGACTGTGTGTATGTGTGTGTGTTTGTGTGTGTGTGTCTGTGTGTGTGTGTGTGTGTGTGTGTGTGTGTGTGTGGTTTGTATGTATGTATTGTCTTTGATCAACTATTTAGAATCTTTTAGGTTACATGCCTTCTACTACTTTCCCCCTATCATTAATTGCTTCTTAATTAATCCATCTGTGACAAATTATCTCCATGGATTTCAACTTTCTGAAGTGTGGAAATTATCTCTTTCAAGGTAAGACTCAGCCAGGCTTCCTGGGTAAACTTATAACCCTAGTTATTAAGAAGGTTGAAGTATGAGGACTTCAAATTCTATGAATATCTGGGCTACAAGGCGAGTTCAAGACCAACCTGTGCAGTAGTGAGAAAAAAATGAAAGAAAAAAAAAGGAAGAAAAGCCACATAAAATGGGTCTAGCAGCCAACAAATCCAGATGGAGTGGGGGTACAAGGAACCCTGTCACTAACTGCTAAACTGTTTGCTACTCATAGATGATGCAGGGAAAGGGGAAATCATTATATACCTAATGACCCTAACGTGCTACAATAGACAGTCCCAATCCAGTGGTAACACAGATGGCCTGGTTAAACTAAATGAGTTACAAAATGACCATGATTGGAAAAAGCACAGGGACAAATAGCCAAACTAGTGGAAACACATGAACTATGAACCAATAGCTGAGGAGCCCCCAACTGGATCAGGCCCTCTGGATAAGAGAGACAGTTGATTAACTTGAACTGTTTGGGAGGCCCCCAAGCAGTGGGACCAGGACCTGTCCTTAGTGCATGAGTTGGCTGTTTGGAATCTGAGGCCTATGCAGGGACACTTTGCTCAGCCTGGGTGAAGGGAGGAGGGGACTGGACCTGCCTGATTGAATCTACCATGCTGAGCTGAATCCCCAGGGGAGTCCTTGCCCTAGAGGAGATGGGAATGGTAGGTGGGCTGGAGGGAGGGTGGGGGTGGGTGGGAAGAGGGAGGACAAGGAAATCCGTGGCTGATATGTAAAATTAAATTAAATTATAAAATTAAAAAAAACTAAATGAGTTACAAAATGAATCTGAAAAGGGACTGGTTGGAATGGGAAGAGCAAAGGCTTGAGAAGGATGGAGGGAAGCGAGACATGGTGAGGAAAGAGTGATTAGAAAACACTATATGTCTGTATGAAATCTTCACATAACAATAATTCATCCATTAAAATAACAAAATTAATTAATGAAAAAAGAATGGAAGGGGGCTGGGATAATAGCTCCATTGTGGAATTCTCATCTAACATATAAGTTTCTGGGGATTAGTCAAATAAAGAATAAGAAAGAGAAAAAAGGAAGATTAGGTAGAAGAGGAGGAGACATGTTATTTGTGAGATTGTTAAGAAATATATAATCTCCATATAGTCTGCTGTCATTTGTTGTCCTTACAGACTGCATAGTGTTGAATATGGCACAGGGTCCCTGCAGGTGGGTTTAGATACAGAAAGAAAGAAAGAGTGTTATCTAAGAGAATGATTAGCTACAAAGAAATAAAAAGACAGAAAGGGCTGTAAGTGGGAAATCTGAAAACAGAAAAGCCGAATCAGGCTTTCTACAGTTCAGCATTCCAAGCAAGTCTCATTACATTTTATTTGCTCATCCTAATGGTCCCAGGCAAAAGGTAGACATAAAGAAGAAGAGTTAAGATCTTGAAATACCATAGCTCAGAATTATTCATCGACCCATGACAGCAAATATTCCCAGAACTAGTCATTTCAGTGTTCCAGTAAGAAGATTTCATAGAAAGAATTCTTTGGGATGCTTAAAAAATATTTACAAACTTTTGTCATTATACAAAATAATCATGCACTATATATATATATATATATATATATATATATATATATATATATATATATATATATTTGTATCTATCTATCTATCTATCTATCTATCTATATATATCTATATACAAATAAAACCAAATAATAACTGCAAATTGAATGCAATTACTGGATATGGATTGTATCACACAGTAAATACAGCTTTCAAATCTTCCACATAGATATTAGCATCTTTGTTTACAGAAATAGAACAGATACTTTAAAAGAAAAAGCAGCTTGTCTCCAACCAGAGCCTCTAAGCTGTAAGTTCTGGATTGGCCTCTATTGAGGTCTGAATCTCAGGTACACCCTTGATTCTATCTACTCTGTACAGCCACTTACTGAGTGACTAAAATATAAAATAAGTTGCCTAATGGAAAAGTGACTGATTACATGCAGAGAGAGAGCTTCTGTGTGAACCCTCAATCCAGTATTGTGTGTCTTCTGGCTAATTCACAGCTTCTTCACCCAAGGCCAGGGCACTAGTGTTCTTTGGAGGAAGCACATTTGGCCAAGTGCGTACAGGGAGGGAGGGCAGATGATGCAACCACTGTTTTGTTGCTGACTCAGAAAAGTCAAGAATGGTAACGATAAACACATAGTAACGATAAACACATGGCCCAACGTTTTATTCCTCGGTGAACTCTACCCATCTATGAGTGTGGCTCTGGAAGCTTGTCTACCTGCCCACCCTAATGAAGTGACTGAAATAAAAAATGACAGGCCACTTGAAAACTCATAAGCAGTCCTTCCTCCGAGACGCAGTCATTTTGTGCTTCTGGGGATTATGGCTGCCGTAGTAACAGGTGGTGTCAGGACTCTAAACCTGATCCTTCAGGAGCTGTCTGGTGTTCCGTTTCCCCTTTCACTGTAGGTGTAATCTATGCCATGAGGTTACTATTTCTCTGTGGGAAAGACACCAAAAGAGAAGGTCCTGGACAAGGTCCTAGGATTTCCGATGTCTCTAGAGGAAATTACTTGAATCTGACAGGGCTCTCCTTTGAACACGACCCATACAGACATGAAGAGATTGTTCTATTGTAGGGTGTCTATGTATGTGTATGCCTAAAAACATACTGTTTGCAATTGAATGTTTCTATACATCAGTGTGCCTTCAACATGTGAAGGCTCCTCACTAGCACTAGCGGACACTGTGCTCCCCAGGCTAAGTTCATGGTGAATGGACTTCTGTCAGTTGGCTATTGCATATTAAAGGGTGGGAACTGAGCTAGCAGAAATTGCTGTATGAATACATTCTGTAACATAACAGCATAACAAATGGATTTAGGCAAGGGCAGAATAGTTGAGGATGAAAAAAATATTGTTCTGTGCCCAGCTATTAATCCAAGCATGGGATAGGGTTGCTACCTTTTGTCTGAGTTTTGCAGGATGTTAGTCAGGTGAACCTTAGGCATCAGCTTAGGTGCTTGATGATTGACAGTGGATGGGACTAGCATAGCCAAGTGGACCTGGGAACCTCAGGTCCTTTAGTCAATCTCTGTGTTAGAATGATCACCTGTGAGACAAAGGCTTTTGACTCATCTTTCCATCTCCCACCAATGTGCTTCCTTTAACATTCCTCACTAATAAAACTCATTGGTGGACATATCCCAAGTAATTTTCGGATGTTTGGTGTGTAGGACAACATTAGAGGCATGCATATCTAGTACTGAAATTTCAAAAGTGATCTGTTGGAAGAAAGGAGAAAATGTGACAATTTTAGTGACATCTCATACTTTTACAATGTCCCTTGCCTCCCTGCTCTAAAAAGCAGACCCTCAGAGACATGCAGGGAACAAACAATATAAACACACAGCATGTTTTTCTATTACATCAGCAGAAATAAGCACTGTTGGTTGTAATTCTGCAATACTGCGTCTCATTCCACTAAGGTCTTTTACCACATATCAGAGTATACCATGTAAGCACAGGCAATGGGACTCAGGGAAAGAATGAGATGGGCCGGAGAGATATTTCCATCAGTCAAGTGTTGAGTGCTTCTTGTGCATGCACAAGGATCTGATTTGGATTCCGAGAAAGCTACATTAAAGAAACAACCAAATAAAGCTGGGTATGACTGTGCAAGCCTGTGATCCCAGCACTGGGCACCAGGGACAATAGGCTCCCTGGAACTTGCCTGTCGGCCAGGCTAGCCAAATTGAGCTCTAGATAGATCCAGTGAGAGATCCTGTCTCAATAGATACGGTTGACAGTAATTGAGGAAGACCCTCACATTGACCTCTGACTGCTACCAGTATCCATAAACACTTGAAGCCATATACATGTGCACATACATATGCATGCAAGATAGACAAGTATGAACTGTGAACGCACAGCAGCACAAGGGAATCTCAAAACAACAACCCTAAATGAAAGAAACCAGACATACTAGATGATTCCATTTGTACAAAATTCTAGCACTGAGTTGTGACAGGAGGGGCCAAAGTTGCCAAAAGAAACTTCTGGAGTGATGACAATGTTCAACATAGTAATTGTGGTAATGTTTGTCAAAATTATACCTTTTAAACTTCTGCCTATTCCCAATTGGTTGTTGATTGGCTCCTGATAGATTCCTGGAAGGTACATGGATGCCCAACCACCATGTTCTTACAGTTCATTGATAATTCCTTACATTAAGAGGTTTTGGTCACCTCTTAATAAGAGGGCCAGTTCATTTGTGCACACATAGCAGACAATGACCCACTGCTGCTCTCTGCAGGGGCTCCCTACAGTACCTTCCTCAAGAGGAGACTTAGTTGGCATGACGGTTCTGCTTTACAATTTCCCTTTCCCCAAAAAGTGATAATGTCAGGTGAATATGATTCAATCAGGTATTTGGACATCATGTCACAAATCCTTTTTGAATGAAGACAATAGCTACTTTGATAAAAGGTACATGGACATAACCACCTGGACAGAATATACTAATCTCCTTGCTGCATTTTAATACAAAATCACTATTCCACATGGTTTAGTGCATTATTACAAACTGAATCTGACTGGGATGTGAGCAGGAAATGGTTCCTACATTAAAGGACTCCCATAGCTATGCTGAGTATCTACCTGTTACCAATGTCAATTGTATAGTATTTCATGATTGGGGTAGCAAGATGGCTCAGTGGGTCAAGGTGCTTGCTGCCAAGCCTGATAACATGAGTTCAATCCCCAGGACTCCCATGATGAAAGGAGAGAACTGACTTCTGCAAATTATCCTCTGACCTCCACATTCAAGTTATGACATGTACATACACATTTAATTAATTAATTAATTAACATTTAGAATAGTTAAGTTATTATCTTTGGTAAGGATGAATTTGTCATAGAACTTGTGTATATTTAAGAGAAACATCTAGAATAATTTTTTTTCTAAAATTTATGGGAAAATTGTTTTTGTACTCTGAGTGAAAAAAATTTAAGGTCTTTTCTGTGACATTCTAGTCACATTCAACTTAATGAACAGCATTCTCCTACAAGCAGGTAGGATTGGGCAGAAGAAAGAACTCTGGAATAGAAAGTTGGTAAACTTGGGTGTGTCCTAGAGGCTTAGAGATCTGTGCAAACCCATCATCTGTGAAACAAGAGCCCTTCAAATGGGCCAATTTCTGAGACTCTGCTGGAGTGAAATTGTCCGATTTGAATTAGCCTGTAGAGAAAGATTCATGTGAATTTCTGGTTTGGCACGTATGATATTTCTTGCCCTTAGATAAACTTTTCCAGAGGTGCTAACTGGGATCTCACATGGCATGACCAATCACCCCTCAGTTTTCAAGCTGGGGAACTTGAAATTACAGATTTTATTTGAGCACCAAAGAACTGGGGGAGCCAAATGGCAGTGCCGCCCGCTCCCATCAATCCTCTCATTGTGGAGACATGCTGACTGCCAAGACCAGCTACCTACGTCAGCATGGCCACTTGGAACTGGCTGGATCAAGTGGGGAGTCCGATTACACCCACAGGGCCCCATGAGGATTTTGGCACCTTTTGATCCAACATGAGCCTGACACTGGACTAGTGACAAATCAGCATCTTCTTTCTTTTCTCTTGTCCTTGTTAATTTTAATTGTAGCTAGAATAGTTCAATATATTTACAAAGATCAAAGGAATCCTGGGAAAATTTAAAAATTTAAAAATGGTGTCATCTGGATATTGAGGTAAACCTATGATTTAGAGTCCTGTGCAAACCATGTTGCACGTAGCTGGTAGAAGAATGTGGAATGGCAGCTCCCTGGAGAATTGAGTTTAGTCCATTGAGTCCATTGAGTTTAGTGTGTTCCTCTCATTGTACTACAACCCACTTTTTGAGTCTAAATTCCAAAGACAACAGTAAAGGAGCTCATATCACCAGACAGGACAGGTTAGACTTTCGGTATTCTAGAAAATTAAACAAGCCTCCGCTAGCTTGACAACATCTGTCCATCAGCTTACAGCTGCGGCAATGGAAGCATGACCAACATCCACTCTGTCTGCTAGCTTCAAGCTGGTGACTGTAGGGAATTGAAGCCAAATTTTCAGATGTGAGGCATGCACATCCCATAATTCTCATTCCTTTAGATGCTGGCCCTTTCCTTGCTGAATTGGTTTACTGAGAAAACATCCACATTTAGATGTTTTTTATGGAGTAGCCTAAACATTTCAGGCAATCAGTTGTTTAATTTTGCCTCTGAGTAAGGTATATGCAAGGGAATGCTCTGAGAAGGCTTATCAGTTATAACAAAGATCAACTGGCTCTCTACCAGCTTTGTAACTCAAATAGAATTACAACCCCCTTACCTGAACAGTACCGTTATGGCCCAGAAAACAAGCCTATCAATGCAGTGATGAGCAGAATAATCACATGCTTGCAGTTAGGTCTATTAAAGACAAAAGAACTTATGCCAGTGAGTGCACCATTCAGTAATGAAGGACTCTAGAGGAGGGGAAGGATTGGGTGAAGATGAGTGTATGCTTTTGGGGTGGATTCTCTGAGCCACTATATGCTCTTGGATAGACAAACCCTACTCCAAGAACCCTGTGCTAAAATATGGTCCTCAACCCAAGGGGCTGTCTGGAAGATAAGGCTCACAGTAGAAACTTCAAGAGGTAAGGCTTGGTTGGATGTCATTTGTATGGTAGGTGTGATCTCAGAGAGAATATTGGGACCCTGTCCTCTCAGATCTCTCTCATTTATGTATTTATTTTATGTGCATTGGTATGAAGGTGTCAGATCTCCTGGAACAGGAGTTATAGACAGTTGTGAGCTGCAATGTGGGTGCTAGGAATTGAACTTGAGTCCTCTGGAAGAGCAGTCTGTGCTCTTAACCACTGAGCCATCTCTACAGCCCCTTCAGATCTCTCTTTTTACTTCCCATTCACCATGAGAGGAGAAGCATCTTCCATTACATGTTCTTCTCTTAATGTGCTCTGTCACCAAAGGTAAGGGGAGCAGGGTCAACCATGGACTAGCATCTCCAAAACTGTGAGACAAGATAAATATGTCTTCTTCTTCTTCTTCTTCTTCTTCTTCTTCTTCTTCTTCTTCTTCTTCTTCTTCTTCTTCTTCTTCTTTTCTTCTTCTTTTCTTCTTCTTCTTCTTCTTCCTCTTTTGTTTTTTTCGAGACAGGGCTTCTCTGTGTAGTTTTGGTGCCTGTCCTAGAGCCTGGATATCACTCTGTAGACCAGGCTGGCCTCGAACTCACAGAGATCCACCTGGTTCTGCCTCCTGAGTGCTGGGATTAAAGGCATGTGCCACCACCCAGCATATTTCATCTTCTTAAGTTGCTTTATTTCAAGTATCTCCCATAGTCAACAAGTTCAGACAAAGCCAGTACCTTAAACACAAGATCTATTGAGAAACAAGTCCAAAATTAAAATCATATTTTGGTCACTATGCTACTTTCCAACTCCTTGAGCTGTCTTCTTTTTGTGTCCTGCCCCTTCTCTTCATCCTTCTCTCTCTCTCTCTCTCTCTCTCTCTCTCTCTCTCTCTCTCTCTCTCTCTCTCTCCTTTGTTTTTTTTTTTTTTGAGAAAGGGCTTCTCTGTGTAGCCCTGACTGTTCTGGATCTCCCTCTGTAGATCAGGCTGGTCTTAAACTCAAATGTCTGCCTGCCTCTGCCTCTCAAGAGCTAGGAATAAAGGTGTGTGCCACCACTGCCCAATTCTCTTCTTCTTTATTGAATTGTAATATCTATCCTGTCTTAACTAAGAATTTTAGGGTCAATGTTTATTCTACCCACCAACCTTTATCTAAAAGATATCAATCTGTCATTTTTTAAACCCCCAAATCTCACCCTTTCTGTTTCTAAAATAGGAGTTGCAAAGTCAAATATTACCAAGAATCAGAGAGTCATAGTCAAGCAGACTAGGGTCACTATATTAAAATGGAAATTTCTTGCCCTAATTAAAGCTGTCTGTCACCACTGACTTCCAGACTTCCAGAAAACGGAAGGAAACGGTCTTCACATTGTCAGATCTGCTGTTGAGTAGGGTATCTTGGTGTCAAGCATTTAGGATTCTCCATATTTGTTTTACCTTTTTAATTTTTCATACACACACCACAAAAATAAACAAACAGCAACAAAAACAAGTACATGAGAATATGCTTCCAATGGCAACAGATCTGAGATTGCATACAGGAAGTGAGCACAAGTCGAAGAATTACTTAATAAAATTTGTCTCAGTAACTTACTAAAAATGGCCTAAAGGACAATTGTTGCACATAATGTGTTACTACACTTAATTAAATTGTTATTCACTCAACATCATGGCAACACTAATTTTATATTTTTTAAAAAGTACACAGGAATAAAATCAAGAGTAACTTCAAATCTTAGGTACCATGTTGAAAAGTTAAAATTAAAAAAAAAAAAGGAAGAAAGAACAAAACCACAAGTCACAGAACATTGTTAGTGAGAAAGCCCAAGAAAGGATATTTGCTTCAAATAAAGTTTAGCCATACTTCTACCTGGCCTATGAAAATAACTTTTAAAACATTCCTTCCAACTTCTTCTAGCATCAAACAAGCACATACTTTCTAGTGAATTAATTCTTTGTCAGATTCAACAAAAACAACAACAACAAAATGCATGGGTTCAGTGGTGGGTACCAGCTCACTGATCTAGGTAGTATGAAATCTATCTTGTGGAATATTCCTTTACACTGTATAAAGATGTATCACTGTGATTGGTTTAATAAAGAGCTGAATGGCCAACAGCTAGGCAAGGAGAGTTTAGGTGAGACTTCTGGGGGCAAAAAGGTCTCAGGGAAGAAGAAAGGCAGAGTAGCCAGCCAGGCACAGAAGAAGCAGGATGGTCAGTACAGAGTAAAGGTAACTGAGCCACGTAAAAGAACATAGATTAGAAAATATGGGTTAATTTAACTTATAAGAACTAGTTAGGAACAAACATAAGCTAAGGCTGAACATTCATGATTATTAAGAAGTCTCTGTGTGGTTATTTGATTATCTGCAGTGAGACATGGAATTGTATGTACTTTCTTTTCACATTGGTTCACTGTTCCACCTCCTTCGGCCAAAGACTACCTTTTGCTAATCTTGTCAATGAACCTTCCTTGTGCCTCTTGACTGAACTTCTTGGTTACCTCTGGGGACAGTGAGGAAGATTTCTGACAGAAGGACACAGTATTTGCATCCCCATCCATTTTCCCAATCAGATTTCAGGCAAACTACAAACCCTTGAGAATCATAGCTCTGGTTTGTTGACAAAACACTGTTATTATTTTTTTTTTTAACTATCCAACCACATGACAAGTCCATAGCCTCAAAGACTGCCAAGCAACCCTGGCTGTCCTAGTTAATGCTGTAGTATAAAGTGGAAGTGGAGGACGGAGGCAGTCAATGGACACAAACCTGATTAAAATGAGAAGACTAGTATTTTCAATTGAATTCTTTGAAATAAAAACAACTGATTACATTTGCTAGGGAATATATAGGAAATTAAAATTATTTCTTTGTGGAGTTTCATGTTCCTAATTATGATGAAACTACAAGTTTAAGTTCTAAATTGAAGTTTGCCAAGTTCTGCCAGTTCCTTTTGCAATAGTTCATGATATTCCTGCTTTCAAATGAAAATGTGTCCCATAAAGAGCAGTGTACAGATTGCTTTTAAATTTCTGTTTCCTACATTTTATGTATTATTACACACCTTGTTCAATTCTATGTATCCTATATGATGTGCCTTGCTCATTTCTATTCCCCCTCCCCCTTTTTTCTGCTATTGTTTTTGATACAGTGCTTAGACTGGCTTCAAACTCTCTTTGTTGCCCAGATTGGCCATGACCTTGTGGTCCTTGGCCCTGGGTCTCTGAGTGCTGTAATTATGGACATATACCACCACACCCAGACTCTATTACTCTTTAGTGAGCAGGTCAATGAGATGCATATTTGAAACCTTTAGCCAAATTTTTCCAGATTATTCTGTGTCTCTACTTATAGGCAGTGTCAAAGCATGTCCTTCCTTTAGACTAGGTCTTCTTATGTTCTTTTCCTAAGTCTGCAAAGCAAAGATCTCCTTTTCAATTTAGTTTTAAAACGGTCCCAGCACTGTCAATAACCAAATAAATAGTGGCTCCACTCCTGAAAATGAACACGGAATTGAGTCAACTATAAAATGATGCCTCCTCACTTATTTCAACAAAGAGAAGTTCTAAAATTAAAAGCATGTTTCTTTTGTCATGTGTCATACAGGAAAAGAAAGAAATCATAATGTGTTCCTAATTTAGATCCCTCTTCTTTACCACAGACATAACTTTCTCTAAAAGTAACACACACAACTATGATCTGCCACTCATGAGTCTGGAAGAGATTTCTTGTTTTCTGTTTTGGTTCCCACAATTTGGGCATTGCAAAGAGATTGGAAGCTGAGTGTGGTGATGCATTCCTATAATTCCAACACTTGGGAGTCAGAGACAGGAAGATCAGTTTGTGAGGCTAGCCTAGTCTACACAGCAAATTGTAGGACAGCTAGGGCTCCAAATAAGAGCCTATCTCTAATTTAATAAATTAATTTAATTGTATTGTCTATGTATCTATGCACCTACATAAGTAATGAAGGGAAGTGAGACGACAATTAAAGTGTATTTAGTTTGAACACAAGTTGCAAACCAAAGCATCATAAAACTTATATCCTTGAGAAAGTGAAGTGTATAGCATCAGTCTTAATGGCAAGTTGAAGATGTTTGGCAATTCACAAATGGATGAGCTATCTAGTTAGTAATAGTAGCAAGTTTTAAACCATAAATAAAAATATATATATATGTTAATTATATATATTCTATATATACTATTTTATATTATTCAGTAAGTTTATAGAAATTAACAATGAAAATGAATAGAATGCCTAAATGCACATGAAAAAAGCTACAATTGTAGTCATTTGAACTAAATAAATATCTTGCTTACTAAAGACAAAAATATCCGGGAACTTAGTCATCATTTCTTGAGAGTTCATCCTGAGTCTTTGTAGACATGTGAACTAACCAGCAAGCCGAAAGCTGGAGTGGATGTTGCCATGGACAGCTGAGGGGTGACATTTATTCCATTTCCATGACGTTAGAAAGATAAGTGTCTTTTGCTTTGATTGCTCATCTTAGGAAGTTGGTGTAGAAGCACTTGATAGGATACTGGTTAGCCTTGCAGGGGCTTTCTGAACAATGCTTCTCATTAGTCTGTCATATTTCCCAGTCAATTATTTTGTTTTGATTTGTTTCCAATTTGCTTCCACTCAGGCTCCAAGACCTCAATTTTACTGCTGGTGAATGAAATGAAATTGGAATTATTAACAGATGCTATGCCATAAATCTATATGTGGCTCTGCCAAGAGCACACAGCTTTAAGGCTGCTTAAAGAAGTTAATAAGATAATCACCTATAAAAAGAGATCTTGGGGTTACACAGTGGGGCTAACATGGCCACACAGACAGCACCTCACCTGCTCAAAAGGCACATGGCAGCACCTCATTGTCTTTCAGATCATGATCTCTTAAACACCTTTGTCCAGTTCTACATGGAGTTTAATTAAAATCTAGGTATAGAGATTCAGCATGCCTTAATGAAGGAGAAGCCTCAGGGAAGAGGTTGGGATCTTCATTTTTTAAAATGTTTTAAAATTTATTTTCAGTATTTTTAATTATCTCCTCTCTCTCTCTCTCTCTCTCTCTCTCTCTCTCTGTGTGTGTGTGTGTGTGTGTGTGTGTGTGTGTGTGTGTATGTGTATGTGTGCATGCATACACAAGTGACATGGCCACAGTGGCCTGATTACCCTGGAGCTGATTGTAAGCCACCTGCTGTGGGTGCTCAGAGCCTAGCTCAAGACCTCTAGAAGAGTAGTACACTTTCCTAACCACTGCACTATCCCCTAGCCCCAGGAATCTACATTTTAAAACTAGGGGAGTAGTGAAGTTGACTTGAGGATGTTAGATATCTCTCCTCCAAAGTCGAAGCTGAGCTCTTGTTCACTCTTGCACAGCTGCTGTGATCATAGGGAGAAGGGTAGTTTAGACCATTGAGTTGATGCTGTCAACCACATGTCCTTTATCCAGTGAAAAAAAGTCCTTCACACTCGGGCTCTCATCTGCCTTTTGATGCTTTCTGGGTTAGAAGATTCTCCCTCTTTCCCTGCAGACACCTCTGTGAAAGCAGGGGAGCTCTCAAGGCTCTACCTGCCCAGTTCTCCACTGCAGTGACATGCTACACAGGATCCTTCCTCCCACTGTCTATGAGATACTGGGAGATTGGGGAAGTCTATAAGGTTGCAAAGTTCACTTTTGAGTAGATGCTCTGATTATTCCTACAATTGATTTCTTTTTTAATTTGTCATTTCACTCAATGTATAATCAAGGAAAATATATGTCAGAAGGAACACATATTGGGGGTCGGAAGACACAGAGTAACATTGAACAAGACATTTTACCAATACCATTTTCAAGATCTTCATGTGTAACAATGTGAAAATAATTTCTGCTCCTTCTTGACAGTAGGGAAATGTGAGCTACATAGTGACGTCACTTGTGGACTATATAAGTGTGTAAAGCACTACAGGACATCAAGCCCATAAAGGGCTTGAATCGTCTTCTTCAATTTGGCTCTTACTGAATGACTACTTTGTAAACTCTAGCTTCTGAGGAACTTCTTCCACTCTTTCTGCCATGCTCCCCTTCATCTAACTCAACCGCAGTTTCTTGGTGTCATAGCTATGTGTAAAGATGCTGTCTGCTCTCAGAATCATGCTATTCCCTTTCCCACACAGGGCTGAGTGAATAACCAGCAAAGATAATGGCAGTGTATGTCATTTCTGTCACCAGATTTTCCATCCCCTCCTATTTGTGTGTGTGGGGGGGGTGGGGGTGGGGGTGTGTCAGAGGGTGAAAGAGTGTGTGCCCACATACATGTGAAGATCAGATGTCAATGCTGAGGTTTTCTTTAATTACTCTCCCCCTTCATTTTGAGACAATGTTCTCAAGGATCAGGAGCTTGTTGATTGGCTAGACTAGCTGACCAGCAAATTCCATGTGCCCTCCTTCCTCTGCCTCCACAGCTCTAGGATTACAGGTGCACGCTGCTGCGCCCAGGATTTGACATGAGTGCTGGGCATCTGCACTTACGTCTTTACACTTGCACAGTAGGTACTTCACTAACTGAACCATCTTCCCAGCCTCTGCTTTATGTTCTTGTGGTTTCAGTTTTTTCTTGGCCAAAAGAAAGGGCTGGGGAAGGCACAAAAATGAAGCTTTGAGGCTAGGGACATGGCTCAGTGGTAGAACTTGTCCTGCATTCCATCTCCAATCCTCCATCCTTATAAAGAAGAAGCTTCTGGGTCCCAGTCTACTTGTTAAGTGCCAGATCTTTATTTAAGAATCCCCTATTTCTTGTGTACTTTAAGAGTGGCATTTTGTTCGTTTGACATCCAAAGTGTGTAGTGAGAATCAAATTAGACAAGGAAATTACATAAAAGTGTGTTGTAAGCATAAGCTGTATGCCAGGACTAGGAAGAGGGTGAAATAAGACAGGCATATGAGGTGATGTGTTAAAGAAGGTCCAGGACACTGTGATGACTGTCTTTTGGTGGTGATAAAAGAATGGAAGCCTACAAACTATTAGTATTGAATGGATGAAAGAGGGACATACAGAGAGCACAGTCTCAGGACTAAAACTGAAGTTCTTAGATAGTGAAAGACCCTGCACAGATACTGAGTGGATGCTATGCCAGTCCTCTGTGTGAAGAACACATGGCTGAGTGATCAGGAGAAGGGAGCTTCTCATCAAATAAGCTGCTTCTCAAAATCATTTCTTCATTGGAGCTCTCAAAGGAAGGTTTAAAAAAATGTAAATACTTTTAAATCATAAGCCATACTTAAAAATGGAGAAGCAAAGCAAATCAAACCTATGTAGAATGAGAGCAGAAACCCCTTTCTGAGATTAACTCTAAAGATGTGGATGCATCTGAAACAGCTTAAAGACAAACTTTCTCTGCCTCAACATAACACGGGGATGAGAAGGGCTATGTAACAAGATGGAATCATCTTCTGAGCATAGAGTTACTCACTCTCTGATGACCATCATCTGCCAAGAACAAGGATGCTATTAATACTTGTAAAGCTGCCTGGACTAGAAACCCATCACTAGCAGAAGTGCAAGTCCTTTCTGATCTAAGGTAATTAATATAGTTTGACTTTCTCCTGTTCTCTGCTTAGCAGAAATGGATGCTGACTCCCTTTCCTATGAAGGACAAAACAATCTCTAGAGAGACTTCTCAGGGAGTGACCATAAGTCAGTAGTGCTCTTTCTTCTGTGTGCCTCTTCAGTGATTAGTGAGTTCTCCAAGTACAGAAATATACCCTGGGTGAAGCTCTGGTACCTGGTGTGGAAGTGTAAGGAAGGAGATGGGTCCTGGGAGAAGAACAATGAAACAGGTTCCTAGCCACACCCCTATCAACCAAACAGCAAATACACTAAGAATGCATGTTGTGGAATATTACTTTAACTAGGCAAAGATGTGTTATATTTGTTTATGCTGCATTTGTTTAACTATGTAAAGATGTGTTGCATTTGTTTTACCTTGCCTGCCTAAGGCATCTGATTGGCCTAATAAAGAGCTGAACAGCCAATAGCTAGGCAGTAGAGAGATAGTAGGCAATAGTAGGTGGGGCTGGAAGGAAGAGAGAATGAGTAGGAGGAGGAATCTAGGCTGGGGGAGGAGAGAAAAAGGGAGAAAGAGAGAGTAACACCAGGGCCCCGCCAGTCAGGTAGCTGTCAGCCAGCCAGCCTCAGAAGAAGTAAGAAAGTAGGACACACAGAATGAAAGAAAGGTAAAAATCCCCGAGGCAAAATGCAGATGAAGAGAAAGAGGTTAAATTAAGTTATAAGAGCTAGTTGGACAAGCATAAGATAAGGCCAAGCATTTATAACTACTATTAAGTCTCTGTGTCATGATTTGGGGGCCTATGGTCCAAGAAAACTTGCTACAATTGTAGAAAATAGATGAATCAAGTTTCACTTTTGTACCTCTGTTACTTCCTTCAAAGAGAGTTGAAAGGCCTTTTCTTGCATTATTACAGATAAGATTTTTTTTACAGAGTCAAGTTCAGAAATGCTGGCTTTACTTCCCTACCCATCTCTGCTTAAAGACAGTTTTGGTGGAGAAATCACGATGACTCAAGATTCCTAGCTAGACCTAGTCATGGCTGCCTATGACTTCAGCTAACCAACAGTTTGTGGCTCATGAGTTCAAGGTGAGCTTGGGTTGCAGAGTGAGTTTAGTTCCAGCCTGGGCAATTTGATGTAACCCTGTTTCAAAATAAAAAGTAAAAAGAAGGCTAGGGTTATAGTTCAGTAGTGGATCACTTTACAAGCATATGTGAGGCTTTGGGTCCAATGTCCAGAAATATCTATTCCCTCCCCACCCCCCCACCCCCCCGCCAACACCAAAAAAATCAATAATTCTTTCAAGGCTCTAGCCCACCTTCCTTTTTGACTGAAGTAAATTAAAATGGATAAATGAAAGACCACAGTAAAATAAAGAAAAGGAGGCTCGGGCACTAAAGCAATCAGTGGGGACATTTGAAAATCTATATGGCATATATTACAGATATTTCCCAATCAAATTAACTGTTCCCTCTACGAGGATAATTTGACCGACTGTACCCTCTAGTACTGATTATACTTTTCCTGTAGTGAATCTATGTCTTTCTTAGTCATACAGATCAATACACAAGTGAGAGAACACAGATCAGCAGAAAACTAAGTCACTGTGAAACTTAACACTCAAAGATAATCATTTTTACAATTTACACTATATTTATAAAGATTTATTCCCAGGCTACTTTTTCAGCAAGTGCTTTAACCACTCAGCAATTTCCCTAACCCTGAATGTAGTATATACTATAGTGTATTTCAGACAGGCTGAAAATGTCCATTTGTCCACTTTATTTCCTTGTGCTTGCTTTTACTTCCACTTGGGCAGTTCAATTTCTATCCTTTGGCCTGACAAGTGGATTTGTTCAAATGGGAGTTGCCAGCACTCTGCCTTATCCTCTTTACCATTTCTGAGTATTCTAGTTTGATACCCTTGGCCTAGCAACTTCCTCTTCAATGGAAGACTAGCGTCCAGTTGCTCTCTGGAACTCACCATATCCTCATGCACAGGAACCTGGAAGAGCCCAGGTTCTCCCAAAGGTATTCTTCACTCAGTGATTAATAGATGAATATCTGAACTTGCTCACCTCTAGGCTGCAATGAGTATAAGATATGTATTTTGCACTATTGTTCAGTGCTGTCCCACTGGATTAAGAGAGATTTCCCTACTGGAATTGCTAACTTATTGGATTGATGTCTGCTTTGGGAGATGCTCAAATTCTGGTCACTATTAACAGTCACTTTGGCAGCAGAGATTCTGAAAGAGTAGCTTGTAATTGTTGTTGCAAAAATACTGTGGAAAACTCACCTAGTCAGTGAATGGGTGTACAAAAGTACAGCCACAAATCACATAACAATGCTACCCAAAATGGCAGACTACAGAGGTAGTATACTACAGTAGTTCCAGAGATGGTGATGAAGCTGAAAAACTTCCATTGCCTAGTGACTGCATCCTGTCAAATGGGAACTGGTTATGTCCCTTCTGATTGTGATGAGATGAAATAAACATGCCTAACATTTTTCCAGATGGAAATCAACCTCTAGCCCACCAAGACTAAGGGAACAACATGGAAGTGGAGATGGGAATAATGCAAGAGTTGGAGGGTAGGGCGGAGTCCTTTGAAATGCTATTTTTCAGACATACTGTGGCTATTGTGTGCATGAACTTACAGTACCTATAGTTACCTGCACTAGACCCACTAAAGACTAGGACAACCTAGATTCTAGCATAGATGAGAAGGTGCTCTTTGGGCCCCACCCCTCACCGAGAAAATATTGGCAGGTGATGTCAACTGGGGGAGGAAAAATTGTTGTTTTAGGGGCAATGTGACTACTTAGAGGAGTCTCATGATAGTGTATGGACCCACATCCGTGTACATACAGGCAGCACTAACTGAATTTACTGGGTTATTAAAAAAAGACATGAAGTCTGGAGGGATCGGCTTGTATATGGGGAGAATAGAAGGTAGATTCCTTCATACTTCATTTTATACTTTTATGATGTTCTCAAGAATAAAGAGAACATTCTGAAAGCTATAACATTTACATCATGGACAGTGAAAAGTACTTGACCATATTACTGGTCTGTGTAGCTACTACATTGTACCTTTAATCATTATTTTAGAGGGTACTTCAAGTTATTTAAAAAAAAACCAGTTACTGTAATATACTATGTGGATGTTATACGGACATTTTATCTCTGATCCCCATAAACACACCACATCCAGTGACTGTGTAGGAACATTATAATGCTGGCACAATAACAAAACTGCCTAAGAAAGCAATTTGCTGAAACGTTCCTATCCATATATAATGCAACACTTTGTTTTTACTTCCTATCCTTTCTGCATTTTATGTATTCACAGGAAGTCAGAGCAGTCACAGACTCATTTACTTACTTACTTATTTATTTAAGAGAAAAGCTATAGGCATTCTGAGTTTAAGCTTCTCTATTGGGTAAGGAGTGTGCAGGCTCATGTAAGGTATTAAAAGTCAAGCTAGTGTCTAAATCTATGTTTCCTGACTAGACAATTATTCTTCTGCAAAATGATGCTAGTATGTCAGAAATTAATTTGAGTTTGGATGAATGATGGCCTGAATTAAATAAAGCAACCTAAATCTCTCTCCTCAGCAGCAGGAGGGGGATATATTCCCTGCCTGAAGCTCACACATTATAGAACTCCATATAAACTGTGCTCTTCTCAATGCTCACATCCCTATATTAAAATCTAGCTTGCTGAGCGGTGGTGGCACACACCTTTAGTCCTAGCACTCGGGAGGCAGAGGCAGGTGGATCTCTGTGAGTTTGAGGCCAGCCTGGTCTAAAGAGCGAGTTCCAGGATAGGCTCCAAAGCTACACAGAGAACCCCTGTCTCGAAAAAAAAAATTAGCTTAAAGCACACCATAAACAATTAACCAATAAACTTCAGCAATTTTGAAAATCCACTGCAAAAAAAATGCATGGGAATGTGATTCCTTCTCTTGAAAGTCAAAACCATCCAGAATGGTCTTGTATTGTAGTTAGTGATTTAATATCTACGTTTTCCTTCTGATCCTACTCTCCACCTTCCCCATTTTTTGCAGTCATCCTTCAGCATCTTTGAATTTGCTTGGAGGCGAGTCTCTCTACAGGGCATTGCTTGGGATCTGAGAGTTGTAATTGCCTACCAGTTGACCTTTAGCAGGCTGTACTGGTAGGGCACAGTGATGTGCATAAATGGGCATGGTTCAAGGCAGAGTGTAGTAGGCATTCTGAAAGAGGTGCAAAGTCCTTAGGGAGGATGGAGGAAGGAAAGAGAAATTCTGGCAGAGGGAGAAGCTTGCTGGAACAGGTGGCCTTTAAGCTGGCCTGGAAAGATGGGTAGGATTTCAACAGGCGGATGTTGGGTGGGGGAGGGGGAGACCAGAGCAGAGAGCAAGAGGGACACAGGAGAATGCAAAGCTGACTCCAGTGAGGAGGGGCGGGATTGGCAGTGTAGTCAGAGGTTGAGGAGATGTGCGTGCAGTAGGATGGAGAAAGATTTTTCCCCTCAAGGCCCAAGAGTTTCTATTTGGTGAACAGTGTTCTGTGAGCAGGGGAGTATCATAGATCTGCCTTTTAAGAACACTTATCTGAAAATATAGTTGGTCACATTTTTATTTATTTTGAGAGCAAGCATGTAGATACGCATATGCTGCAGCATTTGTGTGAAGGTCAGAGGATAAACTGAGGGACTCAGGTCTTCCTTCCCACTGTGTGTTTCCCAGGAACTGAACTCAAGTCATCAGGTTTCCCCACTGAGCCATCTTGCTGGCCTATAGATTTCTGTTATTGAATGCTTTTCATTTTGCTGTACTCAGCCATTTTATTTTTAACATTTTGAGATAAAGTCTCACTATGCAACTCAGGAATTTCCTAAGTAGCTAGGGTTGGTCTTGAACTTGTGGTCCTCCCACCTCTATCTCCCAAATGCTTGAGATTATAAGTATGTACTGCCAGGGTACTGGTTTCTTAACTGACATCTGCTCAAGGAGAGTTCTCTGGCCATTTATGCTGTTTTCTACAGAGTAACTAATAATGTTTTTAGTATGTACATGTTTAATTTTTATCTCTGTCACTTTTTATCACATGTCATTTTATCTCTGTCAATGTATCATTGGCTGTATAAGAGCATGGATCATACATTTCCTGTCCATTAGCATCTTCCCAGAGCTTTGCAGAGTAACTAGTATATAATATTCTATTCATTGGATATTCATTGGATGAAAGAACAGAATGAAATATAGCTAACTTACCAAGAAAGATGGTGTATTGCTTAGAGATATGCTTAGATAAATTATTGAGTGTCTACTAGCAATAGAGATTGAATGCAGGGCTCAACCTTACTGCATGTAACAAAAAAAAAAATCTTACAGTTTTTAGATAGAATTTCCTCTTGATTCCTTGGCTCTTTCTTTCCTACATCTTCCACTTCTAACATTTTCTGCTCCTTATTTCAACTATGTGTCAAGTCTGATAAATTTCCTCGTGATCTGGAAAAGACTGGTCATAAGCCATGATCATGTGTACACATATGTGCACACACAAAAGGGGCCATGCAGGTCATTCAGCACCTTTTGAATCATTTTCAGTATCCAAACTAGTAGATTCAGGACCTTCCCTGAAACCTGGTTTTTGGGATTCTTGCAAGCAATGGTGCTATTTATGATGCTTGGGATGGAAAGTAAATGGCTCTAAACACTACCATAGGGATAAAGTTCATTTTTAAAGTGTTTGAACTACCCCCTGCCTTTTTTTTTTAATCAGGCTGAGTCTACAAATGGCTATGAAATCATACAGTCTTGTTCAATAGATATAAAGGTAGATGATAGAAGACTGGATTCTAGGATACAAAAGGAAGAACTGTACAGACTGAGGCTGCTGCTGAGAGATGTGCCATCTTGACACTGGAACCAAAAATAACTTTGAATGATCCGTAGGTGTCTCCAGGACAAAAGAATGATTAGGATAACTCTGTTCGTTTGTTTTGAGACAGCATCTTTCTTTGTAGTTCAGGCTGGCCTCAAACTTACAATTCTACCTCTCAAATAATAATGTCATAGATGCATGCCACAACTTGAGATGACTTTTTAAATTAAATATTACTTGTAATGGAATATTACTAATTAGCACATCCATGATTTCTAAAGGAGATAAAACTAAAATTCTGAGTTTCAATTCATGTGTAAACTCTGTTCACATGATGAGAGAGTATCTTCTAATTGGTTTGTTTTGTACCCATAGGTAGCATAAGATAGAATACTAATGCCAGCTTTTCAGACATTTTGAAGATGAACACTACTTTCCAAAAAGGTTGGCATAATATTTAAGATTTAAAACTTAGTAATGAAAATGATGCTTTTCAGCTGTCTTCAAAAATTCACATAATTAGGGGCTGGGTATGTAGCTCCTTGGGCCGAGTGCATGCAAGAAGCCCTGAATTCAATTCTCAACACTGTGTAAACCAGGCTTGGTGGAGGAGCCTAGAATTGCAGCACTTGGGAGGTGGAGGATGAAGAATCATAAGGTCATCCCTGGCTACTTAGCGAGTCTGAGGGTATGTGATCCTGGGACAGATGAGACCCTGTCTCAAATAAATAAATTGGCATAGGTGGGGCTCCTCTGTTTCATACTGCCTGATGAATAAAATTTGCTGATCTTTTTCTTGACATGTTCCTCAGTGAGGTGGGGAGAGTTCAATGATTCTGAAAGGTAACAGAAACTTTCCCGAGGAACAGCTCTGTGAATGAGTATCCATGTGTCTCAAAGATGCTGTGGACTTTGGGTCCCCCGTGTTCTCCATGTGGAGCCAGGCAGTAAAGTCTCTTCAGTTTCCTCTTTTTTTTTTTTTTTTTTGGTTTTTTGAGACAGGGTTTCTCTATGTAGCTTTTGCGCCTTTCCTGGAACTCACTTGGTAGCCCAGGCTGGCCTCGAACTCACAGAGATCCGCCTGGCTCTGCCTCCCGAGTGCTGGGATTAAAGGCGTGAGCCACCACCGCCCGGCTCTTCAGTTTCCTCTTACCAGTGCTGTCGGGGAGAAATTTGCTCTCCTGACCCAAATACCAAGACATGAGGCTTGACACTGAATCTCATGTCTCCACTCACCCCTCTGAGTGTCCATCAAGGCTCACCTCAACTGTCCCCTCATTTGATGAGCTCTCTTCCCTTCTGTGTTCAGCAGCAGTGACAAGATGGAGAAAAGGACTTGTGTAGATGTAACCAACTGTCTTATTAAATAAGAAACACAGAACCAATGCAAAGAAGAAAGCCAAGAGGTCAGAGCTAAGAGCTAAAACTTTACCCTTCCTCGTGTGGTGGTCCTACCTCTCCAAAGGAGAGCTACTTCCTGTGTTAAAGTCTTTATATATACTTTCTGTTCTGCCTTCTCATTGGTTGTAAACCCAACCACATGACTGCCTCGTCACTGCCTGTCTGTACAGACCTCCAGGTCTTCTATGGTTGGTATTGAGATTAAAGGCATGTGTATCCAATGCTGGCTGTATCCTTGAACACACAGAAACTTACCTAGCTCTGCCTACCAAGTGCTGGGATTACAAGTGTACGCCACCACCGCCCAGCTTTCCTATGGCTTGCTAATAGCTCTGACCCCTGGGGCAACTTTATTTATTAACATACAAATAACATTTTAATACAAATAAAATATCACCATAGACTTGTCTGTGGTCATGGACACTCAGATATTCTCCCATGACAGGTATCTTGTGTTCTCTGTGGAGCATGATAGTATGCTCAATTTTCAAAACCACACGTATTGAAAACTAACTCTGTTTCCACTGGTTATAAGTTGGGATACCCTGGGTCAATTCATGTTACTGAGTCTCTGTGCCTCCCTCATGGAATTAGGTGAGGATTAAATAAATGATGAACAAAATCAATGAGTAGAGCATGTGTCATGAAAAGGTCTCAAGAGAATTGGTCAGTACTGGTGCTGCACTAATGTCTGCAAGTCACATTTTGATTTTCTCTGAACTGTGAGTTTTCTTGGGGAATCCTTAGTAGATCTTCCCCCAGGTAGGAACATCAAGAACATAGTGGGTGCTCAATGCCCATACATGAGTGGATGTGATTGCCCTGAGTCTGTTACATAACATGTATGATCTGACCAAGACTATGTGACATTATTGACCACTCTGCACTTGTTTCATGTCCTTATTTGCCCTGCAATAGCTCCAGCTCTGCCTGTTATTCCAGGCAGTTTATTAATAGCAGCCCCCTCCATGCTCTGAAAGCTATCTAGTTTGGATGATAAATGTTACAATCACCCTAGTTTTGAGAAGATTCCCATCAACTTGATTCCCAGAATCAGAGCTCCTCACCAAGCAGTGCACACACCGTACTCAGTGGGCATCGTGGGCAGAGGGCAGTCAGCTGCTGCGTGTGACTGGAGTCATTTATACAGAAGGAATGCTCAGCAAACACAGCTGGTAAGAGAATTGAAGGGCAAGAGTCAGTTTGTTCTTTAGTTTCGCTTTCCTTGGAAATAAACTTGGGAAAGATATTGGGTGGGAATCTAAGAGGATGAGAAAAGCTCGCTGGAAAACCTTCTCTATAATTTAAAATGATTGGCAGGACAATCCTGCATGGGTAGAACATTCCAGAAAGCAGCAATAAATCTAATAAATCCAAAACTGGATATCAGAAAAACAAAACAAAACAAAAAACTAAACAAAGTGAGCATTTGCTAATTAGCACATAACTGATAACCAGAACTTTAGGGAACACCAACCTGGAATTCTAAATCTAGTTCATGCACACATGTGAGCATGTGCATGGCAGCTTAGCCCACATTGGAGGTATGGACAAAGTGGGTGTCCACTTCACCAACACTCAGGCTCCTTCTCTTGACATTTTGCCTTCTCACTGTTATGACCTGTCCCTTCCATGTCACCATTTCCCTTGTGTCCCCTCTTGTAGGCAAATTTGGGCAATTCAGGTTCACTTTTGGATCAATCTTTAAATATCCCTATAACAGTTTATTTTCCAAATCATATTCTGACTTATGAAACAAAAGTGTTATTCCCTATTAAAGGATTTTAGACTCCAGAAAACCCAGTGGGAAGGCAACCTGGGCCCAGCAATGCATCCTGGAGCTGTCTGGAGCAGGCCTATCAAATGGACAGAGAGCACAGGGAACCCAGTCTGAATGCCAGCTCCTCACTATTGGCAGTGTGGCTTTGGACTTTCAGTTGTAATAATGAGACCTGGCTCTTGGAGTTGCTTTGAAAGTAAATAAGATCAAATTTAGCATTTACTACTGAGCCTGGTTCAGAGAGTAGCATGAAGGGCAAGTGCTTTGGTGGTTTATAGACACAGGGCTTTCTTTTGACGAAGGACAGACAACTTGACACTCTGCTTCTGAGGAACAAGGCTTGCTGGCAGTCTGCAATACATTTGAAAGATTTACCTTGGTTCCTGGCATGATAAGTACCAAATTCGTTGTGGCTGTCATGGTGGCAGTTAGTATTCTTGACGGGCCCTGCTGAACAACAGACACTGACTTTATTGTACTTGTTACTATAGCATCGGGGGCATTCCTGAATCCAGTTGAGAGATGATCTTTCTTCCCTCCAGTATCATGCTGAACCCTGAATCGAATGCATCATTTCATGCATCATTTTCCATGAAGGAAAACTTACTTGTGTTCAGGAGGACTACTGTGTTTCTTCAGGGGCCCATCCTAACCTTAATTGTCCCACTTGTTACTTCCCAGAGGTCACTTCTGTGCACCAACCTGGTTTTACAAGGTGAATGGTCTGTTTTTAACATGCTGTCAAGTACAGTTTAAAGCACTCAGCGAAGGCCTTGTTATGAAATAGGGTTTCAACTCAGCTGCCACTAGTCACGTAGATGTACCCAAACTTGTACTCTGATAGAAAAATAAACATTTGATTAGCTCCTTGTACATGTGTGGAGGAGAAGGCAGGGAGACCAAAAAGAAAGGAATCTGACCTCTGGGCAGTCACTTTGCCAATCCTCCATTCTGGCTCGTGTTCAAGTACATAGAGGCCGGACACACCACACCTGCCTGCCCTGCTTTCTTCTACACTAAAATCTTCTACACATTTCCTTGGACCACACATTTCCCAAAGAACTGTACCTGAAGGTGACTTGCTTGGATTCCAACAATCTTTGGATCTTTATGATTGTAGTTACAGGACTTCAAGAAGTAAAAGAAACAGGCCAGACCAAGGCCTTTGGCTCAAGAGTACAGCAAAAGACAACAGCCAGAGCTTAGAGTGAAGAGCACAGGCCGCAAAGGTGACTGTCGAGGCACAAGCCTGCAAATCATCGGGGTAGTACGGCTGCCAGCAACCCTAAGCACTGATGTGTCACAGAACCCTGGTGGGGGTGGGACTGCATGCCAAAGTGACATGTGACAACCAATAAGGTAAACTGCTGAGGACAGTGAGCTGGCTTTATTTTCCAGCACGGTGCTTGCTTGTGTGACAATCCTTGCTAAGTGAAACTAGTGACTCAGATTCTCATTTTCACCCTGTTCCCATTTGGTTTGCTCATAGGTTGTCTAGACTATCTTGATGGTGGCCATGGTGGTGGTAGAGGTGGTAGTATGGGGGTGGGGATGGCCACACATATTCTATGTGTGTGTGTGTGTGTGTGTGTGTGTGTGTGTGTGTGTGTGTGTGTGTACCACATACAAGCAGGTGCCTGCAGAAGCCAGATGAGGGCACCATATTCCCTAGAGCTGCTACAGGTGGCTATGAGATGCCAGACATGGGTGCTGGGAACAGAACTCAGGTTGTCTGGAAGAGCAGCAAGCATTCTTAGCCATTGAGCCATCTCTCCAAAAGCCCTTGTTTTTTTTTTTTTTTGTTTGTTTGTTTGTTTGTTTTGTTTTGTTTTGTTTTTTTTTTTTGAGACAGAGCCTTGATAGTAGCCCTGATTGGCCTGGAACTTTCAGCAATCCACCTGCTTCACATTCCCGTATGCTGAGATTACAGGTATGTACTCAGATTATTTTACACATTATACCTCATTATTTAGCAGTCCCGGGGATTGAATGCAGGGCCTGGCACACGCTAGGCAAGCATTTGACCACTGAGTTATACCCGCGGCTCTTGCCTGCACTGTTTCCTTGCTATTATTTTATTCACATGTTTGTTTTCACAAGTGAGCAGGGAGGCCCTGCAAGATAGGGCTACATCTTGTTCGTTTTATGCTTCTAGTGCCTGGCACACTCAAAAATCCAAGTAAAAACTGGTGAAACATGCCAAAATCAGAACTTTGACAAGAGGGCTTACATTCTAAACCAGTGACCAACGTGTTGGCACCATCTGTGACTTTGTCACGTTTCAACAGGGATCCTTACTTCCAATCTACATGCTGTCAGTTTTCAAGCATCCACAGAGCGTGGTCTAAATGTCTACCCCATGCCAGCTACTGAGGGGGCTATGCAGATGGAAAGCATTTTCTCCTTTCCTTTTGCAAGATTAGTCTCTGTCGTGAATCACACTCTATATTCAGAAGCCATCCTAATAAATATCGCTGGGTTGATTTGATAGCTCTGGCTGTCATTTGAAACAGAAAATCAGTCCAACCCTAGTGCAGTTAATATCAGTTCGAGAGCTCCAAGCCTCAGTTGGCCAATGTTTTCATCATATGGAGACAATCTGAACTTTACTGCCATCAGAAAACAAAGGCAATATCGAATGCAAGAATTAGGAACGCATATCAGCTTTCACAGCACTTTTTGGTGATTATAAAAGTACACTTTTGTGTTGCCATGAAAAGAATTTCTAGTAGCCAAACTGTTGTGCTGGTGTGTGGTGAGTATAGAGGCCTCAGTGGCCTCTCTGCCTTTGATCTTTTGAATTTCTGAAGTTGTGAGATTTTGCATGCTACAGTGATAATCTGGGAAAACGTACAACCACTATAAAAGGACATTTTTCTATTAGTCCAGGAATAATCTCTTATAGCAAAACCACCTGACAGAACCATGTGGGCACATATCACCCGTATGAAGACCAAAGATATTTTTACAACTGGGGATTATTTTCTTCCCTTTGTACAAATCCATATGGTGCCTATTCCCACATCAGTCATCTGTAGTGCTGTCTCAGTCAACTCCAAAAATAGAATTGAAAATGTTTGCTCCCAATTTCTATAAAAAAAACCAACTTGGTATTAGTTGTTCTATTTTTCCACAGGCATACTTCTCTATGTAATGGCATGTCACCTTAACTGGAGTTGGATGATAAGTGTGAATAAAGCCACCATGAAATATGGGTGCTCTGTTCTGGACATACTCTGCTTGATCTTTCCTCCACTCCCTGCTGCTTCCTCTTCTAGAATTAATTGTCTACTTGTCTTTTCAAAGGATGATACTTGCTCCACTATAAAAAGCCCATCTGCCTGCTGAGTGTCATAGCCATCTGGGGACACTGGGCTACAGTATCTCCTCCAGCCAATCTGCCTGACCATCCATCTTCCTGTCCATCCATCTTCCTACCCACCCATCCATCCACTTATCATCCAATAGAGAGTGGTTGAAGAGTACATCCACTATTTACTGGGGATCTTTTCCTATGAGAATGTCTGGCTGTGGTATATGTGCTTCCAGAAATAAAATGGGGAGAGAAACATTTTACCAATATGCCTGTCTAAGAAGAGCAGAGTGCTTCTCTCCAGAGAGTGACCTTCCACAAACAAGTAGGGGTAGACTCTGACAGCCTCATTGCTTTCCTGAGTCCTGTCCAGAGGTTTCATCTGCTAGTTAAAGGAATTCTAAGTATGATCAAATAAGCCGGTCCAAATAAGGCATTAGGACTATAGGAGACAGTGGTTTGGGAATGGGAGACAACTTGAGCACATGTATCCCAGAGATAATCCATTCTAATGCCATACAAATCCTTTAGTCCAAACAGAAGGGAGGAGCAGAGTCATTGCTCTCACTTAGGGAATCCCAAACTCACTACAGTGCCTGAAAAGTCATGAGGGAGTCACTGCTGACTTAGCCCCAGCCCCAATGAAGACACTGCTGGGTTTCTAGAAGAGATTGGGGCCGTTTCACTGGAGCTCAGCCTCGGGGAGTCTAAGCTCTGAGATGAGTTAGTGCTAAAATGAACAGTGGAAAGCAAAGATCCTATTTAAACAACAATAAAATTTTCTATGAAATCTACTGTCATCAAGTGCAACACTTTTCCCCAGCTTGGGCGAACTTCTGACAGTCTGTACCTTGGACCTCTGTGAAAATTACTTTGTAGCATTTCATGCCCTGTTGATTTAGGCTCCTTAACAGTAGAGTCCTGTAAGGGAGCTTTGTGTAGGAGAAAGGATGGTGGGGAGGGAGCCTGTATTCTAGCACTAGTTCTACAATGAACAACCAGCTTGTAGATTTGAAAAACAGGAGACTTCTGTGCTAATGCTATCATGGCTATAAAACCAGCAGACTAAATAAGTTATATCCCTATCTAAAGCTCTAGGATTTATAACACATCAATCACATGAAACATGCCATGAAGAGGAAGAAAATCGTGACAGCAGCACACAGCAGGATCTGCCCAGTTCTCAAGGACTGTTCCTGAAGACTTCCTTGGAAATGACATTTTGTTTCCCCCAAACTCAGGAGACTTTATTTGCATAATTCTCTTGCTAGTGCTCTCCATTCTCCACCTTGTGTCCTTATTGTTGACACACATGTCTTGCCTTCCTCATGAACTCTAAGCTCCTTCAAAACATGGTCCATCTTTTGATCTCTTGCCATGTCTAGCCGTAGCTTCATAAATACTTGTTGAATGAATCAATGGTTCTGTGAAGAGCGCCTGATTAGCTCTTCTTCCAAATAATTATTCTTTCTACTTCAAAGATAAAATTGAGACCCAAACACTCCGACTTATTTATCTCAGTTTACAAAATTGAAGTCTCAGTTCCAAAGTACTTAGAGTGATGAACTGTTCTTTTAGGAAACCTCCATGGACATCCATTCTGATGCTTATTTCATTAATATCCAAAGCCTGAGCAATAGTAGTAACAATAACAACAATAATGATAATATTAACTATACCAAGAACAATAATAACTGAGCTTTTGACTAGGTCACTTTTCTAGCTCAGAACATGGTCTTTGGGAGAATATTTCAGATATAAACTGAATAAAACAAGAAACATTCTTTTTTATATATTTCCCCACAATTTTATTAGTTTAAAAAATGCAGTCACTCTTTCTGTAACAATAGTGACCTCTATGTGTAATATCTTGTTATTCATTCACTTGCCAAACATTCGACATCATAATTCAGGTATAATGCAACATATTAAAGATATAAAGATGAGAATAATACAGCTCCTTCAAAAGCTGACAGTGCAGGAGAGAAAATAAAATTATGAAAACAGCACTTGGATATAGCATGGGTCTCTGAACGTAGACAGACTCTCACTTTTCAGGGCACAAGCTGTACTTGACTGTTAACTATGACCCCGAGTCATCTAATTTATCTTACTGGAAACTATTGATGTTTAAGACCAAATGTTAAAAATATAAAGACATGTGCCATGAGGTATTCTGACAAGGACTCTTCTTTTGTGACATAGCCATCTGGCTCAAGCCAGAGAAATTCAAACAGAGGAGAGACAGTCTGTCTACATTCCTGTTTTTTTTTTTTTTTTTTTTTAAGCATGTTGAGCTTCCATGGTGGCTAGTGCCACCAAGACCTATCTCTGTATGAGATGCATGCCCCATTCAACCAGTTCCCTTTCATCCCATCCTCCAGCACAAATTTTTTTGGCTCACATTTCCAATAGTGGCAATTGCAAGTGTTCGGAAAGCTGCCATCTAATAAGCCCAACTTACTACCTGTTGAAGGAGGTTTTTACATTTTGTTCCCTAAGACTCCCTTTTTTTGATGGTTAAAGTCCAAAGAATACTTCTCAGAATAATTCTAAACTAATAAAATATAGGATATTTAAAGATATACCCATATATGTACACAATTAATAATAATCATAAATAAAAGCATCTGAATAAAGCTAGTACTAAAGAATACGATGGTTTGAGGTGAAGAAGAATGTCGGTGATGTTTTAGGAGATCTGTATAAGCATAACATCAAAATAGCTTTTGATTCTCCACAACTGTGTCAACACTACTATTACCTGATGCATGTGTTGCTAGGGCAGGATATTTCAACTACCAACCGTAGAATACAAGATGCAATTCTTACCCCATTTGAGCCCATTCTGTTCACAGTGTCCCCTGAATTTTCATAAGACTTCGAAAGCAAAAAAAAAAAGAAAATCTGAATTTTTTAAATCTTTTAAAACATGCCCTCTAAATTAGACACAATGCTTCACATCTGAGACTAGAGAGCCAGATCTGTGAATTCTGGTCTAGCCTGAGCTGCGTAGTAAGACCTCATATAACAACAACAACAACGTGCTGTCTGAAAATAATACAGAGCAAATTAATCTCATTAAACTCTACAGTTTCTCTTAAGTTTTCCATTTGAAAACAGTGATGGTATTCCAAAGTTTCATTGACATTATCTCTTTCTTTTTCACCTGCAGGAATTTCTTAATTTTCAACCTTAACAATGAAAAGTCAGAAAATGAGCATGAGTTCCAAAATGTTACAACCAATCTGCACAGTCTCCTGGGAATGGAGGATAAGCTCACAGTAGTGCCTCAGTATCAGCTATGACATTTTCCTTCACTTGGGAAAAAAAAATCTGTCAGAATAGTTGACTTCGTATTTTTAATGTTTAAATGGTGAGATATGTTTGTAAAGAGAACTGATTTTTAATGTTCATTTGACTTTCTTACCAAAACAATCATTTTAAAGCATTAAGATGTTAGGTATATTAAGGCAAAAAAGCAAGAAAGGAAACAATGGAGGAAGGGAGGGAGAGAGGGAGGGAGGGAGGGAGGGAGGGAGGGAGGGTGAGAAGGAGGGAAGGAGGGGCAGAGAGGAAGGATGGAGGGGGAAAGAAAGAAAAAGAAAGAGGGAAGAAAGGAGAGGGAGGGAGGGAGGAAGGAAGGAAGGAAAGAAGGAAGGAAGGAAGAAGGAAAGAAAGAAAGAAAGAAAGAAAGAAAGAAAGAAAGAAAGAAAGAAAGAAAGAAAGAAAGAAAGAAAGAAAAGAGAGAGAAGACTTATCCCAGGGCAGATGACGGAGTTTTTCATTTGTTTAGCTTCTGGTAGATATGTGTGTTTGAAGCATTTGGAGACCATATCTCTTAGGAGATAAAGGACAGCTCTAAATTAGGTGTAGCTGGATAGTAGTGGATTCAGACCAGATACAGTTTGTTATGTACCAGTTCTGGTCTGGGAAATAAAACTTTGAATAAGAAACACTCTCTGTCCTCCAGAACCATTTGAAAGTGAGTGGAAGTTGTAAGCAAAATATCACACAGGAAGTTACAACCCATGCTCAGTTGGATGAAGAAGTATGTAGAATGAATGTAGACTGGAATAAAGAAAAGATTTAAACTACTATAATGAGTAGACTTCTATTGTCAGGCAGCCTTGATAATAAGGTAAAATTCCCACTACATTTTCAGAGTGTTCTGGATTATGACTCCCACCAAATATGTTTGTTTTTTTCCTATGATACTGAGCTCTTAAAGGAACCTTATCTTCTTTACTGTGATAATCTATATCCTTGCAGAGTGTTCTGTAGATAGCACCTTCTCAATACCTACTTAGGAATATCTGAATGAAAGTCAAGGAAGGTGGGTTTGAAACTGAAGGTCTACAACAGCTTGATTCATAAGATTCTTTGTGTGGGTGAGTGTTGTATGTGTATGTGATTGTGTGTGTGTTTGTGTGTGTGTGCGCGTATGTGTGTGTATAAGCAGGGGGCTACTTCAAGTGTTGTTTTTCAGATGCCATCTACCTTAATTTTTGAGACAACATCTCTCATTGGCTTCATGCTCACCAAATGGATGAGGTTGGATGACTGGCAAGCACAGGGATCTACTTTTCTCTGTCTCCTCAGCTATGGAGGTACAAGCACACTCTGCCCTATGGGTTCTAGGGGTTGAACTCAAGGTAAATTCTTTACCAACTGAGCTATCTATCCAGTTCTAACATGTGACATTCTGAAAGCCTGAAGTCTTGATAAGTCTGTCTGTAAAATGGGGATGACGGTATTACAACAACAATAATAGCTAGAACCTTTGTAAAAACTGCACGATATCTACAAAATATTTAGCAAAGTCACATTTGATGCTGCTGCTTTGACAGAGGGAAGAGTATAGACCTGAAGTCAGAGGTGGGATGAGGCACAATGATGCATTCCCATCGTCTCGGTGTAAGGAACTCAGGAGAAATGGTAGGCTTTCTGGGGAAACGTGTGAGCATGGAAACCAAATCGCCATACTTTGCCAGGTTAAGCATTTTTTTTATTTACAATATCTAGATAACGCTCTTCTAGATCAAGAACGTATTAATATGATAATGCTCTTCTAGATCAAGAAAGTATTAATCTGATTTCATTCTCTGAAACCAAACGACATTTCTAGTCTGCCTGCTCCAAAGTTTTGGAGGAAATGAGACTCATATTCTTCGTTGCGATGAAGTCTTAAATATGCATTCCTAAAATCCGTACCTCTGTGTTACTCAAAGGTTTAAGAAGGAACAGTTTTGAGTAATCTCTTTGAGTACAGAATCTGGTTTCAAGACATGAAGCATGCTCTTGCTCAGGAGACTGCCACAGCTACAGCTCTCAAACTAAAGGCTCAGTATGTTCTCATGTATTTACTTTATGAAATATAGCATGGACATGTAACTAATACACTCATTTGGATATACACCTAAATCACTATTAAAAGCACACATTTAATTCTAATGTTATTGCACAAAGAGGTTCAATAGGTATCTGTGAAATATATGCTTATACGATTGAATGATTGGTTATATTTGTAGTTATTTAATGTAGTGGTAATCTTAAAAAAAGAGAGACATGGACTGTGGTTTATTTGGCTATCTGAGAGGAATTGGGGGTGGGGTGCTAAGCCACAGTAAACTGAAAAGCAGCAGTTGAGGTTCTGGGTCTTAGATGAGAGATGATAAATCTTAGACAATTTCCCAGTCTCTGGAATTAGTCATTTCTCTCTCCCTTGCTATGCTGTATTCTTCCAGAGGTGTGCTTGGTTCCGACATGAGGGCCCTGAATAAATCTCTCCCCTCCCACAGAGCTTCTCCAGCATTGAGACACCACACACAGTTCTAGACAGCAAGGAGGAGTGTGACAGAAACCAACCCAGCTTTAAATGAAGGAGACAGACACACAGTGACCCCACTCTTCTCCCAGACACTAAGGAATCTTAATTTTGTCCTTGAAAACCTCTTTTCTTTGATTCAAGGGCACCACACCTCCAGCAGAGTACAGTGGCCCTAGAAAAAAGTAGATATGAATGCTTTCAAGGTCTCATTCATGCACACATGGGCAGCTCCCTCAGCCTCCTGTAATCCACCCTATGAGCTTGGAGCCATGCTATCTTGACAAAACTACCTTGGCTTCCTTTTCTCTGAGGCATCTGTCCCTAGCCCGGTGGACTCCAGGCCTTCTCACTCACAGGGAACCATAGATTTCCCAGAATGAGACTGCTCTGTGATCTCCAGTGTGGGTTCCAAAGCCCCATCCTGAGCCTCTCCCTGAGCCCTCACATACAGTAGTGATTTGTATGGTGGATGAACCAAAGAGATGGTATCTGCCAAAGCTAACACACCTACACTGCTAAATGACACCTAATGAGGACATCTGTCCACTTAGAAGTCACCACTGCCAGTTATACCCCGTAAGAGCGATGTATTCTTTCTTCTCTGAACATTTAGAGCATGGGCTCTCAGAGCCATCTGATTAAGACAGCAATAAATCCCAATAGCCAGGAATTCGACTATAGTTGGGAAGGGCTAGGTTTAAGCATCTCTGAGCTCTTAGAGATAGATGCCTGACTCTTGTTTTTATTAGCACGTCTTGGGTTCTAGCTATCACTGAGACAGCTTATTTCACATCTCTACTTTTAAAAGCTCAGATTCCAAAAGTATTACTGATTATGCAGAGGCCTTGGACTTACACTTGAGACATGCTTACAATAATGTTTGGTTCTACTGATGAAGCAGCAGCAGGAACAAACAAACAAAAACCAGCTATTATTCTTGGTGAAGCCTCGAGGAAGCCCATTCTTTCTCTTCCTCTCGTCCCTATATTTGGTTTCCCGCTCTTTCATCTCCTAAAAGTTAAAGAGTACTTGAGTAGAATCAACAGGTGAAGCTAGCTAAAAGAAACAGAAGCTGGGCTCACTAATAATAGTTTGTTGCTCTCCTTATTTCAGGCAACTCCAGTTCTGAAGCAAAACTAGAAACAATCCCCCTGGGTGATGTATCTCTTCATAAGACTCTGGACTGTGTTTTCCAGAGGGAGAAGGGTACAGAAACTTGAACGGGTGTTCTATAGCCATTGGGAAATTGGTGTGAGCATGTGGAGAAGAGGTGTCACTTTGTTTCGGAGTTTGCGTGCTGCCCCCTTCTGGCTTCTATGCCCAGACTCGTCAGCACATCAAACCTGCTTATTTCAACTCCGCACCTGTGTGTGTGGTGTACCTGGGAACACAGAAAAGAGTGTTGAAAATATTCAGGGCATCTCATCAAACGTATATCCTTGAGGCTCACCAGAGGAAATAGGCTCATTTTCCCTGCAGCTCCTGGGTCTCATTTGAGGCTGCCCACCATCACAGAATCTCACTTCACATTCTTGCTGTGTGAAACATCTCATTCTCCACCCCCTTCAACTCCCACACGGCTCTGGGACTCATCTCAACAAATTAATGCTCCACCAAGGGCTGGTCCTGTTGATGTGCTGGGCAGTCAAGGGGGGTTTCCTACGAGAAGTGTTGGCAATGGCAAGTATGCCCCAGTGGTGGGTTAGTGTTGTTGTCATGAATGGTCTTAGGAACTACATTTTTTTTTAAGCCTGATATGTGATCAGGTTTGCTTTCTATACATTATTAAGTCCACGTGTACAATTCTTAGAGACAAGAGTTATGTGATAGGAGGAGAAGCAGGTAATTGAAGAAGCAGATGCCGCCGTAGATCAAATTTATAATTACATGTCTTCCTCTTCTAAGCAATTCATCTTACATGCTGGTCCTTTGTGGGACTTGTCAGAATCCCAATACCGGGCACATTTTCTTGGGTTGAAATAATTCATTACTGTTCTCCTAGCTGCTTAAAGGAGTCTAACCCTGGGCTCTTGCCTGCCACCTGGCATATATGCTGTCACGGCACTGGAGCACAGACGTGACTGGCCCAGTCTGCAGTGTGCCTGGGAGGCTGCCGTCTCTCACAATTTGCCCTTGACCCAGGCAGGCCAGTTATCTCATATCAAGAGAACCCAGGACTCAACTCAGGATTCAGCACCATTCTCTTGAACCAGAAGAGAGCTAAGGTAGAGGTATTTTAAACTAGTTAAGGGCCTATACCATACACAATTTGAAGAAATCTAGAGCTTTGGCTAGCTATTGTGAGACTTAGAATGAGCATTGGAACAGCTCTCTCCATAAAAATGATAGCATAAGACAGTGAGTAATCAAAACACTGTGTGCACATAATATATGCCTATAGTCCCTGCCTTTATCCAGATAGATACATATATTTGAAAAGCTGCAAATGTATCAGCCTAAACAAAGTGAATGTATTCAAATTCTTACTTAGTCAATACCAACACACCCAGCATGGCTTTAGATTTGAACGGCAAGAAGAAATGAGTTATAGAAGATGGGCAAATGCTCACAATAAAACGTCCAGGCCTTCAGGATGACTCAGTTGTACCAGTCCGAGGACCTGAGTTTGAGCTCAAGATCCCACTGTGAAAGGACAGATGTGACTCTCTAAAGATTTCCTCTAATCTCCACATATGCACTCCACACAAACACACAACAACAACAACAATAATAATAACCATTTTAACTACAAAAAGACTTAAGGTGGTTCAGTTACATGCATTGATTAGCAAACATTTTATAATCATTCCTCTGGTGATATAAAATGCAAGACATGTTTACCTATACCACTAACATGTTCTTTCTTAAACACACTATCTAGTTCTAGTTAGCACATCTACTGCTTGTCATGACTTTTTTTAAAAAATGCCCCGTGTGATCATTCATTTTAGTCAAAGGGCAAAAATGTGTTATTTTCCTATCTCCATGGTAGAGCTACGCATGCATTCTTCTTAATGACGAAAGAACACATTCATCTGATTAAATGAAAATGGGTCAACTTAAATTCTCCATGGTGATATGCAAAGTGAATAGCTTTCTTATAACTTCCTTATCTTGCTTGGCCAGGTACAAGATTTGGGATAAGGACAGTGCTGAAGTTTAGGTACCACGGAGGGGATGAGCCAACTATCAATGAATGGGTCACCACTCCCAGGAAGTGTTAGGAGCCGGCTGGAGGAATGCTGTTCGGATACTGCTTCTGGTTACCCAAACCTGCATGTCATCCTGAAGAGATCCCTACAATGTATGTTCCCCACACCAGGGGCCACGAATAACAGCTCTTGAGGACTGCCCCAAACAGGGCCAATCCTTTATCAGAATTACTCAGTCCCTTTGGCTTTTCCGGGAAGATGGAACTGATTAAGTAATGTTAATTTAATCATAAGTAATCAACATGGGAAAAAATTACATAACCAACTTCAAAATTGTGAATCAAAGATGGCGAAAACCCAGGAAAAGAGCTGTTTTGTCACTCCCACACACGCCCACACAAAACTTTCCCCTCAAAAATAAACAGGGAGAAATCCATAAGTTTGGCGATTAAATAAAACAGAACTACGAATTGGCATTGCTTGAAAACGGTTATATTTAGTGCAAAGTTCTCCAATTCATATTTTTAAATTATGCAGTCCAGGCTGGCCTGGAACTCACAATCCTCCTGCCTCAGCCTCTTGAGTGCTGGAATCAATTCGTATGTTTTTAACCTAATTTGAGAGAGTTAGGAACTCATCCTGTGGAGGAGGGTTCTGAAAGAGAAATGTGTTTTTAATTCATCAATGAAGGTAAGAATAAGACAACTACGTTTTAAAATTGCTGCCTTGCTTCTTTCCTTTTCTCCTTCAGACAGTCTAAAGACATAGTGATATTTCAACCATGAGGCTCGATCCACTTGGCCACATGCTTAGGAAATCAAGACCATGCCCAAGTCTTTGGCTTCCTGATTCTACAGAGCACATTAATGTAGTAGACAGGCGAACAATATTCATTGCCTGTTCTCTAAACAATCACATGATGCTTGACTTGCAATGGTTCATCATTGTAATGGAAATCATCAAGGGGTCCCACACGACAATATGTAGGTACTTGTGTTATTTTAAAAAGAAAGATCTCGGTGGAGTTTAAAGGTCTCCGCTCTCCACCTACGCAGAATCCAATAGGTTGAATAGGTTGACCCACCTGGTGGCTGCAGCCACACAGAAGCAAGGTAACCAACTACCCGGGAGAACTCAGGAGGGCATTCACTCCATGCTTCCTTGCGCACCAGCCCCACAGATAGACTAAATCCACCTTAGTTGCCTTGGGAAGGCAGAAGGTAGAAACCTGTGCGCGTCAGATCAGTCGTGACAAGCCGCGTACCTGCAATGACGGGATGAAAGCCTCCTCCTGGGGTCCCTTGTGTGTCTCCTTGTCGCTCTCCTCTGTGTGAATGACACGATCCACAGCGGGGTGTGCACAGGATCGCCCGGGGCAGTCGCAGCCTGGTTCGGCAGGAGGCCGGGGAAGCAGCTCCGGTGTGCGGAGCCAGCAGAGACGAGCGGAGCGCGCAGAGGGCGGAGCGCGTCCCGGCCGCGCCTGCAAATGTGGAAGGAGCTGGAGACAGCACTGTGTCCTCTGGGCGCTGCGCTGCGTGGGGATATTATCACAGGCTGGGATTTCTATTGGCTCGGAACACCAAACAAATCACACCAGCCACCCCCTCCTTCTCGGCTTCACTCAGCTCTGGCTTCTCATCATCTAACCCACAAACATTGCAGCCACACACACACTTCAGTCGCTCGTCCTGTTTCTCCATTCTTCCCTGCAGACTGGGGATTTACAACCTTGTGGGCAGCTCTTCACATTTTGTTTAGCAGACTTCCGATGCAAAGCTTGTCACGTAGAGAAATCCAACATCCTCTTAGCCCGCAAAACTCACTCATACCTTCAGATCTCCCTCTTTAGGATGGACTCAAAATGTGAAGCATGTAGAATCATACACACACACACACACACACACACACACACACACACACACACACACGAGCACATAGAACCAGACTCTTTTTGTTTTGAATAACAGACGCTGGTGAAGTTAAAGGCAAGCTGAACCCCGTGGCCAAAAGTGAGTTTAACTAGTAATAAAATTTTTAAATGAATTCGGTGCAAAATACACAACGTTTGGAATTTCCATTCCCCATACTGCATTAGTCATTATTCTCCCTAATTTCTTTTGTTGTTTCGTGAATGCAGAGATCTCTAATATGAATCAGACACTTCAGCATCTAGAGAACATAGACCAATTCTTGTATACTTGTACTAGGCGTGCGAGACCAGCTCACCATGATGCTCTCTGGATGCTGGCTTCCTTTCTGCAGGGTTCTTTGGTCTCCATTGACCTTTTCATCACTGAACCTCCGTGTGACTCTGCTGACCAAGCCACCTGGGTGGAAAATTGTCATCTGCATATGTGCACAGAGATAAACCTTTGACCCCCTAAATGGGAAAAAGCCCCAAGAAAAATCTGAGACCTTAGGCACTGAGCTGGGAGAATTAAAATAAAATAAGTTTTCACCATATTTTATAAAACAGCCTCCCATGGCCTTCCTTCCAAATAAGGTTCAGTGATGCTCATGGAAATTTTAATAACAGATTTCCCGGCAGAAGCTGTCACTTCTGAAACCACAGAGCTCCGATTTGATTCTTGACTTGACAGTTTCTCTCCCAGAATTGTCTACTTTTGTGTACCTTACTAAAATTTGACAGTCTGGCTTCAGCCAGCTCAGAGAGCACATATCACTCCAAAATCATAGAAAATAGTAAGTTTGTGAAATTTGTTACCAACAAACATCTTACCTGCTTTCTCTTCCCGTTTGGATACGTTCCAAGAATCCTGAACTGCAAAGCTGTTTTTCAGAATGGGCCAACTTAGAGCCAGCCAAGAATCTCCAGACTTTGCAGGGGAAGAATCAGAAGAATATAGCGTCTTCCTGAAGGCAACAGTAAGCACAGCTGGAAGATGTGACGGCCTCCCTTCTATTATCTTGGAGTTTTCTTCCCACACTAACTAGGCAAACCAAAGGAAGCTGAAGAAGCAATGCAGCAGATTCTGATCACTGCCAACCTTTGCCCAGAAGAGCTAACAACATGGTCTCAGTCATCTAACCTGATAATCATTCTACACATTATTTCAAGACTAGTCATATATGCAAGTAATTTATCAATCCCTTGTTTTAGAACTGCCTTTCATGGTGAATACAAGTAGGAATCACCTACAAATAATGACAAACCAACAACGACAATAATAACCAATAAAGCAAGTCTTTTTATTTTGATGATACTCAGGGCTCATTATAGCTTTTCATATCACTAGAGAGACAGTGCCATGGAGTGATGAATAATGAAAAGGCACAGATAACATGCCTATATGCTTAGAATTTGGAAGGCCAAGGCTGGGGGACCTTGAGTCCCAGGCCTGCCTGGGCTACATATCAAAACCTTGCCACTCTCTGTCCCAACAAAAAAAAAAAAAAAAAAAAAAAAAAAAAGAAAGGAGAAAAGGAGGGAGGAGAGGAGGGAGGGAGGGAGGGAGGACAAAAGGAAGGAAGCAAGGAAGGAAAAGGAAAACACAGATAAATCTTAAATTTCATTTCAGGTAATAATTCAAATTTCCTTTTCTTTCAGTTAATGAAGAGCAAAACTAGATGATTTAAGAGGCACTTCTTGTGCCTAATCAGTTATGCAATTAGTGAAAAATAAATCAGCATATATTCTTTACTCTTCTTTCTTGTTTCTAAGATAATCCCCATATGCTACAGTTCATTAAGCCGTCCTTGTTGTAAATGGCATGGACAGTAGTAAAAACAAAGCTCTTGATCTTGGTAGGAACAATAATGAGTAGACCGCAGTGCAGATTAATGGCCAAGCATGTCTACTTTAGTTTCTACTCTACTTTCTTGTCACTCTCTTTGCTTCCATACGCTATTATTTTTTTTTAAATAGGAGGCATTCAAAACTTGGCATGTGTCCAAGAGAGCTGCTGATAAGAAAATGATCATGCATACTACAATTTATAAGGGATGCTGCAGAGCACTGGGGGTCCTGTCTTGATAGAACTTGTGACGAAGCAATGACACACTTTCAATTATTAAAAATGGAGGGAAATACACTTAACAATCCGTGTAATGTTTTAAATGTATTGTCATTTTCAGCAATATTTTCTTTGAGTGTATGTGCATGCATATGTATGTTCAAGTGTCTCTGGGTGTAGAGGTATGTGTATGAGTGTACGTGCGCGCGCGCGCGCGCGCGCGCGCGCACATTGGAGTCTGAGTATCACCCAATAGGCTAGGCCAGTGAGACCCAGGGCTCCCCTATCTCTGATTCTTCAGCACTGGGCCTTGGGATGATTCCAAGCATGCACCACTACATCTAGCTTTTTTTTTTCCCCCTAGGGGTGCTGTAGATCCAATTTTGGTCTTCATGCTTACACAACAAGCACTATTCCCTCTGAACTGCATCCCTAGTCCATCCATTCACCAGTGTTTTCTTATTTGGATCTTTAAGGGCCTCATGTGAACTACAGGTAAACATTATTTGGACCTGACATGGTCACGTTAATGCTATGAAAAAAAAGATGGGGAAAACCTTGAGTTTTTCTAGGGAGAAAAACAAACTAACAAAAACAGTGGTAGACAAAAATTCAGTCTACTGAAAGACTTCTCACAAATTAACATTTTCATCAGCTGAAAGGATTCCTTCTGTAGGAATTGAAGATTTTGATGTAAGTCACTGACTGGTCAGGAGAGGACTCACAGTCATTAAAGAGATTATGAAAGTGTTGCTAGAGAGTCAGACAAGATGGCCTAAGGTTTATTTCAACCTGAAAACATCTGTGACTTTATTATTGGACTTAAATGTTACTAAGGAGTGTACCATTTCATTGAGTGATTTTCATGGCATATCATTAAATCTACAAAGTTTACAACTTGTGATCTAAGTAGATATAGGCATGATGTACAGATGATTATTGATGGCCTTTTGCCCTTCTTTGGATGTATTTTTATGTTTTTGAGGAATATATAGATAAATATTATACATATACATATATATAGTTTGTAAAATGACATAAAAAGGTTAAAAGGTTATGTTTCATGCTCTGCTATTCAAAGATAAAAAAGTCCCATGTGATCAGGAAGCTGAAGATGGACCTTTGCAGTGTTAAAGCTTTATTTTTAGAGCTTGTCTGTTCCTGCTCAGTTATATACTAGATATTTTCTTTATGCTAATATTCATCCCTTTCTATCTCTTTAATAATCTAAATGGCTTTTTTTTCATTTATACATTTGTCGATGAATCCGTAAATGGTAGGCTACTCCTTTTATAGCTATAGATACTTTCCTTAGATTATCATAGATGTTTAAGTCTAAAGTTGTTAAAATGCATTTGATATGGATAGCTTTAAAATCTTTAATTTACTGGTTAATAAATTTTTATTCCTCCATCAGATAAAAATTTTTATCTTATAGAATACCATCAACATCTTTGTTGATGATGTGGTTAGACTCATCTCTAAATGAAATACTTATGATTCATCGATATATATGATAAGAATACACACACACACATATATATTCAACTGATATTTCCATAAAATAGAATTTATCGCTCTTGTGGCACAATATTCCTGCCAAAATGTGTACAAGTGATTTATAAGACTTTTATAGGAAAAATTATAGCCCTGACTGTGTTTCTGAATAAGCTCTTTGGCCATGAGAGTGCCATCTGTCATGTCTGTGTCAGCCCAGCAGAGCAGAGAGCACAGCCCACAGATGAGCTAGGAAAATTAATAGGAAAGTAAATGACCACATATTCAGCTGAAGCTCCATAATTTTCCCTTAAGACCCAGGAAGCAGATGGCCATGAGTTCTTCTGACTCATTAGCCCATGTTTATTAGATGTCATCAAAGTCTTTGCATTGTACTCTTGGTTCTGAGATATGGATAAGAAGAGATGAAGTGGTTTGAAATCAGAGCAGAAAGCCACCTTTGGCCTAAATGTGCTGATGTTGTGTAAACAGTAAGTTCATGTAATATAAGTAAAATAAAATTAGGAAACTGTATCCATTTAGCAGACTCAAACTGTCTTCCAAATCCGTATACCTCCACCTATAGATCAGTGCAGCTCTCAGACCCCATCAGAGAAGTTTCTCTGGTCAACGAATGATGGTTAGTGCAGACGTAACTGGTCAAAGCACAGAGAATAAATGTTAATAGAGCTCAGCCAGAATAGGACATCTGTATCAGACCCCCTCTTCAAGGTTCAGGAACCCTTGTAAAAGAAGAGGCAGAAAGATTGTAAGACCTGGAGGTTGGGGCAAGAGGGCCTGAGCAAAACAGTGTCTTCTGGAAACAACAGAAACTGTTTTGACTATTAGCTCACAAGAGTTATGGTTGCGAAGACCTACACAGAATCAAGCCATCAACGGTCTAGCATGGAGTGAAAAGATGATCATGAGCCTCCACACTTAACCAAGGAGCTATGGATAGTTGATGGCTTCTGAAGGAGGAAGAGACAGTTTTCTTTAAAAGTGTGCTTTTTGGTAGATTAACAACTCTCTAGTGAACCCAGGAGTATATGAGCAGCACAATTAGATTCAATGAGTTACACAAAGAAAACCAAAAAAGATATGAAAGTCGGGGGAGTGTAGGAAGGTGGGGGTGGATCTGGGAAGAATTAATGGAAAATTTGGAGGGTAAATATGACCAAAAAATTTTATGAACTTCTCAAAGAATTAATTAAGAAATGAAATAAAATTTGAAGGGGCACTTTGGTATTGCTGTGCCCTCAATTTCTGATGTAAACAAGGATATAAATATAAGAGAGAAAAGACTTATCTTAACTCATAGTTTCACAGAATTTCAGTCCATCATGGCAAGGAAGCCATGACAAAGTAGCTAAGATCACAGTGGCTACAGCTAATAGGTCAGGCTGTTCACACTGTGATGGATCAAGAGGCAGAGAGAAAAGAGAAAGTCAGGGACCTGCCATGACTGGCCTGCTTTCCCCTAGATAGACGTCACCTTCCAAAGTTTCTAGAACATTCAAAAAATGTGCCACCAACTGGGGACCAAGCATTCAAAACATGAACCTGTGGTGGACACTTCAGATTCAAACTATAGTGTAAATGTACCAGAAGGAATGATGAGATGGTCCTCTTGTGGTGCCTATCACTCTCATAGCTCCTTCCTAGACCTGCCAGTCCAACTAAGGACACAGACATGCACAGTTGCACAGATGGATACAGATGTGTCCCATGAATTTGTATGTACCATGTTATTGATACCAAGCTAGGAAATCCAATCTTCACCTTGCAGAGGTCATGGTGTTTGTATGTTACCCAGATTTCTTCTTTTGAAGAGATTAAATGAGGCCTATTTACCATCTATCTATCATCTATCTATCTATCTATCTATCTATCTATCTATCTATCTATCTATCTATCATCTATCTATCTATCTCTATAATTGGAAATTGATAGCAATATGGTAAGCTTAAATATTAAAGAAAATCAATGGAAAGAGAATACCCTCGTTATGGATATGGTAGAATAAGCATATAAGCAAGGCAAGATGAATCCATTTGTTTCAATTTTCTAATTTCTGTGTGCATTCATGTACTAAATCTTTCAATGGACTGAGAGGAGCTTCATGGATTTCTCTTATTTGGAAAGGACACTAGGCAAGGAAAAGAGCCCACATCTAACAAGATATAAGAGAAGCCTGGGGCTAAGGTTTACATGATGGACAATACACAGTAGCTTATTGTGTGGATCTTGAGGTCACTGAATTCAGTCCTGAATCACTTAGTGTTTGGGTATCTACTTTTATTCATGGGTATCAGTTATCATATGTACAAAATGGGATCAAAAACATCTGCAAGTTAGAGTATTATAAGAGGATTAACTTAAGTTTTACTTTCAATGGTTTACCCAGAACCTGATGTGGAGGAAATAATAAAGGACACATTCCAAGCTTGATAGAGCAGGCCCTTCATGTGCTGTACATCAGAGACTTGACTAGTCATCACTTGGATGTGGAGGAGGCATATTCCCTGGATGGCTTCTAGCACTCCTAGGATTACATACTGACTATATTTTTAGACATAATCCCAAATAATTCAAAAATCTTTCTTACTAGAAGAGCATAACATGACTATTTAATTTTAAAGCATACGGTTGCCTTGTAGTAAAGGCAACACATTAAAATGGCAAGTGTCTACCTTATCTTGGGGTGAACTTGTGTCTCATCCATGCCTGTCACTATGTTTGGTCCCTAGCAGGCTGTCAGTGCAGATTAGTTGAGTACCTTAATTAACTAATTGGTTAGTAGTTTATTAGTAGAATGATAAGTCCCTTATGTAGATTGCAGACTGGCAAGGAATATAATTCTTAAGAAATGGGTTCCAATAAATTTTATCCAGTAAAAATTTTGTTTGGCAGAAATGTTTATTGATGGTTGATCTTGAGAGCTGACTGTCTCTGCCTACTCCCTGCCTAACACTGGCAATTGGGCTTACTCTGGTCGTGAGAATAAGTTCAAATTTTACATGTGCACTTCCAAAACAAGGCTTTAAGAGCACTCCTATGGCCCAGTGCATTTCCTCTTTTTTTCTTTTTTCTTTGAAGACACTGGCCAGGTCTTTGGGTCTCTGAATGACAATAGCATGAGGCAGAGCCATAGTCCTCCAGAGTCACAGATGTGGCGAAGATGAGTGGTACAAGCTGCCACAAGCTACAGAGACTATCGGTCATTTCTTGACTACCGCACAACATAAACTTGAGAATAAGTTTCTATAAGTAGATATCCAATTGTTTGATTCCTCCAGTTAGGTTTTGCTTCACCCTTTTGCTTCTTCCATTAACATCTTTAAAATGATCATCCATGCTTGGAAGCACTGTATCAGAAGGAGGCTCCTGGTAACCACATATTACACATGGCTGTTCCATACTGGTCTTGCATAACAACTAACCATAACATAAGAACAGAATGCTGAGCAATGGCACACTTAGTCATGTGTGTTTTGACACTTCCACATTTCCAGATGTGGCCTAGACCTGCATTCCTTTCCCCCTTTCTGTGTTTACAGTGGTGAGACACGCCTTCCTCTCTACAATACTCCTTGCAGAAAATGTTCTCTGTCCTTTATTCACACTTGGCATTATTTGTATGATCCACTTTTTTGTTAGCTCCCCAGGAAACATGGTTGCTATAACAATGAGACACACTCTAGCTGTATGATTAAAACAGAGCTTCCAAGTCAGATGGCCCAGGTCCAAACCAGCAATACATCATTATCTCTTCACCTGTCTCAGGCACAGCATCCTTCTCTAACGTAGAGCTACCAGTCAACCTCCATGATGTTTTAAATGGGGCCACAATATTATTTCGCATTGCTCTTGGTGGTAGATATGAAAACAGATCTTTGTTAGATGAATGAAAAATAGCACTGTTGTAGTAAGTAAGCTATTCCTCTCCATCATGTAACACTTTTTATTGAAGAGACATGTGGCCCAATGCCTCAGAAAACCCACTGATTGTCTCTCAAAGCAGTTCCTGAAGAAGTTGGAGAGTTGGCATTGTTTGTGTGTTTTAATGATTTGTGTGTTTTTAAGCAATAGGAACTGTTAGTTTTCAGTTAAAGACTGCTCACAATGGGAACGTACAATGTTAGAAAGAAAAGGCTGAGAGCCTTCTCCACAGCTGATACCTTTGTGAGGGATTCTTCCATTTGTGTGTGTGTGTGTGTGTGTGTGTGTGTGTGTGTGTGTGTGTGTTTTAATAATTTGTCTTTTTAAAATGGCACAAAGTATTAATTTTCAGTTAGTATCTGCTAACAATGGCAATATACAATATTATTGCTTTTGTTATATTTAATTTTTTGATGTGTGTATGTGTGTGTTGTCTGTGTATGTGTGAACACGTGTATGTGGGAGGGGGAATCAGAGAAAAACTTGTGGGAATTTGTTCTCTCTTACCAAGGGAGTATCAGGAGCAGAACTCTGGTCATCAGCCTAAGTACAAAGTGCCTTAACCCACTGAGCCATCTTTCTGGCCAAGTGTTATTGTTTTTTAAAACTCTGATCCAGCTTATTTACCAAGTAGGTCAAGTCATCCACCTCCAGCTCAGGGCCAGAACTGAAATCAAACAATCTATGCTGTTAGTTCTGATCTCCACAGTACAACGGCTGCCTTCTGGAAGGGCTTCAAGCAAACCTTCTTGATATCTGTGGAAGGGAACAAAAGTTATTTTGGAACATTGACAGAGGTTTTCTATTAATGTGCATCCTAGGCTGCCCTGCACAGACTTCCGAAAGCAGCAGGATCTGTGATGGGGGACAGCTGGCCAGCCTCAGAGCAAGCCTGGCCCCAGAAGGATTGCAGGACTGTCCCATTAGAGAAGCATGACTGAGAGCATCCTTCACAGCTGGTGCCTTCGCAGGAAGATTCCCATCAGGAGTAATTCCACAGACAGGGTCACAGAGTCATAAGTCTGTAGGGATTGGGTAACAATAAGATTACATCCCTCAGTCTCGTGGTTTCAGAAACTCATGAATATTAATGAAGTGCATGTGTCTCATCAAGAGAAATTATTGATTAAACTTCTGTACCCAAGTGTCAACATATTAGGGTTTAATAAAGTGATCTAAATTGATAGGGAACACCGATCTCTAACTCAGGCAGCAGAATGAGACCTTGTCTGCATAAACAAAGCACACAAGGAGAGACACCTTGTGTCCTTGTGATTGGTTCTAAAGTCAGCCTATTACTTCATCTCATAATATCACTAAGAATCTTTAAATTATATTCATTGGTATGTGTATGTATGTGTTTACTATTGGTCACTTTTAGAGGGTACTAGGTAGAGTTAGCTTTTTCTGAAGGACTTAAGGACTCAAGGACTTAAGCCTCACAAACCCTCTTGGTCCTCTGTGACCCTGAATGATCACACTGCTCAGCTTCATTTTTGACCAGAAGAAAGCATTCTACACACATGGAAAGGTCCTGCTGAATCCCATGTATATTTTCTTATGTATATTCCAGGCTTTAATGGTTTCTCATCTGAGCTCATTGTGGATGTGCATGCAGTTGTAATTATTTCATTTTAGAATAGCTTCTATTCTAAAAACCTGACATTAGTATTCATGGTCTTCAGAAGGCTCTAAATCCATACCAAAGATTTCTCTTCCAACTTTCTTTCTCCAGTGTGGGAGTCTGCTAGCATCTCCATAACAGAATACCGCAAACCGTGTGGCTTTGGACAACAAACTTGTATTTTCTCTGAGTTCTAGAGGCTTAGCCTGAAACCAAAGCATTGGTACAGTCACGCTTCCTCAGAAATCTTAGGGGAACATTTCCTTGGCTCTTTCTTGCTTCAGGTGGTGGCTGTCAGTCCTCAGTGTTCCTTGGTTGCTGCTTCCGCTTTTTAGTCCGTGTCTCAGTGGTTTTGATTATAAGGTTCATTGAAATAACCTCATCTTAATTTGGCTTTATCTTCCCCAAAGGTTCACATCCACAGTAACCAGAGGTGAGAGCTTTGGCATATGACTTAGTTAGGGTTTCTATTGCTGGGAAGAGACACCATGAACTCTTCTAAAGGAAAACATTTAATTGAGACTAGTTTACAGTTTCAGAGGTTTAGTCCACTATCATCATGACAGCACACAGGCAGACATTGTGCTGGAGAGGAGCTGAGGGTTCTACATCTGGATCAGCAGGCAGGAGAGAGAGAGAGAGAGAGAGAGAGAGAGAGAGAGAGAGAGAGAGAGAGAGAGAGAGAGAGAGAGAAAGAGAGGGACTGAACCTGGCTTGAGCATTTGAAACCTCAAAGTCTTCCCACAGTGACATACTTCCTCCAATAAGGACACAGCTACTCCAACAAAACCACACCTCCTAATAGTGCCACTCCCTATAAACCTAGGAGGGCCATTCCTTTTTAAAGTATGTTTTGGGAAAATACAGGCCAATCCAAAACATCTGGTAACTTCTATCACCACTGTAGCTCTCTTGCTCATCCCAAGGCCTATTCGTACCCAATCCTACTCCCACACCTTTATCTTTGAACAACAAACAATTCAAAATCCACTTGCTGTGTCTATATCTTGTATGCCATTGATAGACTAGTTCTTAGACAATGTTGAAGAGATAAGAAACATATTACCACTAAAGAGAGTCAACCTGTCCACAGAGCAGCACCACAGGAGGAGGTAAGGGTACAAAGAGCAGTTCTAGCAGTGTGTGTCTGGTAAAGGGTGAGCTGCAACAGCCATAGCAAGGATCTCTCAGCAGTAGGTCTTTTTCATGAGATTTTCTTTCCTCCGAACATCTTATACCTTGAGACTGTTTTCTTTTCAGGGAACAGTAGAAGACTGCTCTCTTTAGGTGTAGCAACCCTGGGTCATTTGTGATAAGTTTCTTTCACAGGCTGAGAGCTGTGCTTGGTTTGCAGGGTACAGATGCAGTTTCAAAAGCATTCTATGGGACAGCTGGAGATGTTCCATAAACAGGCATGACTTTCAAATTCCATGGGCATCTTCATTGTCACAATCCTTATGTCAATTCCTAGCACGACATTTTTGTTTTCATTCTTAGTTACCAGGAAACACACACACACACACACACACACACACACACACACACACACACACACAATCAGTTTTTAATTTTTTGCCCCTTTCTGACTCATGTCCATTCAAACTTCATTCCTTTAAATAATGTTGAACAATACTTGCCTATCAGCTCTTGATGGAGAAAGACCCAACATCTTGGTGATCTGTTAGGTCGTATAACTTTCAGTGAGTGAGTTCATGAAAGCCTCTTATTTTCCTGTGTGGAAAGGTGTGGGAAGCTCTACTCTGCCACAGGGACAAGAGTATTTACAAGCACAGTGGAAGGAAAAGGTAGAAATGATCTGATTGGTTACATCCAAGGCTTTGCCTTATTTGGACATGGTTTGATCAGTTGGCTGTCTGACATGGACTAATGTATGGCTGCTTGGGGTCGGCTGACATTTGGCTGCCTTTGTACTGCAATGACACATTACCGCTTTGCTTAAGTATTGCTTAGTTGAAGCTCTTACTCAAATTATGGAACCAAATTTAATTTAAAACTCATAATCTCTTAACTTTTTAATACCAGTTTCTATTTTGTTCCTTTTGTACTTGAGTTCGCTCTGTGTATTAAACTTACATATTGCCTTCCATTTCATGGTATGTTTAAACATTTTAATCAAGTTCAAATGAGGTAATTTATAAATCATTTAGTGGCCACATAATGTCCCCAATTATGGACACATTTAGCCACCTCCTTTTGTTAGAGGCTTAAGTTATTGCCTGGGATTTGCAATTATTAAATAGCAAAGATAAATTACCATAACAATGGCATATTCTGGATGTTTGCAGAGGTGAACTAGGACTGGTGGTTCTAGATTTTTGAATACTCAGTTTTTAAATAATACCTGTCTCGCCATGTTGATATTAGTAGTGTAAGTCACTTAATCAATATGGGATTTCATACATCAGTGAATCTTAAGTTATTTGCCAATTAGTAATATTTTCTTTTATGTAACATTGTTTATTTGTTCACTTATTTACTTGTAATCAATAGTCCCTTGAATAGGCCTAGAGACAGAGCCTAGTATAGTGTGAAATCTCAAGGTATTAATATAAATCACATGGGAGGCCTTGGTACCCTCTTCTGCAATCTTGAATGATAGTCACAATTTTCTGAGTCTAGAAAAATAATTTCAGATACCTTCTAGACCCTTACTCATCTCTGCTGAAGATTTTCAGTTTTTTGCCCCTTTCTGACTCATGTCCATTCAAACTTCATTCCTTTAAATAATTACGAATAATACCTCCCTATCAACTCTTTTTTTAAAAAAATTTATTAAGAGACTTTCTATTCATTTTACATATCAACCAGATTCCCCTGTCCTCCCTCCTCCCATCCCCAGCTTTCTCCCCCCAACCCACCCTCCCCCATTCCCATCTCTTCCAAGGCAAGATCTCCCATGGGGAGTCAGCAGAACCTGGTACCTTCAGTTGAGGCAGGTCCAAGCCCCTCCTCCCTGCACCAAGGCTGCTTAAAGTGTCTCACCAGATTCACTTCCCTATCAACTCTTGATGGAGAAAGGCCCAACATCTTGGTGATCTGGCAGGCTGTATGACTTTAAGTGAGTGAGTTCATGAAAGCCTCTTTTATTTTCCTGAGTGTGTGTGTGTATGTGTGTGTGTGTGTGTGTGTGTGTGTCTGCCAATGACCTGTGGCTTCAGGGGAACCTGGAGGTTGTCAGCAATGTAAGCTTCCTCACCTCAGCAGTACAAAAATTGAGAACGGAAATGTCATAGAAGCAAATTCCTCATGAAACCTTAATTACATGAAGATTTGAGAAGAAATAATTGCCCTTAGCCCTTATTTTTCTACTGGTCAGCCTCCCACATGCTTGGCACTTGAGTGGGTTTTCAAAACCATGATAATACTTTGGAAGGTCTGTTGAACCAAATGCCCTCAGGCTCTCTAAATGCATTTTTGAGCACCTGAACACATTTCCACACATTGCTACTTCGTGCCAAGATTGACCATTTCTTTTTAACACTGGCATCCATTGAAGGATGGTTTCGTGCTCCACATTGGATTTGATGTGTGCTTATTTGTTTTTTCCCATTTCTCCTGTGTTTAATGAGAATGACTTGACAAAAGAATGTGTGTGTGTGTGTTTGTGTATGCGTATTTTAAAGAGCCACTGATACATTTTATCAATGAATTTATTCATAGTTACCTCCTATTACCCACTCTTGCCACTTGGAAAGGATTGAAACACAGACGTTGAAGGTCAGATGTGTGCTCACACTCCAAGGGCAGCCAGCCCTGGATGAGATACCCCAAGTGAAATGTTTTCATTGGCACCGTTAGTGTATCTTATCCAAGGAAATAGTTGTAACTACTTGGGCTTGCTATGCTGTGACATGTTAGTGTATACTTTACTCCTTTAACTTTCAAGACCTTAGTGAAGTAGTATAGAAAGAGATGAGAAATTAAAGGGAATAGGAAGGAAAAGAGCCCTTCACTCCAGACTCTGGTCCAAGCCTTTCACTGCCTGCAAACTGCCCAGAATTCCAGACAATTAACAACATTTGCTATAAAGGTTGTCAGCAGGAAGATAATGTTTGTTTTTATATCAAAATGTTTTCAAATAAGGGGCTAGAGAATGGCTGAGTGGGTAAGGTGCTCATCAAGCAAGTACGAGTGCCAGAGTTTGGATCCCAGAGTCCACATAAAATGTTTCATGGTCATGGAAGGCCCACCTGTAATCCCAGGCACCAAAGGCAGACTCTGGAGCAAGCTGGCTAGGCAGATGAGCTGAATGGGCTTAGCAAGAAATCAGGACTCAATGTATAAGGTAGAAAGTTATTGAGGAAGATGATTTCAACTTCTAGCCTCCACATACATATGCACACACACACACACACACACACATACACACACACACACACACACCAATGTGCGCCTAGACACAATTAAATATGCATATGCATGTGCATATACAACATACACACATGCATAGACAAAATATTTTCAAAAAAGAATATTAAAAGAGCAATAAAGTACTAATAATGCCTGAGTGTATATGATTCTGAGTATGGGCTAACTCTTCCAAGATTTTTTTTTTTAAATCTCAACCTTCATTTACATGGAAAACATCCCAAGCATTTTTAACTCTTTTGATCTAGAATTCTACCCTATCACTTGTAATTAATCCTGTTCTGTGCCTCTCGGGATCCAGCCTGTGAGCTCATTCAGACAGCCACTTCAGAACTCACCAAAAGTCACACATATATGACTATGATAATGACAATGGGATACAGCCCTCCTCTGAGAAGCTCACACTCAGTCTCCTGAGAATGTCTTACTCTTTCCCCGAGTGCCTTTCTTCCCATTGGCGCCACTGCTTGAGAGCTATGTAAAAAAAGCATTTTCATAAACTGCAGTTCTGCTTTAGAGTGGTTTGTCCTGAAATTCTTTTCTGTGGGTGAGTCAAGGATTTGACTTCCCCTGAGTGGAGGTCTCTGAAAAGAGCCCCTCACAGTATCTCTCTCTCTCATGTGTTTGTTCTGAATCTGCCATGGCTTTGTACATTGTAACATTAACTCTTTGCCAGTTTTATTATGAATGCCTTCCAGTATATCACTTCCCTATAAATTTACATGTGCTCTCCTGAAAATGCAGCATTTAGATTTTAAAGTGCAAGTGGTCCCTTTAAGTGTGAAGTCTATTTTTTGCTTCTTTTTCTTCTACTTATTATTTAACTTGTGAAATTTAATGCTTTGCCAATAACAGTAATTTACTACTGCAAAGTAAATTGGGAGTAGTATTGAATAAATCTAGTATAATTTAAGTAAAATTTACAAGTTAAGTATAATTTGTAATATTGCATAAAGGGATAGTGAATATTTCACTACTGATTAGTATGAGATTTTGCAGACATATTGGACTACATATAGATTATTATATATAAATTATATATATATATATGTTAAGTCACAGATGTTCCCCCTATAGATGGGATCAACCACACCCTACATCTCCCTGAGATTGACATTTCCTAATGTATAATATTCCCAAGGTAGGGAGAGAAAATAGGATTATCTTCCTAAATTATGATTATTTTTTGTTTTTTTTTTCTGAGACAGAGTTTCTCTGTGTAGCTTTAGAGTCTGTCCTGGAATTTTCTCTGTAGACCAGGCTGGCCTTGAACTCATAGAGATCCACCTGCCTCTGCCTCCTGAGTGCTGTGTTTAAAGGTGTGCGCCACCACCGCCTGGCCCTAAATTATGATTTTATGTCTTATCTAACACTCCACCTCAAAGTCTATAAATGTGGAGGGTTTTCTTTATTCTTCTGATGTCTATTGGCTCTCCAGCCTTTATCTGTGTGAGTGACCATTACTAATAAAGAATATTTCACCTGGAATCCATCTCAGTGCACCTCCCTACCAATCCTTGAAGAATCTCTACTACGTAAAACACATCAGAGCTCCTGTTCTATGTGCATATATATGTATTTGCATAAACATACATGTATGTGTAGGATCCATATCATGAATCTACTTATTTTCCCACTTTAATGAATCTTTAACTGACAAAATCTTGGTTCTGATCCTACTGCCTATGGGGACTTTCACACTAATGTTGGTATTAGTAAATACCTTTGAGTGTTTCACCACTCAGCTATTAGGATAGGGTGTTAGTTAGTACATGTGGACAGTTAATAATTTTAATAAGAAGATTCTCCAAGGATAAGAGACTATTTTGGAGATTTAGATTTGTGAATCTCCCACTGCTTCCCCCATCATGCTCCCTCTCTCTTGTGATAAGGGTTAACCCTAGAGCATCACACATGGCAGACAAGGGTTCCACCACTGAGTTACATACCCCAGCCCCAAGGGGATCACATTCTCACATTCATTTTACATGAGCTTTAGGGTTGATCTGTGACGGTGGCATGAGGAGGGCTCCATGTTGTTGAAAAGGTTCACTGTTCAGCCTTTGAGTTCTGAAGATGTTTATCTCCTGAATCAAAATGCTTTTGATTTTCGAAAGGAATCACAGTTATCTTTTAGGGACAACAGGCATAAAGCTCTAAGTCTGGGTCTGTCCCCAGATTTACTGAGTGACTTGCAATGGCACTGGCCCAAACAATATGGTTTGAAAGATGTACAGAAAATAAAAATGTAAGAACATTCGTCTTCCTATTGAAGGAGAAAAGAAGTTCTCAGAGTTGGGAAGAAACAAGCTGACCTGAAGGAAACAATGACTAAAGGAATTGTTCCAGGTCCCGAGAAGCAGGTCCTGAGCAGATCGCAACTAGAGCTAAATCCCCTAGGATGGAGGGGATCTGCTTTCAGTCCTCAGTGTATTCAGGAAAGCAAGCCATGTGTAAGACATATTCACGTCTGCATAATGTGAAGTCTGTGGTGTGGGCAAGGTGGCAAAGACAGGCTCATTAGGGTCACTCTGGTAACACGGGAACAGGAAGAAGAGTAGGTGAGCAAAGCCTCTCAGCTGGAAAATGGGAAATTCACTAGCAGGTGTTACTGGGAGCCAACACCTGGAATTATGGGTGGTGGTGGCAAAGTGGGAGACAGCTCCATGACGTCATCCACAGCAGCCCAAAAAGTTATTTTGGGAGACTTCCACTCAACCAAGCTCCAAATTCTTGGCTTCAGTAAAGAATTTTAAGACAAGCAAATAGGAAGCAGAGTTGGAGTTCATTAAGAGAGTTTCCTATAGATTTTTCAGGATGAGGAGGCTGGAGATGTATCTCAGTGGTTAACAGCACTGGTTGCTTTTCCAAAGGACCTAGATCCAGTTCCTAGTACCTACATGATGGCTTACAACTTTCTGCAACTCCAGTTCCAGGGGACCAAATGGCCTCAAAAGGCATCAGGCATGCATGTGGTGCACAGATGTGGGCAAAAACCACCCACACACATACACTTTATTTAATTAAAAGAAAGGAATGATGATTAAGAGCATGAATATTGTCAGGAAAAAAGGAGACAACACATAGGGATGGGCTCCTTTAGGGGAGCGTGGTGTGTCATTGTCTTCACAGGAAGTCATACATGACACATTGGTGAGTTTGGTGGCTATTCTCTTCAAGGGTTGCTCAGAAATCAAAATGAGAGCATATGCTTTCTGGGGTACCTGGGAGGGTTACATTTATATAATGATGTTCTGGGTCACAGGGATGTGGGAAGGTGGGTCACCTTCAATATAAGCAAACAGTGTTGAGATTCTCAGAAAAAAGTCAGAGTAAATGAAGGAGTCCTACACATGATTTCATACACAGGTATTAAGCCTGGTTCACTGCTATTTTAACATCAAATATCTATATGTAAAAGAGATATCATCCCTATATTGGTTAACTTTGACAGAAATGCTGTTAATTGTTCTGGAATTCTCATTTAGTTATTTTATTATTTTATGTGTATTGGTGTTTTACTGACATGCATGTCTATACACCATGTGTGTGCCTGGTGTCTGCAGAAGTCAGAAGAGGGTGTTGGATCCCCTGGAACTAGAGTTACAGACAGCTTTGAGCTGTCATGTGCATGATGGGAAAAAAACCAGTTCTCTGGAAGAACAGCAAATGCTCTAAACCTCTGAGTCATCTCTCTAACCTCTCTCCTGGAATTCCTAGTTCTCAGATGGTGAAAGTTCCCAAGCAGGCTCTGCTGTGAGAAGCTCCTTTTCAATCCCAAGTTCCCGTAATTCTCATCTTTCTATCCTTTAGTGCACACTCTGAGACTTAGATCCCTTCATCTTAAGGGTTAAACATACATTTAATTTCTTCAGGCTTCGTGGGGACCCAGGGAGCACAACTCTCAACCTGTCTGATGTAAGGGGGACATGAGAGTTCTGAGCTAGTAGATCAGAGGACCATTGCTTAAAGAGAATCTGGAGGACAGGGTGGAGCTGTTGCTCGTGAGGGAGCTGGCTCTTTTTTCTTCCCTTAACTTCCCCTGTCTTTCTATCCAGCCTCTGAGGGAGAGGAGTTGACAGGTGATATCAGGCAGGGAGCACAACAGTGAGGACCGTGGATCAAGGGTGTGAGCAACAGCATCGCACTCAGTGTTTGGAAGACAATTTGGCCAGCGTTGTTGATGAGTGTGTGTTGGGGGAGAAAGGGACAGCTTCAACAGCTTACTTACCCAGACCAGAAATCCTCACCTCGTCTTAGCCCCATCCCCAATTTGTCTTCAGCTGCAGCTGATGACCAATTCCTATTTAGATGCTCTTGAGTAATTTTGGCCTTTAAGTGGGGTGGTTGCTATGGATTAAATCAAGTCTTTCGATCTTTTCTCAAAAGAGCTCAACAAACCATCATGCCATTAAGATCTCTTTATGCACTTTTAAAATGATTTCTCTCAGCTACTTCATTAACTCAGTTGTAAATTTTCTTTCATTTTGTTCTGTTTTTGACACAGGATCTTGCTCTGTAGCAGAGGGTGACCTGGAATTTGCAACATAGCCCAAGTTAGCTTTGAACTTGTGATTCTCCTGCCTCAGACTTTCCAAAGAGCAGGGATAACAGGTACATGCCACTACACTTGACTAGTAGTTTTTAATCTTTTGGCAGACCAAGTAGTCAGTGCTATGGGATGTCTCTCTGTGAATATGTGTTGCTCCAGTTGACTAGTAAATAAAGCTACATTGGCCTATGGCAGGGCAGGATGGAGCCAGAAGGGAAAATCCAAGAGAGATAGTGAGAGGAAGAAGGAGAGTGGGGGGAGACGCCAAACTGCTGTCCAAGGAGCAACATGTAATGGGATGCAGGTAAAGCCAAGGAACACATGGTGATACATAGATTAATAGTTATGGTTGAGCTAAGTTATAAGAGCTAGCTAGTAAGAAACCTGAGCCATAAGTCATATAATTTGCAATTAATATTAAGCCTCTGGGTGATTATTTTGTGGGCAGCTGTGGGAATGCGGGGCCAAGCATGACCAAAGAAACACAGGACCAAGGGCCAAGTGTGACTGGGGAAAACTTCTAACTACAGTAGTCCCAGAGCCCAAATTGAGAAACACTATTAGTATAAAATGCTCAACTGATTTTTTTTAAAAAAGTATAAAACAAGTCATTGTTGATTTAAAAGTTTTTATTTTATACTTAGTTTGTGTGTGTGTGTGTGTGTGTCTGTGTACTCACACAGAGGTCAGAGGATAGCTTGTAGAAGTCATTTCTCTCCTTCCACTGTATGGATCCTAGGAATCAAGCTCAGATTGTCAGATGAGGCAGCAGCAAGTGTCCTTACCCACTGAGCCATATTTCTGGCCCTCATTAATTTTTACATGATGTTAAAATAATAATGCCTTGAAAATACTGGATTGAACAAATCATTGACAAGTTGTTAATATTTTCATCTGTTATTTCCCTCCCTCCTTCCCTCCCTCTCTCTCTCTCTCTCTCTCTCTCTCTCTCTCTCTCTCTCTCTCTCTCTCTCTCTGTGTGTGTGTGTGTGTGTGTGTGTGTGCGTGTGTTATAAGCCAGAGGAGGATGTCAAGTATCCAGCTATATATTCTCACTTTTACCCCCTTGAAACAAGGTCTCTCATTAACCTGTAGCTAGATTTGTTGCCAGCAAGTACTAGCAACCCTGCTCCCATCCCCCAGCACTGAGGTTGCAGGCACACTCATAATGAAGTCTGGCCTTCTATGTGCGTTCTGGAGAACCGAGCTGAACTCACAGCCTCATCTTGCCCAGCAAGCACACTTACACACCGAACCTTCTCCCCTGTCTTCCTTTCACTTTTTAAGTGATGACAAGGAGGCTAAAGATTACATGTGTGGCTCACATTTTATTTTTATTGAACAGTGCCAAGCTTCGATTCCTTAATTGGAAAACAACACTCACAGTTACACACATAGTTTAAATTTATACTTAACTGTTGGTGTCCATGACACTGTTCAGAATTCATGGAATTTAGGGATAAAACTGTAGCTTTGGCCTCTTCAGGGAACCGTTGTCTGACATGCCTTTTAAAAAGGAAGTGCTATCGGGGCTATGGCTTACAACACTGAAGGACTAGATCATTGCCTACAGGGTAAGTATTCATTTCTGTAATATTATAGTCAAGACTCTTCTCAGTATGACCTAATGTACTTTTCTATCTTTTTCTGACATCCTGATCACACACAGGCATCTGTCCCCTGGCTCCTCCAGATTACTTAATCTCCTTTCAGTCAGGCCTCTGCCCATTCTTTGTCCTCTTCCCCCAGCCTAGGTACGTCCTCTTCCAATTTTTCCTCTGTCAAAAACTCTTCATTCGACAAGGCCATTCGTAGCACTTCCTCTGTTAATCCTTTTCTGTCATCCAGCGTTGAGTTGGCTGCTCCTTTGTAGTGTGTCTATGGCTGCTCGCTCACATCTTCGTCTCTCAATTGACTTCATGCTGCAGCTATTCATACTCTCAAGTGTGGATGCTTCACAAAGATGCATCATCTGCTTGCATGCTGCAGTTTGAACTATTTTAAGCCATGACCTTATACGTTTCATTTTTGGTTTTCTACTGTTTCATATATGGTGTGTATGGCATTAACACTTGTTCAATGAACAAAAAAAGAAATTCTAAAAGAAGGGCAACACATTAGATCAGGAAAAGTGAATAAAAGCCTAAGTTGTATCATTAGGATGGAATAGGGGAAGAAATAAAAGACACTTGTTTTATGCTTTGGGTAAAAGAAATAAAACTAGATGGCTGGCTGCCCTAAGCACTTGGAATGCACATAGTGGGCATGGATAATCATCCTGGGCATGATGGGATGTGAGTAGCTGTAAGGACTTGTGAGAAGGTTAAGTTGGAGTGGAGAAAGGTACATGCTGTGCTTAGATTAGCTGGGTCTCCAGGTTAGAGAGAAGGTACCAAAGTTACAAAACATCTGGGCTTTGAGATTGACTAACAGTTGGAAAGTATTTAAGGTTTTAGATGAAGCCAAGGGAGAAGATAAGAACAAAGGAGACAATGTATGAGGGAGGGATCATTGTAACAGCCCAGTTTCATTTCTACAATAAAATATCCAAGGCCAGGTGACTTAGCAAGACAAGAAGTTTAGTTAGCTCCAGGTTTGAGAGGGTGAGAGTTCAAGCAGCATGGCTCACATAGAGAAACCAAACCAAACCAAACCCTGGCCACTGTTGCTCTTTTACGACTCTCTTTCTAGAGAACTAACCCAGGAAGCCAAAAAAGGTCCTTCAGTCCCACTCTAGGGCTGCATTCCTAACAGGATCTACCTAACTTTCTTACTCCTAGCCCCCTTTAAAGACTCCTTTGAGCATTTCCACACTGGAGTTCAAGTCTCTAACACACGAAACTCCAGGACACACGTGCACATCCAAACAACATCAGCCAAGTAAAGACAATTAAATAGTAACATTCAAGGGTGGGAAGGAAGACATGACTGCCACAAATTATATAAAGACAGAGGAATTAGAGATAAAGACTCTTTAGAATTCTAATTTCATTAGAGCCGGCAAATTAGATCTTTCGCCACTTTGTTCCTGGCAGTACTGGGAGTTGCTGTGGGCCTGTGTGGTATTAATGAATTGTTTCTGGTTTTGGAAATTTACCTAGGACCTTGTGCTTGCTGGGCAAATCCTTTAATTACCTCTTTAAAAATCAAGACTCTCAAGGCAGTCATATTATGAGGTTTGGCTGGTTAGTCTATCAGATTGACACAAACTGGAGTCACCTGGCAAAAGGGAACCCTAAGAGAAAAATTTCCTCCATCAGATTGATACCCAAGCATGTTTGGGGGGGGGCATCTTGTTGATTAATTATTGATGTGGAAGAGCCTAGTGCAATGTGGGCAGTGTCACTCCTGGGAAAGTGGTTCTGTGTTATATAAGAAAGCAAGCTGAGCAAGCCATGAGGAATATACAGGTGACCTGCACTCCTCCAGGGACTCTGTTTCAGTTTCTGCCTTCAAGCTTCTGCCTTGAGTGCCTGACTTCCTTCAGTGATGGACTGTGACATGGAAGTGTAGCCCAGTGAAGCCCTTCCTTTGGCCACAGTGTTTTGTCACAGCGATAGAGTGCAAACTAGGACAGAAATCCTGCAGGAGAATTTGGGGTGACGATAAACAGAATTCATCCCATAACGAGCATTTATATCTCAAAAATAGTTTATTTTCTAGAGACAAACTCTGAAGCACATTTGACAGCTAAGAGCAAAGTTCTGACGTAGGATTAACAAATGGCACTGCAGTGACCTTATCTGCTCAATGACCCCCACTCCTCCACACCTCTTCTTTACGTCAATCTGAGCCTTAATACCTCTTTCTACACATCTTTCAAACATTTATTATAGATTCTGGCATTTGGATGCTGAATGAAATGGCTGAAGGCCGAGACATAGGTTGTTCAGTAGGGACTGAAAAGAATATAACACCGAAGGGTGGGTCTGCCCACAAAGACAGCATGCTACTGTTCACTTGCTGTAGTTCTCCAACAGCTGCTTGTAAAACCTTGGACTGAAATCGTGCAGCCCTGTGGCTACTAGGCTGCAGCCTGCACACACGTGCCTGACATGTGAGGATGATTAGTGTCTTTGCCTTGCAGATTCCTGACAGATTTCCCCCCAAGGGATCGGTATGCTGGAGTCTCCATCCTCAAGCCTCCAGGAGCTAGCCATTACACAGCCCTCTCTGCCCTGCTCCTTAATGATAGGGTGAACTGACTGTGGAATGAACTCATCTTAACAGCTCATCTGCCACAGCACCAGAGGAGGCAAGCAGAGAGTCACGTCTTCCCCTTAGTGCTCTGAGACAGCAGACCCTGGAAGGAAAGCTAGAAGACTTGAATTGGATCCCTGGGTGTGTTTGTCCTTCCTAGGTGTATAACTTTGCACAGTTCAGCTGAACAGTCTAGGTAGTAGTATTCCTGCTTTGAACAACTGTTTAAGAAAGTTGTGAGGGGAAATAAGAAAACGCAGGTGACTCTAGTTTTATAGTTTGTATAGTATTTGATGCATCCTTGGCACAATTTAGCTGTTAGCAATATTACACATTTTGGAGGAAGCTGAACAGACTATGGGAATTACAGCTGAGAACTAAGCATTTAGCTTCCACTAAAAACAAAGCAAAACTAGAGATTGTATCTTAAGTTTTCAACCTGGAATTGTTGCAAATAAGATGGTATAGAATTCATAGATCTCCCACATTTTCAAGTAGAATCAGAAATCTTATGTTTGAAAGACTAAAATCAGAATTAAATACTGGCATTCACAGTTTAGGGTCAAAGAAAATAGCTTTGGCAAGGGTCACCAATTTGCCACTTCTGTGATGGTTCTTATGCTGCAACAAAGGTAAAAGACATTTTCTGGGGGTTCAGTGAACCTCACTCATTATGCTCCTGGGCCTTGATCACCTCTTGGTCAGCTTGAGCATGTTTGCACATCTGTAGAATAGCACAATTAGAATGTTCACTTTAAAAGTGAGAAATCAGGGGCTGGAGAGATGGCTCAGCTGTTAAGAGCAATGACTGCTCTTGCAGAGGACCTGGGTTCAATTCGTCTCCTTGAATCTCTTATTTTTTTGTTATAGAATACTTTATATATTTCCTTTCCATCTTACCATGCTTTATTATGAAAAATTCTAGTATATGAAAAGAATAAAAAGTTCTATATGATGTAGTACTGGTGCACAGGAGGGTGGGGCCAAAGGATGACAGTAAGATTAAGGCAGCCTGGGCTACATAGTGGAAACCTTTCTCAAACCTGCTTTAAAACAACAGGGAAGAATACAGTGAATACAGTGAGTGAGCATGCACCTACATGACAAAGCACATTTAATGTGTTTTGGATGTTTCCATTCATCATTCCTTAGATCTGTCAACCACATATCCAGGCTTCCATTCTAAAAATCCTACATACCTCAAAAGGAAACATCCAGTTGGCGTTCAGCATTTGGGCAGACTTACCATAACAATTCGGGGAGCTAAATTTGATAAGATTGGGAAAGGTAACAGAGAAGGTTATATATATATATATATATATATATATATATATATATATATATATATATATATATATTATTTTTCTCATGATTGTGACAAAATAACTGAGAAAAACAACTTTAGGGAGGATGGTTTATTTGACTCGTCCCGTAGGAGGCCCATGGTCCATCCTGGCTGGTCACATTGCATCATCTGCAATCAGAAAGAGAAGAGTGATGATTGCTGGTGCTCAGTGGATAGCTTCCTTTTTCCTGAATAAACCAGAGTGTCTCTTCCCTCCGCTTAACTAAGCCTCCTTGGAAATACCCTTACACATGTGCCCACAGATGCCTCGCCTAAGACATTCTAGATCTAGCCAAGTTGACAATGGAGATCAACCATCACTGAGGGCTGAAACTGTAATTTACAGCTAAGCCTCAAGCTTTGAAAACTATATATTTCAAATTAGAATTGCCCACTTTGTCTTCGACTTAGAGAGAAAACCATGGACATCCTTTAACTCTCATTCTCTAGACCCAGAATAATAGTTCCTAACTCTGTGTCCTAACCCATTAGTGAGTCATGGTATCAACTTAGCAGCTCACGGCAAACATGATCTAAGCTAATGAAACAGAGAAAAATAGGACAAAAGAAAAGAAATCCAGGGGCAGATATCAAGTGCACATAACAAGGGTAAATTGTCGAAAAGTCTGTTCTGTACTTGTAGATGACTGGGTGTTCATGTATAAATACCCAACTGCTATGTAAAATCATACTTTACCTTGTGGGATCGGCTGACAAATGTCTGAGATCCGTTAAATGAAAGAGTTGACAGTGTACCAGCGGGCCTTCTGTCTAGCTTTTGTGTTCTGGGGAGAAGCAAGCAATGAGGAGAGAAGATAGCTTTGAGATAGTCTTGCAGGACCAGAACTATGGCTAGAAACTGGAGGCACCAGCCATGCATCTTCTGCCTTCTTACTGCACTTAAGTCGTTCATTTCCTGGGTCTAACCTGAGTGTATGTACCTCCATCCAGAATGCCAGGCGTTAGGAGACAGGTCTGATTATTCATATCTCCCTTGCTTTCCAACATTTCTACAGACCAACGTTTTTGTTGTTGCTGTTGTTTTGTTCTGATTGTTTGTTTGTTTGTTTGTTTTTTAAGGCTTACTGTGTATAAAGGGTCCGGTTCATTTTAAGTTGGTTTCTGGGAATGTTTTTCATAAGCTATGGTAAAACATAAAGATTTGTAAAGTATATTCATGAAGAAACTCATTAGAAACAGGATGTGGCAGACCATGGTGCAGAGACATACAGAAGCACAGAAAGAACGAGAGAAAAAAAAATGTGTAAGAGCTTTTAAAAAATTTAAATTTGTATATGTGTTGTATATGTGTGCATGTGTGTGGCTGTGTAAGCCCATGCATGCAGAGCCCATCCTGTCTTACCACTCAACCTCACTATTTTGAGACAGGATCTCTTACTAGACCTGAAGCTTGCTGGTTGTGGCAGGCTGGCTGACCAACAAGCTCCAGGGATCCATCTCTCCGCAACCCTCCCCCAAAACTGAGGTTGCAGACCAGTGTTTCTTCAGGACTCTGTAGAGGGTGGTTGTTTGTGCCATGCTCTGAAGTACCGCCCCTACTGAGGCAGTAGGTAGCTGCTAGGTACCTGCCCGGTGGGCATGGCTGCCAGGGACCCTTAAGACCTGTACCCCGTTGATGACTTTGAAGATGGAGAAAGCCAGTAGGGAAGAAGTGTGGGCTACTTAGAGGAACAAAGGACAGCAAGGAGCCAGTTGACAGCCAACAAGGATGCAAAAAATACCAGACAACCATCATAAGGACCCAAATTCTGCCAAAACCACAGTAATTTCAGAAACAGATTGTTCTCCAGGTTTCCACATAAGGAATAGTTCTAGCCAACACTCTGATTTTGGCATTTCCTATTGTATCCACAGGACCCAGCAGAGCCTGGGTAGACTGAAGACCTATGGGACTGTGAGTGATCAGTATGCTGTTTTCAGCTACTATGAACATGAACACACCTAAAATTTATGAATAATTTTATTTAAGGCACTACACATTTATTTTTCAATGCTTTTTCAAGCATAAGCAGGGCAAGGTGGGTCTTATTCAAAATGTTTGAATTATATTCATTGATATTCAGAAAATCAGTGGCTTTGCTGAAGTCCCCTAGCTCTGGAACCACAAAAAGAAACAGAAATTCAGTAAATTTTTTTAAACTAACAGATGTTAAAAGGAAATACCCTAATGGAGGCATGGACCTTTATGAAAACCTGCAGTTTTTATTTTTCTCCTGGATTTCCTTTTTTCTTTTCCTTTACTTTCTAGGTATGGAAGCCTTCTTTTTGGCGATTTCCCCTTGCTAGATATTCCAAGGAGTTTCCATAGTTGGAGAGCTGGCTTAACAGTTAAGAGCACTTGCTGCTCTTTCAGAGAATCTGAGTTCAATTCCCAGTACTCACATGATAGTTCACAATTGTTCATAAGTCCAGTTCCAGGGCACCCAATTCTCTCTTCTGTCCACCATGGGTGGGCACCAGGCATACACATGGTGTAGCTATAGAAAAGTAGGCAAAACACTGATATGCAGCATGAATCTTAAAAGGTCTTAATATAAACAAACCCAGAGCCAGATATTGGGGGTGAATCCTGGAAGATCAGAGAAACAGAACAAGCCACAGCTTCCTCAACCTTGCCGATTCCTCAGCTGATCTTGTTTCCTTAGACTTGAGGCCTCTGAGTCCTTATCCAAATGGATCTCAGCTGAACTGTTTCTTGAAAGCCTGAAAGCTTAACCAGCCATAGTTCCTGGTTTTCACACCTTATATACCTTTCTGCTTTCTGCCATTACTTCGTGGGATTAAAGGCGTGAGTCACCATGCCTGGCTGTTTCCAGTGTGGCTTTAAACTCACAGAGATCTGGATGGATCTCTGCCTCCAGAAGGCTAGAATTAAAGGTGTGAGTGCCACCATTTTCTAGCCTCTATGTCTGTCTAGTGGCTGTTCTGTTATCTGTCCCCAGATAAATTTATTAGGGTGCACAATATTTTGGGGAACACAATATCACCACACTGATACACATAAAATAAATGTGTTTTGGAAATTATTCTGTCAGTTTCTTTATAAAGGTAATCCAAGGCTGTATATATGTCCGATGAACTCTTATCTAACTGAATTTCAGAAGTAGCCTGCTCCGTTTTTCAACTTACACTGTACTTGGATATTAAATGTCCCCAGCATGGCAATATTGAGAGTTGCTTTCCTTTTCCAAGAAAGAAGCTAGTGGGAGAGCCTTAGGTCATTGGTTCTGTTTGTGTGACCTTACTTCCTCTTCTTTCATTTCCTGGTCCTGAGAAGAATGCTTTCGCTCTACCACAACACTCTCACCATGATGCATTGCCTCATAGGAGCCCAAAGCAAAGTAGCCAACCTTTCCTTGCCTGAAACCTCCAAACCCATGAGCCAAAATAAAACCATTCCCTTTATACATTGAACTGTCTCAGGTATGTGCTACAGTGATGGAAAGCTAACTGAGTCTACATCAATGCATGGTTCAGAATAGGATAAGGCGGACTGTAGCTAGCATCTGTCTTTTGAGGCTTTGAGAATATAATAGCAATGGACATCTAAAGCCTAATTATGCTGGTCTAAGGACTAACACTGCTCTGGCACTATGTGGTTGTACACAAATGACACCCCAGGTAACTCCTGGGAAAGATCTTCACATCATCCATTCAAGCTCAGCCTCCTTGGATTTCATAAGAAAACTTTCTCTTCTTTCCAATATCTAGTTTATAGCTAACCAGGTCACCCAATCATTCCTTTGTTTTATGCTTCCTTTGACCCATGCTTAAGATCATAACCTCTAAGACAGACAAATTCCACAATGTACTCATATTCTAGGACTAGAGTTAACTATTTAATTTTTAGCAAGTTGATTAACTCTTCCAAGACTCAGTTCCCACTCTGGTAAATTTGGAATGAAAATGAATCCATAGGGTGATAGGTAAGAATAATGTGTCAATAGGCTAACGGTATGTCTGGCATCACTATATTTCTCTCTAATGTATTTTGAATTCATTATAATTTTGTTATATTGAAGTTCCTTTCCTATCTGGCTGGGAGCAACTTTTGAAAGCAAGTGCCATTTTTCATTTTTATTAATTTCCCTGCCCATTCATCATGATGTCTGGCATGTCACGAGTACTTGGTGATTGCTAAAAGAATAGATCCATGAGTCAGATGAGCCAGCAATTGCTTTGATGTGTCACTACTACAAAATGTGTGTGGATTTTTTTTTTAATTTAAAGGGGAAACTTGCAGTGGGTTGAGGTAAGGCCAGACTTTTTTCTTTTGTACAGATCTGAGACAACACACTGTCAACATCTCCATGAACTTGGATTATGAAAAAATGTGATGGCACACCTTCCAGATAAATCCCATTAAGGAAGAGAAATCCAACTACATTCCATTCTTATCCACATGTAGGTTTTTTAAAAATTATTTATTGATTAGCTGTCATTGCCTTGCCATCTATCTGCCCCAAGTCTGCATCTCTAATTTTAACTTCACCACCAAAGCAAGGCAATTGTTTCCAAACTCATGGCCTTGTGTAGATGCCAGCATGGTGTTAGCTCATATTTTGCCTGAGGTATTAGAGCCATGTGGATACACTTGAACCACAAACATGAAAGACAGTGTGATTCTCAAAGGATTCTGGAAATTACTTTTGGAAATACATTTTAAAATTCTCAAACAGATGTTCATAGACTTAAGAAACTCCTTCCTGGATGTATCCCTACTTCAGAGGTGAAATTTCACCTATCTTAATTGCATGCTTATGGGTTTGTTGTTTCCAACTGTCTGTTAGATGTCTTAAATTATATGTATACCATCAACATGTCTACATATTTAATAGTAATTTTTAACATTCCACATTTTCATTTGGAAAGACAGTAGTTTCTTTCAATTACATTTGTTCTTTATGTTCAGAAAGAGAATTATATTCATGTGCACGCATGTGCATATGCCTGAAGTATGATGGTAGTGCATGTTCTTGTGTCATCAAAATATTTCACTAATATTTTCTGATTCCTAAAAAAAAATTTTTGATGCAAGATTTTACTATGTATCCCTGGCTAGCTTAGATATTTGTATGTTGATCAATATGGCCTCAAATTTACAGATATCTGTTTGCCTCTGTCTCCTGAGTGTTGTGAAAGGTATGTGGCACCACATCCAGAAGTGGGGGGAAACATATTAGTGCATCTTTCATCTTCATATAGTAAAGATTCACTTATCGCTTGAGAAACCAAGCACTTATGCCTGTATTTGTTCAGTAAGTATTTATTGAATATTACCATGCATAGAACTATGAGGAAAATGCTACAAAAATATGAAAAGCTATGGAAGAACTTATGAATGTTCAGTCGGGCACATTTATTCAAAATACCAGCAAAGGCACAAGAAGTCATGTGGGTGACATAGTTTAATAAGGAGAGATTATTTCTGGATTGAGGAGCTAGAAAACCTTTCAGGAAGAAATAAAATATAAAGTCAGTATAGGCACCAACAGCTTCCAAATAAACACACTGAAGTTTATATTATTTATAAATGCTTGGCCATTAACTCAGGCTTGTTACTAGCTAACTTTTACATTTTAAATTAACCCATATTTCTCATCTATGCTTTGCCATGCGGCTTGGGATCTTTTCTCAGTACAGCATTCCCATCTTGTTTCTCTCTGCATCTGCTGGTGACTCCAGACTCCTCTCTTCTTCCTTCCATCATTCTTGGTTTCGGTTTTCCACCTAACTTTATCCTGTCTAACTATTGACCAGTCAGAATCTTTATTAAACCAATCACAGTGACATATATTTATATAGTGTATAGGAATATTCCACAAGTCAGTCTTAATGTATAGACAGGATCGTGATAGATGGAATAAGAGCGGTATCGGGGAAGAACATTCTCAGAAGGTAGGAGAGCAAAGAACAAAGAGACAAAATCCACTGATTTAAAGGATTACCCAGAGATAGTTGTAAATGTGTATTTGACTGGAGTAGAGCTTTATTCTGTGAAAAATATAGAAGGGACAAAGAAGAAACACAAGGCCCTGTACTAACAGATACTATCAGGCAAGCCCTCTACTACTAAGCTATGTCCCCACTTACCATATTCTCCTTAGAAATGTGAACTAAGAAAACTCACCACTGTACAATAAACTTGTCTTCTAACATAAACATCATATGCATTTGCACTAATGTTTGTGTATTCATGAAATGATCCTGTAGTTTTTTGATCAGTGTATCAGTGGGTTCAGGCCATCGCCCCCTCCTAGTGGGCCTTTACCTAACTCTAGAATTTGAATTTTGTTAAGTTGTCTTAGGGTCAAAATTATAGCAAAGTAAGGAAGGCTTTTTTTAAAAAAAAATACAAGTCATTTTCTTAAATGGTCACATATGTCCAATATCATGATCCACATGCATCCAATTCCAGGACATGAATGATGACCTTGAAGCTGGCATACTCAGCTTGTTTCCCATGCTGGGGACAGGCAGAGTCCCTGCTGATATTTGCCCAGAATAAGCAAAGTTGAAACTTTCCACCCACATACTGACCACAATGATGAGATCTGGGTTTTATATGAGACAAGGTCAATATGGGGTCTAATTAGACTGTTCCTCCTACATACACATGTTTCTTTTATAAGTGAAAAAAGCTCACTAAGCAGTGTCTTTGAGGTTGTTTCATTCAGTTTTTGCTGAAGTATCTGAAGAATTAAATGATGGGGAAATGAAGGTTTTCTATGTGCTTTCTGTAAAAGGGTAGAAGTATTTTTTATACTTAGGAAGTACAAATTGAGGTCCCACTGAATAGGTACAACTTGGCTAGTCAATTCCTTGCCATAGGCCACAAGTCCTCCTTTATGAAAAAATAAGCAGTGGATGTTTCTGAGGGGGTTGGCACTACGATTTGTTTCTTATTATGAAATCAAGTGCTTTTGAAAATCATATC